>NC_089842.1:77765384-78079134 GCF_035609145.1 Eleutherodactylus coqui | reverse complement strand
CTAGACCACGCAGCAGCATTCTACAAGGCGCCGAATCAGTAAGATGCTCCGTGTGCCGTTGCTTTAGAGCCACCATCTTTACTCTGCACACGTTTTCCTTGCCATCTCTTCTCATAACGACAGGAGCCTCATTTGTGAGACTGTTCTGAGACCACTGTACATGTTCTGAAGGGAAAAACACATGCAGAAGAAGCTCCTGACATGCCGCAGAACCTGCCATCTCCTTGTGTTCTGTCAGAGCAGCGCTGCACATCAGGGATTTCAGGGGGTCTCCAGTAAACATCCTCAGGATCGTCCTCCTCCTGTGAATTCATAACTGGAAACCGCTGTCAACAAACAAATGCAGAAGAAACACACATGCCACCGAGAGGATGTGTGGGAGAAGGAATCCGAAAGCTACTGCAGGGCTGAACAACGCGGGTTCTGGAAGAACAATCTCCAAACACGATAAATACCAGTCACTCATAGGATCGCCGTTAAAAGGGGTAAAAAGACACAGGGACAGGTCATCCTATTAAACTGCATCGTTATTAGCAAGGAAGGGAAAACCCTTTGGGGCAGCAAATTGTCATCTTAGGGGAAAAAAAATCCTACCAACTCCAACAATAGGGGGGTCCAACGTTCTTACAACAGAGCACACATCAAATACAAGGCCTGCAGCTTCATTTTATGTGGCCCACCGGTCGTGCAACATTTTATTCACCCAGCCTGCAGGTCCGGTCGCGGCGCTGTAGTGCGACTGCTGACCTCCCCCCCTTCCCCAGTGTCTTTGTGCCCCTCTGTACACATAACAGATACTGAGGGGAGAGGTCAGTGGTCAAAGACTGCCCTGCCACCAGATAGGACCTGCAGGCTAGGTTAGTGGAATGCCTGTAGGGATGCTACCCGGCCAAAAACCAAGAGCCGTGTCTGCTCGGGCGTGCCTGGGGCCGGATTATCGCCGCGGTGAACGCAATTCAATAACACCCGTGGAAAGGCAGCCTTAAGGAGATACAATGCTCTTCCCAACTCACATCACAGGACTCTCACTAGCCAAGCCACGATCCTACTGCACACTGATGAGAGGCTAAAAACCCGAAACAGCTGTCTGTGTATGGATGCTGGCTTGGTTTTCAGTTCCCAATCATTGCTCTACAGACCTGTATAAAGGCTCAAGCATTGATTTGAAGGAATGCTGCCATCCAATAAGTGGCGCTTCAGAGGTATTGCTCCTTTGACATGGTGGCACAGGACATAATAATAGCTGGACAGTAGCTGAGACTGTTTCCCTTCCTCAGCTTCATACATGTCGCTGCGAGGACAGCCGCACGCAGGCTGAGTGGATGCGGGAGTCCTCACACTACAGGGCCGCGCTCCACATTGTGAATATTTCATAAAGTATAAATATATAATTGAATGTTTAATAATGTAATAACACGGAGAGGATTCGCAGCGTCATGTTATCATATATGATATAATTAAGGTGTCATAGCTCAATCACTTCATAATATCAATAGAGACGAACCGCCATGGGAATTGTGAAGCTTTTAAAAATCTATGTAAACCTCCAGCGAGAGGAAAAGTTTTGATTCGGGAATGAAATTTGGAAAGGTTTTTCAGCCCCTGGCTTTCATCATCTGCACAGGGATTTTCACTTTCTGCACATGAAAAGGAAAAAGTTGCAAATATTTTTGCTGCAGGGGGTTGGAAGAAGCGCTCGCCTGACAAGGAGACTGAAAGTTAACGGGTCAGAGATACAAAGGATCCCCTGCAGACATCAATGGTGCCTTTCTGAGGACAATTTACTAATTTGCAAAGGATAAATAAAAAAAAGAGAGAAGACTTATCAGATCTGTGCACTAATCATCCTATACCGCCTGAGCGGCAATCAGAGCAGCAGCGCTAAGACAGGATTATTCCACTGCAAACACAGAAAAGGAGGAAACTGCTTAATTCACAGATGACTAATTTTTACAAAAAGCTTCTTTTAAAATGTATTTTTATTAACCTGTTGAGGTCTCTGTATTTTTAGCTGGAAACAGTCAGCAAGCATGTGAACATTCACTAACAGCCTAGCTATACTTCTAACATGCAGGATTGTGGATGTTAGTTTTTCTTAATCATCATATGACAGCATAAGAGCTTAGTGTAAAGAGGACGGGTTTAGGTTGCGTTCACACTTCAATGATTTGCTACTGATTCGTTACGTATTTTAGTGCAGATCCGCCGCAGATTTCATAGCGTTCGATTGAAAAAGTGAAATTTGATGCAGATCTGCACCAAAAATCTAAGACAAAATCTGCAGCAAATCAGTGATGTGCAAATGCACCCAGAAAAGGAGGAAATTTCAGAGAATGAGATCAACAGAGCAAGCTTTGTGCAGACACTGAACAAGTAGGGAATGCTGGGAGATTGTGGCTCTGGAGCTGGAGAACTGCGAGTGCAGCTCTGGAGTACATAGTACATTATAAGGCTACATTCACACTAGATTTTTTTTGACTGATCTAGTTTTATTATTATGGTGGGTCTGACTCTGTGTGTTCCAATAAGAAATTTAAATCACCAGATAACCCTTTTAAGAGGTCCGGAGGCCTCTGTATCCTAGTAATCGTGGTCCATTATTACAACACTGCCCCCTTTAATGACAATTTCGTCATTGGAGGTTAGAATATCTATAGCCATTGTTTGCTCCCGGCTCAGATTAGAGCGAGTTAATTGCCTCGTTATCCTTAAGGATCTAAAGTTCCGTTGACATGGTCATAAAATAAGTCAAGGTAAAGACCCTATGAGATAAAATGAGCTGGACTGTTTTCATTCTGTAATTATAGGCTCTGCAATCTCTTCTACACTAATTGATGAAACCTCCGATGTATCAGTGGAATTAACTGAATCATTTGGATTTTTAGGCAATTTTAGCACATGGTGTCACTTTACGGTAAACCTCCCGAATGAATGCATTCAAGTCTAGGAACAATTCAAAACTGTTGGCCAAACTTGAAGGGTTAAATGATAAACCCTTCTTCAAGACACTAATTTCAGTGTAGTTTGTTTGCATTTGGATAAGTTAAAAACATCAACTTCTGCAATGCTGTTCATACATTTATGACTAATCCTCAGGGTCTTGTTTTTTTTGCATGTGTTGGCCTCCCTAACCGTTCCTTCGTCGCAATGTGTTTTTTTTGTATTGTATATGGGGAATACTGGAAAGAAATGGGTTATCTTGCTCTCCTGGGGCTTCCTCATAAAGCCTTTTAAAAGATTTGAAGGGGTGGATTATCATTGCTAGTAGGGGGCAGATTTGGAGATGACAGGAGGGGTCTGTCAGGGAGCTGGGGTCCGGGTAACTGAAAGTCCCTGAAACTACCCGCAACCCCTGTCCCTACATACTTGCCCCCCTAGGCTAGGCCCTAGAGCGACAACTGGGCGACAGTCCCTAGGCTCGCTAGGGATGCGGGGCAGGAGTCAGACACACAGACAAATACAGGTAAACACACAAACACAAAGGCAGGTCAGGCAATCCGGGTCAGCAACAGTAGAGAACGAGGTACCAGGGGTCAGGTGAAGGCAAAGTCAGGTCCGAAGCAAGCGAGTCAAAATAGGGAGTCAAATACAAGTAATGTGGGTGTAGCTGGAGACCAAACATACATTGGCAAGGTCTGGAGAAAGCTGAGCAGTTTAAATGCTCAGAACTCTCGCCCCAGCAGCTGATTGGGGCGCGGAGCCTGACAGCAGCAGGACCCAATCACAGGACACCGGAAGTGAAAAGCCCCCAGCGCCTGCTAAAGACAGGCAGCAACAAAAGAAACGCACCCGGTTGTCATAGCAATGGGGACGCGGCACCCATTGCGTACTAAACAACCCGGCTAACTAAGCGCACTCTCCCTGCGCACGGGAGCGTGCACACGGAGCCGGCGTACCAGGTCACGGCGGCCAGAGGAGGTCACCAAAACCGGGGCTCCTCTGCGCCGCACCCCCGCAGCCCGAGTAATAGGACCGGTAGTGTGGGCACGGAGACCCCCAGAGCCACAGGACCTGACAGGGTCCTGATGTTCGGTGGGTCCATCCCTACAGACAAAGGTATTAATTTAGGCGGGTCCACTTCTAAAAAAGGGACAAAAAGGACTAGGAGTGATGCCAGAATGGGAAACAACAGCGATTATCGGCCTGTCTAAAATTCTGCAGGAGCACAAACAATTGTGAACAAAGTAGTGGTGACGTCACTCGCTCGTTCAAACAGAAATCGGATTGTGTTAAAGGGGCATGACTACTGTGGGGAGAGACTCCAAATGAGGGGACAAGTATTAGGCAATGACGGATGGGAGATGGATGGATGGATCTGTGAATGAGTAGAATGAACTGAAGACTCATTACCAGTCTGAGGAGAGGTTCTCCTCTATGGTATCTACAGTATATCTAGACCTATGATGTTTGCCATTGACAAAAGTAAGCTTCTTAGTTATTCCAAGTCTATAACCATTCATATTCCTCATTGGCACAATTAACTTCAGACGAAGAGCCAACAACCTCTGGTCCTGAGCATACAGGTTTATGCTTGTCATCTGATTTATCATTCGATTTTCTTATTCTGGGCTTTCGACCTCCAAAGTGGATTTCGCTAGAAGGTTCCTTTATGCAGTATTTCCAAAGTCTAATTTAGTTAGCCCTATAATCTCCTAGGTCTCTTTTTAAATTTACATATTTTCTTAAAACAGGATTTTATATTTAAAGTAGCTAGTATAATTAAGGCTGCATTCACACGAACGTATATCGGCTCGGTTTTCACACCGAGCCGATATAAGTCGTCCTCATCTGCAGGGGGGGGGGGGGAGGATGGAAGAGCCAGGAGCAGGAACTGAGCTCCCGCCCCCTCTCCGCCCCTCTGCACTATTTGCAATGAAAGGAGGTGGGACGGGGCAGGGCTAAGTTCTAAGAACTAGCCCCGCCCCGTCCCACCTCTCCCCATTGCAAATAGTGCAGAGGAGCGGAGAGGAGGCAGAGAGGGGGCGGGAGCTCAGTTCCTGCTCCTGGCTCTTCCATCCCCCCCCCCCCCTGCAGATGAAGACGACGTATATCGGCTCGACGTGAAAACCGAGCCGATATACGTTCGTGTGAATGCAGCCTAAGAATGTAAACTATATCACTACTGTTACATGTACTTATTAGTTTAAGCAAAAGGCCCAAACAGTGTTGGCTCAATGACTGTCTTTTTTTTATTAGTTTTTCCAACATTAGGTTAGGAAATGCGTCTAGTATTAAACTCCATTGTCCAGGGAATTGGTTATCAGAAATTAATGGCAATTTAAAAGGCATTTTGAGGCCCCCTGGGCCAGCTTTTAATCCTTCCACACCTTAATAGACATCCAATCCAATGTATACGTCCACATTCCTCCACACAGTCTTTCAACCGATATTTCCAGCATTGTCCTTTACCATACATTCTCCGTAGTAGAGCTATAATTAGTCAATAGTCCAAAAAAGTGTCTGAAATGACCAACTTAATGTCCTTTAAACACTTGGACTTTCCGGACTCTTTCGTATCCCTAAGGAGAACGAAGCAATTAACTCACCCTAATCTGAGCCAGGAGCAAACAATGGCTATAAACAGTCTAGCCTCCAATGATGAAATTGTCATCAAAGAAGCCGATAAAAGGGAGTGATATTGTAATAATGGTTCGCGATTACTATTATGCAGAAGCCTCCAGACTTCTTAATGATCTGAGGTACTGTAAGAAATTGGAGTGAGACCCTGCATCTCATATTAAAAGGGAATTACATAATTTTATGAGTGAGGCATATAAGAATAAATGGATCTCTAAAAATGAAAAAGCATATATTAATGTTTAGAAGCCTGAAATACTGTATTTTTTACTTTTTACCAAAAATTGACAAATTCACTAGTCATCCTCCTGGACGACCGATAATCTCTGTAGTTGGGTCCATTACCAGCAATTTGTCTGAGTACTTTGATCACCAACTCCAGTGATATGTAGTCAGTCAATCTTCCGGCATATATTAAGGATATTGGTCATTCTTTACATTTTCTTAGAATGGTGGACTGGAAGGATACATATATTATGGAATCCTTAGATAGAACAGCGCTGTACGTGAATATTCCCCATTATATAGGCGGTTTTTTGTTTTTGTTTTGAGTTACCGTATATACTCGAGTATTAGCCGACCTGGGTATAAGCCGAGTCAATAAGTTTCACCAAAAAAAAAAAAAATGGTAAAACTTATTGACTCGAGGATAAGCCTAGCTATACACAAGTATATACTGGGTTAAAAAAAAAATGCAATACTCTCCTCCCAGCCGGCGTCTGTCCCTGGCGCGATGGTCTCCCTGGCGGTGTGGCAAGCTGCTTGAGAATTCTCCCCGCTGTCATCTCCCTGCTCAGCTTTGAATTCTTCCGCTGTCATCGCTGTGTAAGTAAGCGCTGTGATTGGATCGAGCGCCAGCCAATCACAGCCGGCGCTCAATAAACCAATCATAGCCATTTAGTGATGTCATTCACTAAATGGCTGTGAATAATCGAGTGCCGGCTGTGATTGGCTGGCAGTCGATCCAATCACAGCACTTACCTACACAGCACTGATGGTGGAGGAATTCAAAGCTGAGCAGGGAGATGATAGCGGGGAGAAATCTCAAGCAACTTGCTGCACTGCTGGGGAGGCCATCAGGCCGGGGACACAGACGCCGGCTGGGAGGTGAGTATTGCAGGTTTTTTGTTGTTTTTTTTTACCTCACTCGAGTATTAGCCGATACATTACCACCATGGGTATGAAATTTGCCCCAAGCTACATAAACTTGTATGTGTGGTTCTTTGAATCTCCTATCATGGACTCTTGTATTGTTTTTTTATTGCCAATTTATAGAAAACATCTTTTTAATCTGGGATACAAAAATGGTACAGAAATGGAACTCCTTAATTTTATAGGGTTTACATAATAACAAATGGGGTCTAATGTTTACAGTACTATTAGTAACTCTGATATTATACTTTTAGATTTAAGGGTTTTCATTGAGGGAGAATGTATAAATACAGAAACATTTTTTAAAAAGGTCGACTCCAACGGCTGTTTAGACTTTTTTTTATTGGCATTTCAAGTCATGAAAATGAATTATTCCATAAGCTAATTCAAGAGAGTAAGAAGAAATTGCTCGTCAAATGAGAGATTTAACAGACAAGCTCTCATACTAAGAAAGATTTCAGGAAAACATTATCCGGGTAATCTAATAGACGCCTCTATTAATAAGGCGAAATCACTAAGCCAAGGACCTGTTTACAGAGAGGTCATGACGATAACACAATATGGAATGATTCGGAGACGATTTAGAGTACATAGTTAAAAAAACGGCATTCATCACCTAGTATAATATGCAACATATGGAAATTAAGAGAATTTACAGACGGCATTGGAACATCCCTAGAGAACTTATTCTGAAGAAACTGTATTCTGTTTTCCTTGGGGGCAATCATTAAAGAATATAATAGCCCCCTCTTGCCCCAAAGGAATCGCCCCCAACATTGAGACTGCTTCCCATGCATGGAGGAGACCTTTTGGGTGGGTTCTAGGAGCCTTAAAAATGTGGCCTACACCAATATAAATGCTGCCAAGATATTGAACACAACACCAAGGAAATTACCATTGATGGAGAAGTAGAGCCCCATAGATGTTGGTAAAACAGTAAATCCATTGAGAGAGGATGAATACGCATTGCCGTAACATCTGTACAGGTTACCCCTTCCACATGGCATTTTTCCTTATTCCATAGTAAAGATCCTTCAGGCACGAGAGTGACCCCAGGAGCTAAAACTCCCCAAGGCAAATGTCAAACATTAAAAACCAAAGATGCACTGGATATATAGTCTTAATACATTGGCGCTGAATGAACTAAACAAAGTTTTAGAGAAAGTATAGTTTAGTTGGGCATATTATATGTTATTTGAGGTTTATTGGATTCAACACTTTAATAATTATATTGATTATAACAACTTTTTATCAACTTATTTTTAGCGGATGGTCTGTTCTCTGAATACATTCCCTTTGTTCTGCCGCGGGGCTGACAGCTGAGACAATGTTATCAGTGCTCCCCGCAGAGAACACAGCATTAAGTCCCTGCTATCAGCTATTCTGGAGAATGATGGATTTTATGACGAACATAAAATCATCGTTTGGCAGAAAAGTGAAAGATGGGCACATTTACACAGGATTATCGCTCCAAAGATGGCTTTTGAGCAAATTTTGAGCGATAATCGTAGTGTGTAAAAGGGCCTTACATATGTATGTCTTAAAATTGGGAATTTATTTTAATTTATATATCTGTGTGTTAGAGTATTTTTTTTGCTTTTTATTTAACAATCTGTGCACCCTGATCAATTTAAATTGGTCCTTGAATTGTTTTACACGATGAATGTATCTTGCACTTAGAACTTGAGAGATCAGCTACTGATGTTATAGCAGGCATACTCCATAGACAGAGTAGTGTCTTGTTACTTTGGTTATCCAATCACATGATCACAATACAACCATCATGTGATGGTAAAAAAATCATCATCATATTTGCTTTCTGGTTTCCAATTGCCAGGGTTACCCAACCATGTGACCGCTTTTGTCTGGTCACGTGATCGCTTAAGTCATCGCCTGTCTGGGCCTTGAGCTTGTATCCGATATCTGGAACACACGGCCATTCCATGGCGCCTATGCAATTCAGAAGTCAGGTACTTAGTGGAATTTTCTTGTTAGCACCCTTTTGTATTCGTATAAATACTTGTATGGCTTGACTGTAATCTTGTATGTGCTTGAGAATGGGTGTGATTGAACCTGGAAACGCGTTGAATGGGGATACTGTGCCAGTCTGCTATGTATACAATAAAGTATGTTGAAGTGGCTACTGCTGGGCTGATGATCTATTCCATGTGCAAGTTCACAATTTGTACATGTGCTGCCTTTTGGAGTCACTGCTTCTGCAAAATTGTGATTACCTCGATTGGTGATACGCTGTCTGTGGATATAGTGAGTTGTTGGTTACACCCCATCATAGAGTCATTTTCTCGGCTTTTACGGCGATAAACACATTGTTTTTTCACTGTCCCAGGTGCTGTTTTTACTTCTGTTCCAATATCACTGTGACCTGGGCGTAGTATTCAGGAAGAGGGTTCCAGTGAACAGTGACTAGGAGCAATCCGGGGCAGTAGTGTTGGGTCTGGATCTTCCCCAGGGAGTCCATCCCTAGCACCAGCTGAGTGCCATTCAATATACTAGAATTACTTAGCCTTTTCAGGGCGCAATCCTCTATTGTGGCAAAAAGCTTCCCAGCTCTTCCTGGTTAAAGGGGTTTTGTCATAAAAAAATAAATTAAAAATTCTATACTCACGTATTCTTTCCCAGGCAGACTCCTTAAGGCATCTTCTCCTCGCTGATCTTATCAATTCCCCCGGGTCACTTCACCTCCAGCCGGCCGGCTTGTTATGAAGCCAGCATTCCTCGACTTATTGTTGCAGGTCAGTGAAGGTTACGTCCCTGTGACGCAGCATTCACTGGCTAGGAAGGAATGCTGATCCATTGCAGAGACAGCGGGTATGCGCAGTCTTTGCAGCAGCTCGGCACTCCTAACATTGCAGGACGAAGACTGCCTGTGAACGTACGTAACATCACAGGAAGCAGAAGAATCAGCCAGCTGGAGGTGAGGTGAAACCCCTGGACTGCAGGAGACAGGAGAAAATCGGCGGGGAGAAGATGAGGCAAGTAGACTGCCAGGGAGAAATAGGCAAGTATAGAATTTTCATTTTTTAATGACAGAATCCCTGGAAGGGGACAGACTTAAAAGCTACACACACACCTTTATTGACTTTTTGTTGTTGTTGTACATCTCTGAATATCCACATAATTTATTTTTTGCAACTTGGTTGTTATTAAAAAAGTTTTAACCATGGACTTTGTATGCTTCAATGTGCTCCAATATACTGCTCTACTGGAGGACTGCGATTTTTGAAGAATCCGTCAGTGTAATGAAAGAATGAAATTAAATGACGTGGTCAGCAAAATGCGTTAAATCCTAGTTACAGCATGGGGAAGGGAGGAGATGTAATGACACACTATTTAGTTAATTAATCAGGATTTACTCTACTTAATTAAAAAAATATAGGCTGCTAACTAGTTTCTAGTTACAAGTGTAGACACGGGCTCCTTATTGTGCTGGATTACCAAAGACACAATGCATTTCCTCCCAACCCTTCTTCCCTCTCTCAGCTGTTACATGCAGATTCCCCACATCATAGATTGGCATGCTGTGGATTTAAAATCCCCAACACATGCCAATTGACACTGGGATTTTTTCTACAGTGAGTGGATGAAATTTTGAGAAATCTTATCTGCATTGCTGCAGAATTTATGAACCAATACCGCTGTGGAACATCAACGTTTCTCCAATGTGCCAACATACCCTTCGTGCGTCTGCCTACAAGCACAGGGACATATAAAGGTCCACTTTAGGGCTTCTGGTCCGTCTACTCCTGCTGCGTCACACACCGAGTGTCATCATAAGGCCAGGAGTTATTATTTTAGTGCATTCCACACTCCAACACAGTAGATATTCCCACCAGATAAATATACCTGGAAGGAATCCTCTTGTGTTACAAGATACTCAGACTCCTCCTGCTACTAGGAAAAACTCTTTTCAAGAATGAGTGACTCTACAGTAACTGGTCTCTATTTCTATCCACCACAAAACGGCTCCCACAAGTGGATTAGGAAAATATCCAATTCCCTCTATCAGTTCGCAGATTAAAATGGATGGATATTACAAAATGCCATTTTCTTCCACTTACCTCCAGCTCTTGAGAGCAGAACAGCGGTACTGGAATCAGATTGGTAAGAAAAGACACAAATATGACAGCGCTGCCTCCGTACAAATAACGAGAGATTTCCTCTGACGCTGAATGAACATCAGTCCATGAACTGGCCGCAGCACATAATTAGATCAGGTAACTGCATGATGAAGCCTCCTGTCCCTATAATAGTATCCATCGCTCCAGTCAGGTGACTCTTGCATCGCCTCTCCATCACAAAGTATCAGCCGCACATCTCAGCTGTGAAGTGGATACAGCAATGACGAGAGATGGATACGATGTAGTAAAGTGGTGCAAGCGCAGTCCAAATGGTATCAAGATCAAACTTTCACCATAAAATTAGCTACACGGCGTTGGACTCAAGTCCCAACTCTCCAAGTCAATGTTCCACATGTAAATACTTTGTTTTACTTCTCTCCAAATATCCCAGAACTAAGCAGGCAACCATCAGTAGGCTAGGGTGCACCAAAAATCGCTCTTCTGTATGAGTACATTGTAATCCAATTGTTCAGATGGTCATGATTTTTGAAGGCAGCTACAATAGCTGTGTATACGTTCATGTGAGTAAGGTGGCCTTAGGCTATCTACACATGGGCACGGGTGGTATCAGTCCACAAAACTCGGCCCGATATCGTGCTGGCCAACGTACAATTTACCCGCAGAAGTGAGGCATTTTTGACAAAACTCCTCCTCTCACTTCTATGAAGCTAAAAACCGCATCGGAGGATCACCAAGAATTTCCCATTGCTTTTAACCCTTTCCAATCCACTGTCTGACGTCTTCAGACATTCTGATTGAAGGATGTACAGCTACGATGTCAGAAGACGTCCGGCACGGTATTCTTACTGTATATTACTGGCCGCTCAGTTGTTAGGGGCCTCTCCAGCATGTCCTATACCACAGTACTGGCTCTAGCCAGCAGATGGCGCCATTGTATAATGGCAGAAAGAGAAAGCCCCCTAGGAAACCCTGAATCCAAAATTGGATTGCAAAGGGTTAATGGGAAACTTTGCATCGCACACACATGCACACCGTCTGACGTTTTCCTGTCCCATTGAAAACAATGGGCGTTGCATTGTGAGGAACACACAAAGCTAGAGCATGCCATAAAAAAAATCGCTCATCTATAGGACGCCATTCAAAAGAATGGGGTTTATATTTGTGTGAGATTTGTCGTCTCGTAATGCACAAATGTCCTACATTTTTCTCGGCCGTATGAAAGTGGCCTTAGGTCAGCTTCACATGAGCTTTTCTGCGTGCACAAAAATTTGCACACACAATACGAAGAGTAGAAATGATTGATTTTAATGGGTTCATTCAGATTTCCTTCTTGCGCCCATTAAAAAAGTATGCAGCATTCTCTATTTTGCTGGCATTTGTGCAGGGATCTCATGTGGCACATAGTGTTAAAGCAGCAGTATGCAGTCCCAAGCTCTTACTCACGACCTGAAGTTGCAAGTTCAATCCCTGCTTGGTTCAGGTAGCGGGCTCAAGGTTGAGTTATTTTACCGACCATCCTTCCAAGGTCGGTAAAATGAGTACCGAGTAAATAAATTACCTGAAAGCGCTGTGGAATAAGTTGGCGCCATACAACTTATACTGCTACTAAACAGCTGATACAGAGCTGCTTTACCGACAGAGGTACTCTATGTTGGGCTCAGGTGGCTGCAGCGCCGCTCTTCGGTATGATTATGACAGGGCAGGCTTGGACGGCTGCAGGTCAGAAGCAGCAATCAGTGTTTAGTACTGTGTAGAGATGAGTGAGCACCCAAATGCTCGGGTCCGCGTTATTCGAGTCGAGCTTTTCGTAAAATTCGAGGTTCTACTCGAATAACGGACCCCATTGACTATAATGGGAGACTCGAGCATTTTTGTATGTGGAACGCAGGGTCCCGAGCTTTTTTTTTTTTTCTTGGTTTGTGTTTCTCCCTCTCCCTCTCTCCCCCTCCCAGACCAAAAATTTTCAAATGACGCGCGCTGCGTTGTAGCAGGGAGGGGCCAAAACAGACACGTCACAGCGGGGAGGAGCCAAAAGCTGGGGCAGGGTCGAACGCGATTTGATGCTCGTTCGAGTAATGAGCACCATCAAGTACGCTAATACTCGAACAAGTATCAAGCTCGCCAGAGTATGTTCGCTCAACTCTAGTACTGTGTCCTGCCTTACCTCCCATTCCCCGCCTGCACCCCATAGCTACACCTGTGCCCATACTGACAAACCTTGCTCTTAAATAAACACCTGTTCTATTGAATTCTGCTGTGTTCGTGCTATAGTCTGCGCCATACTTGAGTGGGGTTCAGGTCACACACTCCGTTTGTCCTCTATTTGATTGAGTTTCTGTTTGTTTCCTTCTGTTTTTTCTTTGGAGGACACTAAAGTTTTTATTCTATACACTAGAGCACAGACAACAAGCCGACACTTCCTGTTTTCTGCAGCTCTTCTTTCATACAGACTGAAATCTAGGTGAAAATAATATGAAGTACATGAATGATGCATTTGTTGAGGATTTCACACATTCTTTTATTTAGGTCCTCTGATAAAAGCACTTGTAGATCAGCCGGAGAAAGGCTATACTAGGATTCATTGAACTCCGAAACCCACATGAGCAGCAGAGAAACTGCAGCGTCTTTATAAGATAATAATATTAATTTCTGCACAATTTGGGTTGATTACAGCGTTGTATGTGATTTTGACTTCCTGGGTGTCAGGTCCAAGTACAACGCATCTGCAAACGGTTCGAGTTTCTACAGTAAAACCCACAAAGAATTTGGTCAAATGAGGAACTGTCCCTTTAAAAATAACATAATCCAGGACTTCAGTATCAGTAAAAATTCTCAGAAGACCCGAGGGTGCAATTCATCTGCAATCCAGATCTTGGGATCTATAAATTCCACCCCCAGCCAATTAATCCGTAGCATCAACACATCAATCTGTCAGGATAGTCGAAGTGATGGCGTCACAAATGCACAAGCCGCGGGTTTCCGCAAGTCCATGTACTCATTCACAAAACCCTCCCTGGGATGTTATTGTCTCTTCTGCACTGAAAAGACTGATCTCCATCCACCTACCATATTACCACAATGCTGGCCCTTTAACTGGAGCACACTAGCCATCGCCATTTATCTGGATTCTCAGATCTGTTCATTTGATACAGCGATTGGGAGAGATTTATGGATGTGTCTTAAAGAAAAATGGTCTTTGCTGTCCATAGAAACCAATCACAGCTCAGCCCTCTTCATATTCTGGCAGATGCTGACTGCGAAGCACAGCCGACAACGGCCAGGATCGGCTGTTTGACCACTTGAATGCCGCGGTCAGTGAGGACTGTGGCATGTAGGTCATTGGGGTCTCCTTGTCACTCAATCAACCTCCCCCTTGGATAACAAAAGTGATCAAAGCATCACATTCCCAAATTCCACTAGGAAATTAAAATGAAATGTAAGAGAAAAAAAAGGGTTAACATTTTGAAAAATATTTTTAAAAATATTAAAAGTTTAACCCCTTGAGTGGCGGGTTTCCTACCACCCTGTCAGACCCACCAGGGCAGGTTTTTTTAAAATGGTCTAATCATTGAATTTCAACTCATTTTGCTGTTGCGTCTCAAGAGCCATAACTTTTTCATTTTTCCATTGACATGGCCATATGAGGGCTTGTTTTTTGCGGGACAAGTTGTGATTTTTTAAACAGGGGGGAGGAAAAAAAGAAAAAAAGGGGCCATGTCCTTAAGGGGTTAAATAATGTATTAACTTCCTTCTCTGGGTCATTACGACGCACGGATACCACATGTGTGATTTTATTATTGATTTTTTATAAAGTAAAAGGGAGACAAGTGTTTTTATAATTTTTTTTTAATAATTTTTTTACTTTTGTTTTTTTTTTTGTCCCTTTAAGGGACTTCCACAGGGACCCATCAGCACCCCTGATCACATTCCGGGGGTCCGATGGCGACAGCCCTTTACATGCTACAGTGACAGCCCTTTACATGCTGCAGTCACATAGACTGCAGCATGTAAAGGGTTAACAGCAGAGATCAGAGGTTTTCTCTGATCTCTGCTGTAAGAGCAGGTACCTAGCTGTCCTCTGACAGCCAAGCACCAGCTCTCCCTGCCACAGAGACCATTGGCTTGCTTCTGACAAGCCGATGGTCTCTATGGCAACCTGTAAACAAAGCAGGAGACTTAGAAGCAGGAGATTGCCGGCATATCGGCAACATCTTCTGCTGGTTTTTCAAAACCCTTGCTTTGTTCTCTGTGGGACTGTGCAGGAAGAGCACAGTGCCACAGCTTGTGGCATTGTGCTCTGTAGCTCCCATAGTGATACATAGCCCGGAAATCTTCCGGGCTATATCACTATCGGCAGTGGAGCTCGTCCCGGAAAATTTCCGGGCGTGCCACTCAAGGGGTTAAAGGACAAAGTTTAAAAGGTAAATTTTTAGCACAAGTTATGTTTAAAGAAAGAATACACACACCCCCACTGCCCGCTGTTGCTCTGGTCTTCTGTCTACATCGGTGGCAGCGGTCATGTGCCAATGGGAGGCAAGCAGGGACGTAATCAGGAACATCATGTAAACCTACCTCAGGGCTTCTACATTCAAACCCATGTGACAGGTTTACGTGACATCACCAGGCCTGCTGGGCAGGTGAGGTCACCTGTCAGATGCCGTATACCTGGACTTTGGAGACAGCGGTCTGGCAATTATAATTCTTTTATCTAGTTTTGGACATAGAGAGCTGAAAAACTATATAAAAGAAATAACTCGAAAAATTCCATTAACAAAAGGTCACAAAAAAAAGTAACATTTGCTACAATGTGGCGACAAAAGCAAATTTTATTTTGTTTTTTTATTTCTTTAAAGTAGCAAAAGACCTCAACTTAGTCATTTGGTGTCACCATAATTGTAGTGACTTACAGAATAAAGTTGTCATTTTTAGCGCACCCTGAATGTCTTAAAGAAAGCTCCCCACACCAGAAAAAAATGCCACAATTGCATTTTTTTTTAATTTCACTCAACTTTGAAAGTTTTTCAGTACATGGTATTATATTATGTAAGGCTGAAAAGAAGACAATCAGCATGTATCCACTTCAGCCTATTACCTCCCAAATGTTGATCCAGAGGAAGTAAAAAAAAACAAAAAACAAACAAACAATAGGGTAGAAGCCAATTTTCCCCATTTAAGGGGGAAAAAAATTTCACGACACCAATCGGGCAATCTGAATAATCCCTGGATCACCGGCCCTTTTGAAGTCATTAATGATTCATAACATATAATATTGTACGGCTCAAGAAAGGCATCAAGGCCTCACTTGCACTCCTGTCGAATTCGCCATCACCAAGTCCTCTGGCAGAGAGCTCCATTGTCTCACTGCTCTTACAGTAAAGAACCCCCTTCTAGGTTGATATTGAAACCTTCTTTCCTCTAGATGTAGAGGGAGCCCCCTTCTTACAGTCACAGTCCTGGGTATAAATAGATGATTGGAGAGATCTCTGTATTGTCCCCTGTTATATTTATACATATTTATTAGGTCGCCCCTCAGCCATCTTTATTCTAAACTAAATAAGCCCAATTTTTAAAACCTCTCTGAGTATTGTAGTCCACCCATTTCATTTATTACTTAAGTCGCCCGCCTTTGTACCCACTCAAGCTCTGGACGATGTGGGACGTCATGAGGAATAAAACTGTATCTTTATTTGCTTCAAAACAGGCACTCATCCACAGAAATAGCCTGAGGAGGGCTTCCCGCGCCATATGCTAATTAGTGGTGGACTTTGTGATAGGGTGTTCACCACTCCAAGCAGTCTGGGCCATTTAACTCCCTCCTCTGCTCTCTCCCCCCTTGTTCACTGCATGAAGTCTTCAGCTCCACCCGGTGGTGACACTATGCATCCTACTTTTGGGGCTCTTGGCCCGCACTGAGGAAGCAGATGCATTTACTGCGATTTCCTCTCGCTGTTGAATGACTCCTATCTTCAGGACAGGTCATCAATAGTTGATCAGCAGGTCCACCACCTGGGATCCCCATTGATCAACTGATTGCCGGGCTGCTCTTAGTGTAGACAATCCTGGAAGCAGACAGCGCTGTCAACACTGCAGTGGCTTAGTTTGGTACTACAGGCACAGCTCTCATTGAATTCAACTAGCGTCTGTGCCTGCAATACCAAACTGGGATATTGCAAACAACACAGACAGCGCTACCTGCTTCCAGGGCTGACCGCACATATGCGGGCCCGGGAATTAGCCGATCGACATGGAACCTGAGTGGCAGACCCCCACTGATCAGCTATTGATAATCTAGCCTGAGGATAGGTCACCAATAGTAACCATCCCAGAGAACCCCTTTAAGCTACTTTTACCCCCCTGTTCAGAGCCTCTGTTTATACTATTAATTCCCAGGGGGATTGTTTATTTAAAAATATTGAATCGACAGCTTGATGTTTCTTCTCTTATTTATCTATGTCACGAAAATGCATAAATATGTACCTACCCTCTGGGTTTAATGTTGGAAATTTTTTTTTTAAAAATTCAATAAAAATTGATAAAAAAAATAAATTATTATTTATTATATATATATATATATATATATATATATATATATATATGTATATCAAATCGACTATTACAATATAATAGTGATCATAAGCGGCGTCATCAGGTTACCACCAAGGTCTTGGGTTTCTTGGATAGAATATATCCAGCGCTATAAAGTTCTGCACTACCCTGGATGAACAGCAGGTAGTGCTGCAGCAATCCATGCTATTTAGCGAGTCAATAAAATCTATTCGCAACAGATTCTAAAAAGAGGTGAAAAAAAATCTGAAGTTATCTACAAAAGAAATAATTTTTTCCTACTGACAAACGCACCGTGTCCAATTATATTTCATTTTACAGATCATTTAATAAAATGTATTCGGAGGCTTGTTTTCCTTTAAAGATGATAATATTCCATGTGCAGGGCTATTATCAGGGTGATATATGGAGTGTGATGATGCATGTAATAGACTTGTATGATGCATTTAACAGGGGTGTGAATGAAGCAGAGAATACTCCACATTGTGAGCACTTCATCATCTTCTTCTCCTGCAGGTATCAAGTGACATCACTTGCTGTTACACGAGCGGCTCCATCTGTGTCTATGCAGGAATCCAACCCAGCAAGGACATAGAATATGACAAGCTGAGCTGCCAGGTGATCTGTAGAAGTGTGAAAGTGGCATCAATCTACAGGCGGCCAATAGGATCAATAAAGAGAGGCGTTACAGACAACCAATGGTGATGAAGCTCCATTCAATGATCATCAGCTGAACAACCCGAGAATATTCCATCATCATTCATCATTATCACTATGATCGTGACTCACAGACCCAGAACACATCAGTCATAATGATTTCTACCATGGCTGGACCATGGCATCTGGGCAGGTGAACGTGCGCAGGTACAGATGTAGTAATTGCTAACATGACTGACACATTGTGATAACTTGATGTACAGCACTGCAGTTAATAACACGTTAAATGTCAAGTCAGTGTTTGCCACATCTGTATAACGAGGCTACGATGTCTGGTATAAATTTTTATTGGATTGCTGCAGGGTCTCACTGAGGTTTTATGATGCGATGACTGGAGGGCTTCACTCTTTTCCCAGGGGGTTGCCATGTTTAAAATTCTATCAATGGCTCCATACAGACTCCAGCAGCAGAATGACACTTTTTAGTAATAGCAAAGGCTACAAAGTCTTCAGCTTGTTGCTAAGGAGCCATCGGCAGAATTCTAAGTGTCATGCAGGAAATCGAAGGCAAAGTTTCCCTTTAAAAGGGAAAGTATCGCTTATATATATATTTTTTTTACTGATTAAAACCAGATAGTGATGCATTTTCCATTTTTCGAATCGGTTTTTGATTCCGGCTTTGTTGGCTTTTATTCTATTGTCGGTATATGACAGTGGCGGCTGCCCTCTTACCCGAGCTGTAGTTAGTTAACAGCATTTAGAGATGGGCAGTGTCGTGGCCATTCACACTAATGACAGGAGCTGGCCCATTGATGTTTATGGGAGAGTGCTGTGTGCGTTGTCAGGACTCGGGGTCCGGGAAACTGGAGATCCCTGAAAATACCCGCAACCCCTGTCCCTTCCTACTTGCCCCCCTGAGCTAAGCCCCAGGGCGACAACTGGGCGACGGTCCCTACACTCACTAAGGAAGGGGGACACGGGGACTAACGAACAGACAGACACTGGAACAAACAACAGCAAGGAGAGTCAGACAATCCGGGTCAGCAACAAGAGGGTACGCAGTACAAGAGGGTCAGGCAAAGGCAACGTCAGGTCCAAAGGCAGAGGGTCAGTAACAGGAGTCAGGAGTCAGAATTATGCAGTACGCTGGTGTAGCAGGAAGTCCAAAACTAACACTGGCACTGGTCAGAAGACACCAGCAGGTTTAAATGCTGTCAGAGCTCCCGCCCCAGCAGCTGATTGGGGCGGGAAGCCTGACAGCAGCTGAGTGCACCCAGCAGCACTGGGGAACCCGCCCCCGGCCCTCCAGGAGGCAGGACAGGAGACACACGTCTGGTTGCCCGGATACCTAGGACGCGACGCGGGGCAACACCCACCGCGTCCCTAGCAACCCGGCGGCGAGGCGGGGCCCGGCGGCCAGGGGAGGTGACGAGAACCGGGGCTCCCCTGCGCCGCACAGCGGCCGCACGTGTGACCGGACCGACGGTGCGGGCACGACGGACCCGCGAACCGCCAATCCTTACATGCGTGCTCTGTGACCTGCGCAGAGGTCATTGTGCAGGGAGGAGGTGAGCTGTAATTATCACCTTTTGATGCGATTCTGTTATCTTTATATATAAAAATTAATTTGTCTGTTCTTTATACACGGCCAAATGACTAGACTAATCTCTCCCCAAATTACCATATAGTTAAATCAGGCACTTCTGAAGGTTCTAGACTGGATTTTAGCTTTTCTAGGACCTACCGTTCGACATATTCATTAAAAAAAAAAAAAAACACAGAAAATTTGAAATATTAAAGGCATTGTCCAATTACTGAACAACCTAGCTTCAATAGGACCCCTTATATTAAAAAATTATGGTTAACTATACTTATTTCTTCAGGATCCAGATAGAAACCCGCTGTGGTCCCAGTGATTGTTGTGACAGATGTAGTCACAGGAAATCAGGTGACCATACAGCCAATGAGAGGCTACAGCATCATGTTCCTGAACACTAAGTGAGCGCCGATGCCAGGAAAACGAGCCCCAATGCCAGGAAAACGAGCCCCGATGATGCAGTTTCTCATTAGCTGCAGCAGTTCCCTGAGGTCCTGTGATATCATCTGTCACAGAAATCACTGGGACCACAGTGGGGCTGCAGTGCTGGATTCCAGGGGCCGTGGATGAGTTAGTATAGTTCACTTTATTTTCCTACAGGGCGTCCTATTTACGCAGGGTTGTCCTGTAACTGGACAATCCCTTTGATCAAAATCTCTTTAGAGTGCCACTGGCAGGATATCAGGACTGTACTTTATTATGTTTATTATACTGGCTTCCTATCGGTAGCAAACAAAAAGTTTTTAACCACACAGACAAACATACAATTACACAAAATAGACCCATGAGAAGACGAGTAATTCTAGTAGTCTATGGCCCCCTGTCCACGGGCAAGGCGGAATATCGCTAGCGATATTCCGCCGCCCGGGAGCAGGGGAGAGAACTGTCCGTTCTCTGTGGTTAGCCTATCTGACAGACAAGCTCACCGCGGAGAATCGTAGCATAGCGCGATTTGAGTCTTGCGGGCAGAGAATCGCTATGATTCTGTGCTTGTGGACAGGAGGCTGCGCTTTTCATAGGAACGCTATAGAAAACATGCACTGCGTTACCCGCGGCCGGATTATCACCGTGGGTAACGCAGTGCACAATCGCCCGTGGACAGGAGCCCCGTATCTTTCATTTTATCATGCAAGTATGAATAATCGTTCAGTGTAAACGCTGCCAGTGACTGAATGGTAATTCATTTGCTTATCGTTCAACATTCATATAGCAGGCATAAAGGTCAAACAATGATCAGCCTGTGTAAACAGACAGTCGTTCATCTACGAACGACTGCCCGTTCACTGTGAATAGGGGAGTGGCCGGAAGAAATCTCCAGCCGGCTCTGCCTCCATTCACTGAGTGATCATCACTCTTGTATAAAAGTGCAGAAGCAATAATCAATGGGACAACTGTCAGGTGCTTCAGCAACCGTCAATCATCCATTGTAAAAGAACTCATAATACGTTAGCTGCTGAAAAGTTTTCTCTGCAAAACAGGAAGTGTCAGGCTATAATTAGGCTTGGTTGCCATAGTGAAAACTTCAGGATGTACATTTATTTTTCAATATACGCTGCATTTAGAAAATCTTCAGGTTCTCTCTTTTCCACATTTGCTATGTTGCGACCTTGTGCAAATTTAAAGAAAAAGTCAAATTTCCCACACATTGTCATTATGGGATATTGAATGCTGACTAACGTAGAACCAGAAAGTTAGAAATCTTTGTAAATTTTATAAAAAAGAAAAAAAACAAAAACTAAGATTTTGCACTGATATAAGTATTCAGACCCTTTGCTAGGCCAATTGAAATTTAGCTGTGTGAGCCTCCCACTTCTCTTGATCATCTTTGAGATGTTTCAACACCTTTATGGAAGACACACCCAAGTCTAAATAAAAGCTCACAGCTCACAATGCATATCAGAGCAATGCATACCAAAACTAAGGGCCCTTTTAGATGGGACGACTGTCGGGCAAACAATGCCCAACACTCGTCCCTGCACATACTAGCTCCCGTGCACCTACACGGGAGCTAGTATAGTTAGCTCTCAGCGGGGAGGCTGCGGGAGATTTCTCTCCTCTCGTTCCCCCGCCCCTCTCCATTGACATAACACAGCGGCCGCTCAGTACTGAACGGCTGCTATTTACACTGAACGATGAGTTCATTATCCATAGTTTATACTGCATTAACGATGGACGATGAGCTGATTGCTCATCGTTCAAGGAAAATAGCGGGCGTTTAGTAATGAACAGCAGCTGTGTTATGTCAATGGAGAAGGGCAGGGGAGTGAGAGGAGAGAAATCTCCTCCAGCTGCCCCGCCCGCCTGCTCGCCGCTCTGTGGGCGACCCAGCACTAGTAGATGCCAAGAAACTTAATAGCATATTATAAAAACAGTAACAAAATATTTAACTGTAACATTTAAAACTAGCCCGCAGTGATCCCCCCTCCCCCCTCCAACCCTGCAACCACCTCCCCTCCTAATTTTATCATATAATCTTAAAGGTTCCCAGTTGATTCAGGTCTTCCTGACTGTAGTACCAGGTTGTGTTAGTGAATTGGGGCATACACTCCTTGATTTCGCTAGGGCTAAGAAATGTTCCTATTAATTCCCTCCACTTTATAAAACATTTTCAGACAGAAAGGGACTTCAAACTGGGCAAAGGGTTTACCTTCCAATAAGACAATGACACTGAGCACACAGCCAGGATACAACATGAGTGGCTTAGGGACAGCTCTGTGAATGTGCTTGAGTGGCCCAGCCATAGCCCTGACTTGAACCCAACAGAACATCTCTGGAGAGACCTAAAAATGGTTGTCTATAGTTGGCCCCCATCTAACCTGACAGAGCTTGAGAGGATCTGCAGAGAAGAATGGCAGAAAATCCCCAAATCCAGGTGTGCATCATATCCAAGAAGACTGGAGGCTGTAAATGCTGCCAAAGGTGCTTCAACTAAGTACTGAGTACAGGGTGGGAATACTTAGGTCAATGCAAAATGTTAGTTTTTCATTTTAAAAAAACTTACAAACGATTTATAAGATTCTGTTTTCACTTTGTCATTATTGGGTATTGAGTGCGGAATGAAGGGGAAAAACTTTTTTTTTTAATTTGCACAAGGCCATGACATAACAACATGTATAAAAGTAAAAGGGTCTGAAGCATTTCCAATTGCATTATAGATTAGGACCTTGAAAATTATTTTTTTTTTCCCCAAAAAATACGTTTACATAAAACTTGATTCATAGAAACAAATGATTTTCTGACGACACATTCCCTTTAAGGGCCTATTCACATCTTGTCATCAGGGGTTCGGTGAGGCTTTATGTTAAAAATCCCAAACACTGAACCCATCTCTACCGTTTACGAAATCTGCTGAAAAAGAAAACAATAGGTCTTTGTTTTAGCAGGTTTCCGTTCATCTCCGGCATTTTGTGCTGGAAGGAACAACATAGTGGACAACGTTATCCTAAAACCTAAAGCACGACGAAACCCCTGGAAGGAATCAATGAGCTGTTAAGACGAAGTCTCTTTAAGGCCGCTTTCACATGGCCAAGAAAATTGCACAAGATTTGTGAGTTGCGAGTCGCACAAATATGAACCCCATTCTTTGGGGTCATGTACATGAGCGATTCTTTTCCTGCATTGTGATGCAGGAAAAAAAGAAAAAAAAAATCCTGTCATGTCCAATCTTTGGGTGTTAATTCACATTGCATTGCCCATTGCTTTCAATGGGGCCCGCGAAGAATTGCACGACTTGCGAGGTGCATGCGAGTGCAATGCCAGGTTTCCCATCGCACCACTTTGGGGAAGTAGCGGCAGAGGATCGCTACTTCTTCGAAGTGATGCAAGGCGTTTTTGACACAAAACTGCCTCATATTCAAAGACATCACACGTTTCATGACCCAATATCGCACTTGTCCGTGTGAAATTAGCCCAAGTCTCATAAAGACATTTGAACTTCTGACACAACTCTGCTCTCTATAAAAAGGTATCTTACAGTCCAAATAAGACCAACTCAGCTCTACCTCTGCATATGAGACTGTCAACCTTTTGTCAGAGGAGGGGGAGCTGAGCTTACCGAGTGCAGAGGAGAGAGAGCAGAGAGACAGTTTCTGCTCCGCACATGATGCTCACCATCTCTGTTGAAAACGGGGACAGAGCTAATGCAAAGAAGTGAATGATGGATGAACTAAGCATGCTGGACCAGAGCGAAGAACTACTGGAGGACGTGTCCAGGTATACAGAAAGAGTAGGGATTGGATGTATAAGGGGTGAGAGTGAGAAGTCAGGACTTGTGCATTTTCAAAAAAAAAAAAATGGGCGTATTTGTAAAGATTAATGATTTTAGATATAGAGAACATTGAGCCACCAATGTGATCACATGATTAATCTCCCAGAGGAGCATGAATGGCCTTATAAGTCCCCTCACTCAATCACCTTCTAGGAGCTCTCCTTAAGGAGAAAAGATAGCGTTTCTGATCAACATCACAAGCCTCTCACTAGCCAAGCCAGAAACCTACTGCACACTGATGAGGGACAAACACCCCCAGAAACAGCTGTCTGTGTATGGATTCTGGCTTGGCTTTCAATTTCCAGTCATTGTAACAAGGCTTGTATAAAGAGTCTAACATTGACTTGCAGGAATGCTGCCTTCCAATAGGTGGCACTGCACAGGTATTGTTCCATCTCCCCTATTTGCAAGTGATTCATGATCCGCTACCAACCTGCTGCGAAGCAACATATAAGACCTTGTATGAGCACAGTCGGTGATTTATTCTTTGTAAGTCCCTGATATTTCAGAAAATTGAGAAAAAAGTGAAATATCTGCAAGTAGAGGACTTTTAAATGTTTGCAGCACAGACCCCTCCTACACAAACAGTAAAGTTTTGCTAGCAGAGGGGCAGAATACCGTAAATCAATGTTTAACTAAAAAAAAAAAAACGTAGGAAGATGTCCTTTTAAAAGAGATAATTGTGGCATCAGTGGTCCCTGTCACCACAGTGATTATATGCAGTGCTTGAGTTACAAGTCTAACAAAACCTATCCTAGAGAATGAAACGATGTGAAGCCTCCGTCATGGTGTATGTGCGAATCCTGTCCTAGAATAGTCTACAATGTACATTTCATACTATGGAAGGTTTCCACCTAAGTCATTCGCCACCCGAAACAATCAAGACATCATTTGCTCAAATAAGCTCTCTAACACACGGAGCGTGTAGGAAACCGCTTGTGAAAATAAAGGGAGATTTCCAAGAAGAAAACTTGAAAAAGAATAAGATTTGTAAACCCCGACATGCAATTAGATGCTGTAATTTAGCTGATGACGAGAACCTTTCACATAAACGTCCTCCCTGCTTTTAGGCACGTCACTTTCTAAAATTCGCTCACCTCGCTCATCAAACAACCATTAGGAAGCTTTCAGAAGAAAAATAGGGTCTGTAGGAGGCGAGTGACTCCCTCCTAACAGCATTTCAATTAGTCACTGCACACAGACTGGTCTTTAATACGGTTCAAATGGCTAAAACAGCGGCCCGATTCCTACGCAAACTAAACTGCTGCTTTAAGAAAGACGCCACCGGTGATAATTGTAGGAAAAAAAATACCCAGCAGGACGGCCAAATAATTAGTTCTTTCCAATTCTTAATATAAACATCTTTCTACAGACTCAATGCCCTCCTTTTCCATGCAATTAGCAGCTCATCATTTCTAGAGTAACCTTGCTTTTGTAGTCAGCAGGTCGGATATATTGCCTAAAAGGGTCTCCAAGCGTGGGTCGGATAAGGACAGTTCCCGTACCGTGTTGGTGGATACATATTATATAGCGTGTGATGGAACAAAGCAGCCAGGGCCACGATATACAGGACCGAAGATTAAGTGCTGGACTATTTGCTGATCTATGAACCGCGCGGATGGCAGATACATCTTCTCTCCTCTTTTTCCCTGACATTTGTATCTTCTCTTTTTCGCTCCTAACTGTCTGTTTTCACCTCGGCTGAACACAAAGCAAAACACAATAATAACAGTGGCGTGAAAAGCGCAGTCCGAGGCTGGAGCCGCCGCTTACCGGCAAAGAACAAGCTGTCCGAAAAAAGAAAAGCTCAAGTGATGGAAACAGCTCGGAGACAATGGCTTGTTTGGTTATTCCATTCTGTTCAGTCCTGGACGTGTCTGATGTGTAGAAGTCTTAGAGAGCAGATTAAATATTTCAGCGGAGCAAGGTCCAGAGCCGGAGCAGATACAGCATAGAATCCTAATGAAGCCAATACTAGACATGTTATAGGCCTGAAGCCTCGGGAGGAAAACGTACGATTACAACCATACACAGCCAGGCTTATGGAGATGACCAAGCAAGAGGTAACTTTCGGAAATCCAGTGGTTCGCCATTGTGTAACTAAGTTATTAAAGGTCATCTGCAGAACCTATGCCATCTATAGCTTCTCCCTACCATCCTACATGCCCATCACGAGGATACTACATTCATTATTATAATAAGACAAGATAGCAATGCTGAAATAAAGTGTCAGAATCTTCAAAAATCACATCTGGATGTGGGTTTGCAACAGTCTGGTAGGCTGATAATCTTAAGTGGACAACAAGAGAAAACGAAGGGACCCATGGCTGATAATGTACTGCTTAACCCTTTCCAATCCACTGTCTGACGTCTTCCTATATTCTGATTGAAGCTTGTACAGATTCAATGTCAGAAGACGTCCAACGGGGTATTCTTACCGTCTATTGCCAGCCACTCGGCTGTCGCAGCCTCTCTGGCGCACACACACTGGCTTTGGCCAGCAGATGGCACCGTTGTATAACAGCAAAAAGAGAAAGCCTTTTAGGAAACCCGGAATCCAAAATTGGATTGGAAAGGGTTGAAGGAAACCTGTCATTGGGTTTATACTCCCCGAAACACAAGCAGCAAGAACCTGGGACAGGTATGTCCTATACCCCATGTATGTGTTAGCCTGAAACGTTGCGGCATTTCAGAATAAACATGCTCTGACTTTTGAATCGGAACGGAGCTCCAAGTCAAAGAGTCGGGAAGCACCGGCCTTTACTTGCCCGCAGTATGTTGACCAATTGCTCTCCCCCTATGCATATGTAGGGGCAATGCACATACCTGTCCTGGGTTCGTGCTGGCCATGATTCGGGAAGCATGAAGCTGGTGACAAGTGCCCTTTAACATGCAGTGAATAGTATGTATTTAAATGCATCTACAGATTTTACATGGAGAGTCAACCTATAAAAGCGGATATTTCGGGTTTCTCACCACCCCAAAAAAGGAAGGAGTTTTTTTTAAATTCCTGCTTTCCCACGGAATCTGCAGCCCGTCTGCAAATGAATTGCAGACGGGCCGCGGATAGGACGGCTTCCATTGAAGTCAATGGAAGCCATCCACGCGGGATCTGCACTGAAACAGAGCATGCTGCAAATTAGCTTTCCGGACGCCCGTGTTTCCCTGTAGGAGGCTTGATTTGGGGGTGCCCCCCGCAGATTACGCAAATCAAGCCCACCTGTGGACATTGGGCCTTACAGGTCCAAAAATGTGCAAACTGCATTAAAAGCCCCTCTGGTACAGCTGTGAAAGGCAGTTGGATAAATATTGATGAGTTCTGCTTGGCAGCAAATACACTCATACGTCCGCTTAAATTCACTCAACTTTTCCCAGACCAGAAAGGTGGCAGATTGTCACTTACTTCGTGTGTCAATCTACCGGCATCATTTCATCCCAGCCCCCACCCCTTTCCAGTGACTGCAATTACAGCTTCAAGAGAACTTAACCAAACCCTTGGAAAGTTACCTAGATTTGTGCATTGATTACTAATACAAATGTGGACTGATTATTATCTCAGTCCCCATTCTAGTCACAGACAATCTGACTAAACTAATAACACACAAACAGTTGTACTGCTCATGTCTTATTGAGCACATTGAATAAAACATCCCCAGTGCAGGAAGAAAAAGTTAACCTTTGAATTTAATAACATGTACAGTAGATCCCCCCTTAGCAGCAATCACTTCTAACAAATGTTTCCTGTAGCTGCAAAAAAATTTGCACGATGCTGAGGAAGGCTTTTGGACCATTCCGCTGTGTTTTGGTTCATCAATATTTCTGGGATGCCTTGCAAGAACAGCTCTTTTCAAGTTGTGCAACAGCATCTTAAGAGGCTTGAGGTCAGGATTATGACTTTGAAAAAGATTTGTGTTTTGAAATGGCAAACATTCTTTAGTGGGTTTAATTAATGCCCAGCCGGTGACCCCAGCGTACCTGTCTGGCGTCTCTTCTCTGTGTTGCGGATGTGCCGGCCTGTGATCCGGCACACATGTGCAGTACAGAGGACGCTGCACCATCACTATGGCGATGACGTGGCTCCTGCGGCCATTCTGCAATGATTGCAGAATGGCCCTGGGACGAACAGCTTCCATTGACTTCAATGGAAGACGTCAGTGTGTAGCCTGTACAAAATCGCGGCATGCTGCGATTTCTTCTCTGCGAGCGGAAAATTGCAATCCATGTACGCTCATAGGCAGGAAATTGCGTTATTACATTGCATGCTATGGGGCTGGATTTGCTGCAGAGTCCGGAGGCGGAATCCCACTCCGTACACCGCAATGCAAATCCGTCCATGGACAGGAGCCCTTACACTGATGGACCACTTTATTGAGACACCGGCTCTTTCCTAATTGGAGTTTCCCTCTATGGAAATTAGACACGTAACTCCAGAGTGCAGAATAAAATCACGTGAACAAGTTTTCGTGTGAATGTACATTAAGAATGGGAAGTTCGAATGATTTGAGCAGCTTCAAAGGCCTAGTCATCAGAACTAGAATAGTGGTGGCCAATATTTCAAAAACGGACAACCTTGTGGGATTTTCTCATGCAACACTGTGGAGAATATACCAAGAATGATGTGATTCAGAAAAAAAATCCAACTAAGAGGATCCTGTGGATGTAAACAAGTTGTCAATGAAAGGGGTCAGAGGAGGAAGTCAAGAATTGTCCTAACAGGAGATGTCAAGAAAAGTGCAGCTGTATATAATGCTGGGGTCTAATTAATGTATCTGAGCACAAAATTTGTTGTGCCTTACCACGGATGGGCTATACCAGCAGAAAACCAATTTGAGTACCATTGCTGTCTAGAGATAGTAAAAACATGGCCACTACCAGCAACAAACGTGGATGTAATTTCAGTATCCAGGAAAAGCCTATTTGCTTAGTCTATAATTCAGCTGCTAAACTAAAAACCCTCTTTTTACACACACAACGATTATCGCTCAAAAGCCATCTTTTGAGCGATAATCGTTGCATGTAAATGTGCGCCCATCGGGCACTTACCATGCACTTTTCGACAATCGCTGAGTTCAACTCCGCTTAAAATCCATCAGGACTGGTAAGACGGACCGCACCCAGAGTTCACAGCAGATGGCTCTGATTACATTCTTTCAGCAGCTGTCCTGCTGGAGAAAAATGGTGATGTATTTAGAGAACAGACCACCTGCTGTTCTCTAAATACATGCAAATTAAGTTAGCTAGCTTCTAATGGGCTGATTAACCTATTATTACCTATGAAAATGATCACTCAAAACTGTTCGTTTCTGATGAATTTTGAGCGATCATCTGTGTGTGTAAATGGACCTTTGGTTCAACTAGTTTGATCTGCCAAAATCGGAGGAACCGAGATCACGGGCTAAACTGTGTTGCTGCAACGTTTTTCTACTTGATCTTAGGTCAACTCTAGTTGATCCCAGATCAAAGCTTTGGCGCAAGCTAAACATAAAAGTCAAGATTGCAGTGACCAAAAGAGCACAAAAGTTGGATCACTGCGCAGTGGAAAAACAGCACTTGGTCAGATGAATGCAGATTTCTGTTGCATCGTGCTGATATGAGGTCAGAATTTGGTGCAATTAGCATGAATCGATGAATCCTTATGAACTGTCAACGATTCAGGCTGGTAGAGATAGATTAATGGTGGGCGGAATGTTTTCTTGGCACTACTGGGTCCTCTGATATGTGTGGATGAAAGCCATGATGAATTGTTGCAGATCTGAAGGCCAAATGAGGTCCAATGCTCCATTAGATGGGGCCAGGACAGAGTTTTGTAGTAATCAATACAGAAATCCTAGTAATTCACTTTAGTTTTTCTTACATGTACAGTGGTGATTGAAAGTTTGTGAACCCTTCAGTAATTTAGGTAAATATTAAGCTGTCCATACAATTTAGATGACCATAGAATTCTGGACCGTTCCTATGCTTGCTGATAACCTTCTAGAGAAGAACTTTGTTTGGGCTTTTTATTCCCTATGCTGCACTTAACTATATTCTACAAAAGCTATTACATACACTGTTGATATGTTAGATGCTATGTTAAGTGATGGTGGTGTTCCATTGCTGATGTTTTATGTGTGCACGATCTATGGTCACATGACCCTTCTGTGCAGGTCCTCAAAGCTGTGGAGTGATTAATGCAGGACTTTGATGCCTAAAGCTGTGTGCCCCATGTGAAAATACAGATGTGTGGGTACACTGGGCTCTGAAGTTTCACTAGGCATGAACATGACAGAATAAAAAAGCAATGCCCTTGGTGCCAAATGCTATTGGGTATTTTCCGTTGGGTGATAGTGTACCTCTGTTTGTGGGCTAGAGAGTTGGGCCACAGTTACTAAGAGGGTCTGAGCTACTAAGACAGCAGAAATATAGGGAGTGCTGCCTGAAAGATTAATTGAGGCCGTAAGCTATGAAGGACTGCTGCAGAGGGCCATAGCAAGTATAGAGTATGGACGCCTGCAGTTGAGGACTGATAGAAAAGCGTATGAAGATATGGGTCTCCCCACAAGTGGGCTTCAGGAGAGTTGCTAAAAGACTGATCCACCGATCTGTTGCAGCAGGGTCAGGATGCCACAGTACCTACAGCTATTGAATCACTGTATATAGTTTGTATTAAGAGACTGTTCCTGTCTGCTGTAATCTTCAAGCCTTGCTTCTCTATAAAGAGAAGATGGTTTGTATTCCGTCGAAGCCTTATCTTTGGTGAAACTCAGTAAAGAACTGTTTGTTGCATTACAAGTGAGACGTGTGTGCGCCTTTCATTATGTCCGCTTCTCCCGCTCCTTTTCACATGCAGCGTGCATGTATTCTGAATGGGAAGAGGGGAGTAAGGTGAAGCCAGACTCCTCTGCACTGGCTTATCTCCCCAAGTACAGAAGTATTGGCCACAGTCCCTTTAGCGGAATTCAAGTCCATAATTCACATGGATATTACGTCTTGCAGAGTACATATACAGCACACAGTTCATCTTGACAGCCCTTTTGCCATTTCCACCACTTACTTCTTGGTGCCTTTTGCACTGTTCCCTATTTGCACGAGGAGGACTCAAGTTTATTGTTCAGTCTCAACTGCTTCGGCCAACTGAAGACCCTTACCCGCCTTCCTGTACTTACAGCACATGTTCTTTTAGCCAGTTTCTACTAGGCTTTTGTTCATTAGTCAGTTCCCAATCAATACTCGCCTATTCCTCCCCAGGCAGTCTTCTTACCGCGGCTTCTCCTTGCTGATCATCTTCAGTTCCCCACATCATCTTCTTGTTATGATGCATCCATTCTCTGCATTCTCCTTCCGGCAGGTCAGTATAGGTTACGTCACTAGTGATTTAACGTTCACTGCCTAGGAAGGAATGCTGAGCTATTACCGAGACTGTGCATGCACGCTGTCTCGCCGCAAGAGTTCATATACCATTGCAGCCAGACAGCATGCATGCGCAGTCCCTGCCACAGCTCGGTAATCCCTGCCAGGCTGTGAGCACTACGTCACTAGTGACATAGCGTACACTGACTTAAGGGAGACTGCCGAGAACAAATGCTTCATCAATGGAAGACGAAGACCCGGCCAGCTGGAGGTGACGTGACCCGGGGGTACTGCAGGAGCCAGGAGAAAACTGGTGAAGAGATTGACTGGGGAGGAATAGGCAAGTATGGAATTTTGGTTTTCTAATGACAAAACCCCTTGAAGCTCTGGCTAGTTGCTATGGGCAACAAGGACGGTTGTACTATTAGGGTACGTTTACATTAGCAGAATTGGTGCAAATTCTCTGCAGTGGCAGAAAAACGTGGACTTTGACGAGGATTTTGCAACCTAATTCATGTGGGAAATTCCGTAGTGATTTGCGCCATGTGAATATAGCCTAAGACTCTTCTCGTAAATCTGCCTAACACGGCAATAACAGTCCAGTACAGAAGTAACCGACATTACATCTCAATCATCAAAAAACACTTAAAAAAAAGACTTTGCCGTTTCCATATTTGCTGGCGGTGCAGTCAGGCGACTGAGGTTTGGGAGATGACAGGTACAATTAGGATGATTTTTCAGTCTAGTGTATTTTTCAGGCCTGATATCGCGCTCGCTCGTGTGACATTAGCCTCACATCTACATGTTCCATTCTTGTGCAAAACTCGCCCACCAAAAAAAAAAAAATTGAACATGCTGCAAGTTTGCTGTCACGCAGCATCTCTGCCATACAAAAATTACGCATGTGAGAACGAACCCATTGAATTCAATGGCTTTGCTGCGTTTTACAGGCGCGAGTTCCACATGCGCAAAAACAAGTTTGTCTGTTTAAGCCCTTAGATTCATATCCTGAGAAGAGAACCTTGTGTCAGAGGAGAGGAGACCTCAGTCGGAAGGGTTATCTACTCCGACCCCACAAATCACATCGCACTACCGCACTGTGTAGCGGTCTTTGTACGTCCTGATTGGAGGGCGGTGTTACAACTCCATCCTGTTGTAAAGAATACAAACGGATTGCCGTTACCCTGACAACACACATATCAGAGGAGACGTCATATAAGATGACAGTGCTATACTAGCATGTTATCTCAGGACTCACTTAGGGAGCTTGTATAAGGAACAATCATCGCTCAAAAAAGCGGTTAAACAAGCGAAAGTGTTTGTTCTAAACGTGCGCCAAAGACTGGATGAACTAGAACCATTCGCTTTTTGCTCGTCGTTCATTTTCGGCAAGCATCAAAATCATTGTTGGCCTGTTCATTTATCGTTCGGTTTAAACTGCGCTCATTCAGTCGCTCTCATTCACTTATAGAGCGGATACGGAAGACTGAAGGATTCTAAACGAGCCAACGATGTATCTGCCAGCGAGCTAGCCATGACATTGTTCACTCGTTTAAACGATAAATCGGCTCGTCTAGGACCGGGCTCACACGAACGATCCGGATTGCGCATGCGGGTTCCCACAGCGGAATCTAGCTGTGACCGCGGCCAGTGACCTCGCACACCGGCTTTTTCTGTACTGCAAATGACTGCGGACGCTCGCCGTTGGTCATGTGCAGTACAGATTTTTCAATGGAGGCCATCTGCGCAGACTCTACAGCAAAATAGAGCATACTGCGGTTTTTCCTCTGCCCGTGAAAAATCGCAATTCGTTTGCTGCGGATCCTCCAGGCGGACTCCGACCATGGATTCCCCAATGATATTCGTTCGTGTGAGACTGGCCTAAAAGTCAATACCCATCCAACCCCCGGAAACTGTGCAGTAGTATATACAGCACCGCACTCCGATGGCCGCATTGCGGTTGCATTTTAGAGTCCATATCATGGCCTCAGGTCCCGGCCCGACTGTGTAACGTAATGGCCCAAGCTAACAACATCATCGGGATCTATGATGCTGTAAATTTGGTTTATTAGACCGGCAGTTGCACCAGGACTTGCGGCTATAATGCGCACGCTAAGATTACGGATGTCTGAATGAGGCCTCTGGCTGCAGAATGCCAACCTTACAAGCTCTTGTGAATGCCTCCTGCAAGGAGGAAGGTCAGCTTATTAGCAGATTAGCAAGGAAGTGACCTAACCACAGAGGCCATGGAGACGGCTGAGAGGAGATGCATTCACATTTGATTACTGCAGTATTAATTGGATAGTCTGTTCTATACCGACAAGCTCCTGGGATAGGTGTATATACAGCAGTTCCCTGTATGCAGCCCGTGTATACTGAGAGGACTTGACAGAACTTAACGGGGTTGTGCCAAGATACGTATAAAAGTCTGATCAGTGGGGGTCTCACTGCTGGGACCCCCAGACCGTCCAGTGTCCCCTTCTCCTCCCTGCACCCCCTGTAGTGAGGAGATTGAATGGCGCGGTGGTCTTGCATGCGCAGTGCAGCTCCATTCATCTTCAATGGGACTGCTGGAGATAGAAATCGCTGTCCACACCCTTGACTATCAACCCCTATCAATGAATGTAGAGGCGCGACAAAAACCGCTCCATTCAATCTCCATGTCACTGCGGGGCATACAGTGAGCAGAAGAGGAAGTACAGGACCCCGGTTCTTAGGATCAATGGGGGTCTCAACAGTGAGACCCCCATGAACTCATTTTTATGACCTATCCTTCAAATAGGTGATGAAAGTCAATCTTGGCACAATCCATTGAAACATACGGAAAGATTTATTAGGATTGGAATTTCAGACGCCTGTCTTAATATCATTTCTGCCAATGTGCCTAATATACGAAGAGGCGTACGCTACTTCATATATTGGGGGCCGAGGCAGTTAAGAGTTGGAGAAGATTTCTGGTATAATTTAGGTCAGTTTCTGGCAAAAAATTATACACAAATATGTTGGTCTGGGTGACCACGCCCCTTCTCAACAAACCACGCCCATTTTGGGAAAGTGCTGCAGAGTGGTGTACTGCTCAAAAAATTGTTGCAAAAGCAAGTCTTATGTCAAATTGCGTAACTTTTTTTCTACTCAAAAAAAGTTTGATAGATCTCCCTTGTAAAGTCTATATTCAAGTTGGGAGCCGCCTGCGCTCAGTCATCATACTGACCCTTTATTGAAGCTACATGCCCACTCTAGGGCTTCCTTCAGACATTTTTAGGCCTTTTTTTTTTTTTATTTACATGTTTTGTTTTCCTTTTTGGCATTTTTTCCCCTGAAAAGTAAAGCCTATGGGAAAAAACACCAGACCTGATGCGGCGCCTATTTTGAAAAAACGCCAAGAAAAGCAGAAAGAGTGAGAAAAATCACCACTAAAGACAATGCAAAGTTTTGGGGCTTTTCATGTTTCTATTGACCCTCAGCAGACATCTGGGTGCGCTGTTCTTTGCCACAGAAAAACCCAACTGCTTCAAAACTGACAAAAACATGGCATTTTTGACAAAAAAACACAACATGTTACACCAGCGTAAGGTCGTATTTAGACGGCCATATGGGAATTGTGTCCGAGAATCTTGAGCGCAACGCACTTTGGATGCCCATCTGCCTGCTGTCTGATCTGCAGGGACGTTGGCCATTCCATATCTTATTCTCGCCCATTACAAGGGTGAGAATGGGGCATGCAGAAATGTTTTCCCACGTACCATCTGTCTGTGTGAAAAAGCGCTCAAGGGTACAGCGTCATAGGCTTTAATGGGTCCGTGCGCTGTCCGTGAAATACACGGACTAAAAACGCGTCCCTCCGAATAGCAATCAACAAGAAAAACATCATCCGCAAGAACGTGATTAACCATCAATGTGCCGGTCTCTCTGGATGTCCAGAAGTCCCAGCAAGATGGCACCTTGGGATAATTAATAATTCTTGTACTTTCCGCCCAGTAAATCTATCGTAAGCAGAAAGCAATTGTAAGAGATGCTATTTATGTCAATATAACATTAATTCTTCCCCACTGCTGGCACAGCTGCCGCCTGCATTCATTCTCTCCAGTCACTTAGTGTCATCTGCAAATGGCCAGCCTTTGTGTCACTGGGCTGTTTAACCCCTCTTGTACCAGGGTAGCCCTTTGGCTTGTAGTGCTGCTCTAGCAAATAACCTGCAGGTTAATGTCCTTTACAGATAGTGACCTACGAACCGGCCCCCAAGGGCGAACATCAGCTGCGCGCAGCGATGAATCGTGTCCATAAATTACTGTTCGCTCTTTTATGGTGACAGCTCAGTCAGTATATATTCACCTAATGTACTTTACATGATATATCGGACAGATCGCATATTTCTACTTCAGACTTGGAAACGCTGCTCTTCTGACAGTCAGCACTTTATCCTTTACCAATAAAGTCATTTTATGAACAATTTTAATGGGGAAAACATTGCCGTTGGGGTTGATTGATAGACGCGATACAGGTTTGCTAAAAGAGCATTTCCAATTAAAACTTTCACTTCATCTGGCGTCTCGCAGCCTTTATTCCTCACATCACGGTTCTGTCTTCACCAACATGACAACACGGCAGAAGTCAGTGAATCTCAGCACACGGACCTCCTTAAATCCTCTGCGCCCCTGGGAGAACCCTTCTACTCTCATCTGTGGACACAAGGGCAGCACCCTCCTCTTCTGTAATACTCCGGGCTAGGACTAATGAAAAACTCCCACGGTCACTAAAGCTCTGCCATTACTGGCTATAGGAGACAGCGAGGATTGACAGATTACTATAGAGTTAGGGCAAGTTGACATGGGGAGGGTTTAACATTCTGCAGCAGATCCGCAGATGGAAGGCTGCATCAAAACCTCATTTTGACACTTTTTTTTAACACAGATTTGGGCACAAAGTTTACCCCCTTGAAGAAGAAGTTGATTCCGCAGTATATCTGGTCCAAGGATTGACATGCTACGGATTTAAATGCCACACCACATGTCAGTTCTTGCACGGGTTTTGTGCAGATTTTGAAAATCTCATCCACTTAGTGTAAATGCCGTGAAGACAATTTACAGCGAATCTGCCCCATGTGAACGTGCCCTTAGGGGGCATTCACGATTTTCCTGTGCAAGGTCTTTCTAATTGTGATATGGGGGAAACTCACAAGAGAAAATAACTCATTGATTTCAATAGGATACTTTGCACAAGCAATTTTTTGTTTGCACCAATACTAAAAAAAAACCAAAAAAAAAACCACTGCATATCCCATTTTGGGGCAATTCCGTAATTATCGACCATTATGCCCTTAATAAAGAAAAAAATGGCATCTTATTGAAGTTTAGTGGAACAACATGAGCCAGGAAAATATTGGGTTTGCAAGTGCGATATTGGTCCGCGTTTCTCGCACCATTGAAGACTGCAATATGGACGGAACCCAATAACAAGTGATGTAAAGAGCTGCGTAATATGCATGCGCTATATTAATAAAGGTGATTAAGTGCAATAGAAAATGCCTCAAGAGGTCAGACCCCTGCAGCCGATATCTAGGTGCATTTGTCAGGAAGCTCCTTGGATTTCTCCAGTTTTCACTTATTGAAAGTCACATTGTACCCGCATCACACATTCCAATCAACACGGGGATAGTGTGATACTATAAAAGCATCAATAATATTGCCCTGTAGCTGCATCCATCCCTGAGCCACTCTGCATGTAGCCAGTCCCTGAAGACCCTGGCAATGTGACTAGCAGCTATGTCCTAGCCTTAGATGACCTGCTTCTTCTTTTCAGGCAGGCCATTGCCTCTAAATATTCAGGCAGTAGCTGTCCAGATCAGGATACCGCTAAATTATAGCACAGTCCCTCCACATCCCATCCAGCATGAGCCAGGGACAGCATACTCAAAACTGGCGGGCTTCCCAAATATCCGATCTGTTCTCTGGTGCAGTTTGTACAGTAAAACTGAGCACAGGATGGCTCTCGCAACTTTGTGTGCAAGTTATATTATAGTTATACAGATAGTGTAATATGGACCCCGTTTATAGTCAAGTGTGACATATCACAGCCCCCTACATACAGTCCAGCGACAGATGTTGAAGCTCCTCATATACAGTCCCGCAAGAGATCTCAGACCCTCCTGTATAGGTCCAGCGTGAAATATCAGAGCCCCTTGTATACAGTCCAGAATGAGATATCAGAGCCCCTTGTATACAGTCCAGAATGAGATCTCAGAGCCCTTGTATACAGTCCAGTGAGAGATATCAGAGCTCCCTGCACATCCTGTATATAGTCCAGTGAAATATCAGAGCCCCAATATACAGTCCATCATTAGAGCCCTCTATATACAGACAAATGTTAGATGTCAGAGACCCCCATGTGCGAACCAGGATGAGATGTCAGACCCCCCTATATATGATCCAGTATGAGATGTCAGAGCCCCCCCATATATGGTCCAGCATAGGATGTCAGACCCCCTCACATTCCAGTGTGAGCTGGCAGAGCCCCCCCCCCCCTCCCGTATACAGTCCAGTGTGAGCTGACAGAGCCCCCCCCTGTATACAGTCCAGTGTGAGCTGGCTATGCCCCCCCCTTGTATACAGTCCAGTGTGAGCTGGCAGTGCCCCCCCCCTGTATACAGTCCAGTGGGAGCTGGCAGTGCCCCCCCCTGTATACAGTCCAGTGGGAGCTGGCAGTGCCCCCCCCCCCCCGTATACAGTCCAGTGGGAGCTGGCAGTGCCCCCCCCCCCCCCGTATACAGTCCAGTGGGAGCTGGCAGTGCCCCCCTAATATACAGTCCAGTGTGAGCTGGCAGTGCCCCCCCATTATATACAGTCCAGTGTGAGCTGGCAGTGCCCCCCCCTATATACAGTCCAGTGTGAGCTGGCAGTGCCCCCCCCCATATACAGTCCAGTGTGAGCTGGCAGTGCCCCCCCCTGTATACAGTCCAGTGTGAGCTGGCAAAGCCCCCCTGTATACAGTCCAGTGTGAGCTGGCAAAGCCCCCCTGTATACAGTCCAGTGTGAGCTGGCAAAGCCCCCCTGTATACAGTCCAGTGTGAGCTGGCAAAGCCCCCCTGTATACAGTCCAGTGTGAGCTGGCAAAGCCCCCCTGTATACAGTCCAGAGTGAGCTGGCAGAGCCCCCCTGTATACAGTCCAGTGTGAGCTGGCAGAGCCCCCCTGTATACAGTCCAGTGTGAGCTGGCAGAGCCCCCCTGTATACAGTCCAGTGTGAGCTGCCAGAGCCCCCTTGTATAAAGTCCAGTGTGAGCTGGCAGTGGCCCCCCTATATACAGTCCAGTGTGAGCTGGCAGTGCCCCCCCCCCCCCTATATACAGTCCAGTGTGAGCTGGGAGTTCCCCCCCCCCCCCATATACAGTCCAGTGTGAGCTGGCAGTGCCCCCCCTATATACAGTCCAGTGTGAGCTGGCAGTGCCCCCCCCCCCCCTATATACAGTCCAGTGTGAGCTGGCAGCCCCCCCCCCCTATATACAGTCCAGTGTGAGCTGGCAAAGCCCCCCCTGTATACAGTCCAGTGTGAGCTGGCAAAGCCCCCCATGTATACACTCCAGTTTGAGCTGGCAAAGCCCCCCTGTATACACTCCAGTTTGAGCTGGCAAAGCCCCCCTGTATACACTCCAGTGTGAGCTGGCAGAGCCCCCCTGTATACACTCCAGTGTGAGCTGGCAGAGCCCCCCTGTATACAGTCCAGTGTGAGCTGGCAGAGCCCCCCTGTATACAGTCCAGTGTGAGCTGGCAGAGCCCCCCTGTATACAGTCCAGTGTGAGCTGGCAGAGCCCCCCTGTATACAGTCCAGTGTGAGCTGGCAGAGCCCCCCTGTATACAGTCCAGTGTGAGCTGGCAGAGCCCCCCTGTATACAGTCCAGTGTGAGCTGGCAGAGCCCCCTACACAACAAGAAGCATCCTGTATCCCTGGCAGACATCACATATGCAGGTAAATAGATGCTGTTACATAAGCCACCACAGTGTGCGAGATCACAACTCCCAACACCTGCCTGTGTAATCTGACTGCCAGGGCCAATGAGCGGACATGCCCGTCTGCCAGGCAATCAGTGCCGCACACATCCCCGAGAACCACATGCAGTAGTCCCCAGACCTGCAGCCCCCCAGCACACCGGGCATGAGGATGGCACCTGCTCCTTGGAGAGACGGGCTGCACATGTGCCCAGCTCTAGCTAGAAACGCAATAACAACACACGGGGTGTGGGGGGCACCAGAACACATGGGTGAGGGGGGTCCTATGTACCCACCACCTCTGCCCCTCACAGCACACTGCCAGCGTCATATCAGTGACACAATCAATGGCAACTTGCAGGCTGAGGGGGCAGGAGACACCAACAAGCTGTGGGCACCCAGATGCCCCCCAGCACCACGCATCACCTCCTGCAGCCCCCCACACTGGTACACGGCTGTACATCCATGCAGGGTACACCACACATGTCTCACACACGTAGGCAGCACATTACACGGGAAGCCACAGGTTTATTCCCAGATGCCGCACTAATCTTGGGCACACATGGGTGAGTTTCTGGGTGCAGCACAGAGGGAGGGGGCACAGCCGGGCATAGGGGTACTCACTGCTTACAGCCAGTGGGGCGAGAAATGGAATTAGGAGGTGATCTACATAAGTGGGCGCGCAGGGTAACCCCCACTATATAGGGGCTTATTCACACACAGACCGCAGCCTCTGCAGTGGGGTCCCCCGCGCTATCATGTGTTAACCCCGTCACTCCCCCCACTGGGATCGGGACATGTCGAGACAGACGAGGATGTGCAGATGTTCCCTACCTTGTAGGAAGCACAGCGCAGTCATCCCACTCAGCAGGAACCAGGGGACGGAGCGCAGCATCCTCGCCCGCAGTATCTCCATCATCCGGCGGCAGCTCAAGATTCAGGGGGTTCAGGGGTCCAGTAATCCGGAGCAGCTGCAGCAAGAGCGCAGACTGGATACAAACAGCGCACCGCAAAGCCAGACCGCCCCTCGACACGCCCCGCGCCTTCTGATTGGCTGCTGCTTACCCGTTATTGACAGCTCCTGCCTGCTCACACTCGCATCACAGAGTCAGGACTGTCCACCACTGAGGCCAAGTCTGCCTCTCCTTGGTGAGCCCGATCATTTGGCTCTACATGTAATGCTAGTGCTGCTGTCTCTGCAGGCAGGACTGCTGACCCCTGTGCACACTGCCACTACTGCATGCCGTGCGGAGCTGCAGCTACAGAGCTCTGGAGGCTTCAGCTCATGGAGGGTCCATGCTGTAACCCTTTAACTGCTGGAAAGGTGACAGTAGTGAGGACAGCTAGGGGTTTAAGGGTTAATTCAATGCAAGCAGCCCTGTAGCAGGTAAAGCACATATAGCAGGGGCATGTGGGGGGGGGGGGGGGGCACTACACATTGAGGGATTTTCAGCAAACAACAGTTCAGGGACCCCCTGCAGTCACAGGAAGAAGGCAGCAGGTTGGCTGTCATTTGTAGGTTCTTGTGAGTCTTCCACACTGGGAAGCGCAGTCCGTGGAAAGCTTATATGTCGGTATTACATTCACTCCAAGTCATAAGTTGCAAAAAAAAAAAACATACTTCTAGGGAAAGGAAATATTAATACCAGATTCACACGAGCGTATTTGCACATACATTTGTGCATTCAGCTTTTGCGCAGAAAATAGAACCCATCGATTTCAATGGGTTTGTTCACAAGCGCGTATTTGTACTGCGCATTTCGGTTGCACAAAAAAAGGAAAAGAACACATCTTGAACGCAATAAACTAATTGGCCATTTCAATAGCTGGGAGCATTGGTGTGTGTTTTTTTGTACGCGCAATTGTGTATGACTTTCAAGTGCAAAAACTACACTAAAATACGCACAAAAACACAATGCCCATTCCAGGAAAAATATGTCAAAAATTCACATGCTAATACGTTTACACTTGTGTGAATCCTAAAGGGTTTATTCTTACAACTAGTAGATACTTTGGTGACAGTGGAGGGATGAAACGCATATTACGAAAAAACACAATCTCTCCGCTGATGTGCTGTTCCTCCACTTCTGATCCCGTCACTCTGCCGCGGTCATATGGTTCTTTAACCACTGCAACCAATAGGAGTCACTGACAATGGACATCAACGGTAATGTCCTGTAAATAATCCGGGGCGTCTACATTAGAAACCCATATCACCTGTTTATGGGACATCAACAGGCCACAACACCAAGTGACATCATGGGTCAGATGCTGTTGCCCTGGAGCACTAAAACAGCTCTTTGACACCAAAGAAAGTATAGTAATACAATACAATTTTGAGAATCTAGTTCACAGTAGAACCATCCTGTGCAACCTGGTGCTATTCTGGCCCCCAGATGCAGAATAACATGTTGCCATCAGTGCCATCACAGTCTAGTGTTCACTCACATCCACAACTCCTGCCTGCTCGCACTGTCAGAATATGTCAGCTCAAACTCACAACCACAGCTACTGCCTGCTCATACTTACAGCACAATGTCAGAACCTGTCAGGTCACACATCCTGCCTGGTTCCACTGACATCACACTGTCAGGTCAAACATTCTGCCTGGTTCCACTGACATCACACTGTCAGAACCTGTCAGGTCACACATCTTTCCCGGTTCCACTCATATCACACTGTCAGAACCGGCCCACTCACACATCCATAGACAGTTCCTGCTTGCTCACAGCACAATGTCAGAACCTGCCTGCTCATACTCACATCACATTATGAGGTCATGTCTACTCACATCCACAGCTATAGCCTCACATCACAGTGTCAGGTCCTGTCTGCTCACACTCGCATCACACTGCCAGAACCTATTTGCTCACACTCACTTGGACAGCTCCTGCTTGCTCACAATCACTTCAAACTCTCAGAACCTGTCTGTTCACATGGCCGTGACTGCTCCATCTTTTGCACCCTCCTTACAACACTGTCAGGCCCTGTCTTCTTACACTCACATAACACTGTGAGCTCCTGCCTGTGTGCACTCATATATTGGTTCCTGCATTTGCACACTTACATGGTACTAACTGTTCCTGCCTGTGCACACGTACATTGGCACTGACAGCTCTTCCCCTGCCTACTCAACTCACATCCCACTGTTAGGTCCTGTCCACTCACACTCACATGGCACTGACTGCTCCGACTTGTGCACACTGCTTACACCAACTGCCTTTCAACTCACATCACACCGTGAGCTCCTGCCTGTGCACACTCATACAAAAATCGTTAGTCCCTGGCTTTGCACTCACATAGCACTAACTGCTCCAGCCTGTGCACAGCCATAAAACACCATCAGGTTCTGTTTGCCAACACATCACACTGACATCACACTCCTACAACACTGTCAAGTCCTGTCTCACATACAATATTGTCTTGCCCTGCCCTCTCACACTCATTACACAGTCATCTCCTACCTTCTCACACTCATTCCTTGTAATGGTGTGTGTAATAGGATGTTTAGAGCCTTAGCTTCACTGGTAATTGACTGCACCTTTAGGTCCCATTCACACAGTAATATTCTGGTCAGTATTTTGCATGAGTATTTTAAGCTAAAAGCAGGAGTGGAAGTTACTAAAAGATCTGCATCTCTTCTGCATTTTGTACCCACTCCTGGCTATTATACACAAGTGCTGCCAGCAATAAGCTATGAAACCCAGAACTGTCTACTTGTTAGCACTGAAGTGATGGATGCAATTGGACTATAAATGCTCCTTCTATTATCAGGTCTCATTTTCAGATCTACAGGGGCACAGGGTAACCCCAGACCTGCATATTCAGGTCTGTATCTATGCCATATTTTACCTGTAGAACCCTTCACAGTTCTTGTCCCAGCTCTGAGACTGATTAGCAGTGCAAGAATTACCCCTTGAGGATGCTTAATTCACCCTGGCTGCCTAATGAATGTAATCTTCTGTCTGAGACAGAGTGTGATTTATAGAGCTCTGCCCCCCCCCCCTCCAAGATTTAAAGACTTCAGAAGAACAGTGGATGTTGACTGCAGCAGAAGATGGGAGACTTGTGCTTATTGTGCACTTAAAAGGCACACATTAGTTATACCCTCATTATGGGGCTTTAGGTAGAGCTCTTGAGTAAGTCCATGCAAAACTGAGATAGCGTAAACTCTCATACTGGTACTATGTGCGCCTGCTGCTTGATACAGCCGACCAAGGCCATTATGAAGAAGGAAGCACAAGTTTAAACTCCCTTAAGCAAGCCCCAGCTCACTCAATTACTTTTACATCTTCATACACTGATTCTGAGATCCCTCATAACATTTTATAGCTGTGATTTGCTTAGAGAAAACAGAAACAGACTGCCAACTGTGCCCACCTGTACTGTACCTGCATATCAAGCATTCCTTCTTCGCGGATTGGTTATGTGGCTTGGTAACATTACTGACACGTCCGTGCGGCTCACAAGCACCACGCTCAGCATGGACGCGGGGTGATATTCACAACTACTGTAGTAGATAGATTTATGCACTGAAGAACAGTGCGCACCACAAATGAAATACGTAACCCAGATGTAAAGTCTGTGTGACACCAGAGTACTACACTCAGCATGGCGACAGGGAATGTACACACTGTTGGAAATAGCCGCACACCAAGCTATGCTGAACAGTAGCACCACTCGAGGGAGAAGGAATCGTGGCCCTAACCTAGCAGGGGAGGTGAAGGGTCCCTGTCTAGAAGCGGAGTAATCGTCTCGATAAAGACGGCCCCACAGTCTTCATCCTGGGCCCTGATTGTCCCTATAGGGACCCCTGGACAGATGAACTGAACAGCAAAGCAAAACAGAAAAGAAAAGCAGAAATATAACTAAAAAAAGGAACCCCCAGCAACTTATCTGCAAGTAGCAAAACACCCAGCACAGAAAAGCTCCAAACTCCAAGTACTCCACCATGGAACAGAATAAGCAGCCATTAGCAAAGGGAGGGGTGAGAATATAAAGCCACTCCACACCTGGGGACTGGCAGAGTGAATAAAAAAACACACCTCCACCCTACTCCTAGGCATGACTAATCCAGCATGCAACCATGCAGCAAAGAAAGACAGCACCAGCAGTTTTTGCACATGGTGCATTAACCCTTGTCCTGCATAACAAGGCGACAGGTCTTGGCCTGTGTCGAGGCCACCATGCCACGACGCAGTCGCAACCGATAAGCCACGACAATTACTTCTCCTCTGTGTCCTCATAATCACTCTGTGGCAGCTCCTGCCCGCTCACACTCATTCTCCAACATCTCTTGCCCAGTAACACTCACTCTTTATCAGCTCTTTCCTGCTCATACTCACACTCCAACAGCTCCTGTCTGCTCACACTTCACACGGCAGTATGCGCAAGTACTCTCGCCACTACGGAGCTTAGTTGCGCATGAATGTTTTTTTTTTTATTCTTGGGTTGCTCAAGCTCCACGCCAAAATGCGCAAGTCTGAAAAAAACTGTGGGAGGATAGATCCTGTCTTATCTTTCCCATATGTAGTGTTAACCAGTAGTGAGAACAAAACCATTGAAATCAATGGTTTCGTTGTGTCCCATTATGCGGCCGTGATTATCGCGATCATATAATGGGACAAAAACATGCCCATGTGTTTAAGCCCTAAGGGCCCGCAAAACACGGAGAGTAGAACCTATTGATTTCAATGGGTTCAGGCTTACTTCTTTTTTTATTCCTGCGGTTCTTGCGGATGGAAAAAAATAGGACCTGTTCTGTTTTATGCATATTTGCACGCCAAAGAGCCCCATATAGATCTATGGGTGGTGCGCAAACACGCACATCTGCACACGAGGGTATGCGCAAAATGATGCGCATACCCGTGATCACCGGCACCATGTTAGACTAATTAGCCATTTAAGTCAGGGAAGAGTCATTTCCTCACCCGTGTGAATGAGCGGTGCCTGTACGCACAGTATTTGTGCAGGTAGATAAGCAAAATACATTCTCTGCACAAAAAAGTTGTGCAGGAGCAAGCGTATTTTGATATACGCTCAACTGTTGTTATTCTATGACAGCTCCTGCATGCTTACAGTCATACTACAATAGCTCTTGCCTACTTATGCTCAAGTCTCAAACAGCTCCTGTCTGCTCACACTTATAAGGGGATAGCACTGCCGTACTTCACCTTAAGGTGATTTAGTGTTGCAGTCTCTGGGACAGAGTCCCATGCAGTCACCAATTTTTAGCCCTACCCCCTTCTTCCTCCGGTCCAGGACACGGCTAGAAGGTGGACCTGTCGTAGGTGTGATAGTGACTTTTTGAGCTCCATTTTTCCTGTCAGGCCAGGTGCACCGGACACACTGTCGAGCGTATAAAGACAGTCTTGCCTCTCGAATGACTCATTCAGAGACAAGCTCTCTGCCTCCTTCTGGTGAGTGCCCGAAGGTTCCAGGAAACTATATTACAAGGGCAGAAAAGACACTATAGAGTGAGCTAAGATATGGTGAGAGATTCCAGGAAACAGTAGGGATAGCCTGTAGGAGATTGGGGCAACGGTGACCAGAGGTTCCTGCAGCATCTGCCACAAAAAGCAGTTCTCTGCAAGGAGAAGAGAGAGATTGGAACTGCCCCATGGTACATTGGATCACTGATTGTTAGTGAACATTGAGAAGTTCTTCTATCAGGAGTCGTAAGTGAGGTTGGCCCTCAATCAAAACTGAATGTGTGCACACATATAGGGACTGTTAGAAACTATGCAGGCCTGCTAGTCTTAGAACACCATTTTGTGGGACATTTGTAAACTCCTGGGTCGAATACCTAACTAAAGGGAGTTTTTCTTTGAGTTTTGACATTTCCACTATTTGCGGACCATTCTGTGGTTGATTAAGGACTGTGTGCAGCAAGCCACAATCTTTGGTTCTTCTGTTACTCTGAAAGTATCATTTGTTACACCTCTGAAATGAATGCTGGGACTGAAATTAATAACTTTTTTATTATATAAAAAAAGGGAAGAAGGTGGACGCAGGAAACTACAGGCCAGTGAGCCTGACTTCTATAACAGGAAAGATCTTACAAATTATTATCAGCATGTATGTAAGCACTTGGATGAGATTGGAGTAATTAACCAGAGCCAGCATGGGTTTGTAACAAACTAGTCATGCCAGACAAGTCTAATTTCCTTCTATGACAGAATCACCGACTGGGCTGATCAGGAAAATGCAGTAGATATAGTATATCTTGACTTTAGTAAAGCATTTGACAAAGTATCTCATACCATCCTCATTGAAAAAATGACCAACATGAAATTGACGAGGCAACTATTAGGTGGATTCACAACATGCTGAGTGATCGTACGAGTGGTCATAAATGGGCCCAGTGTTGTTCAACATTTTTTATAAATGATCTAGAGGAGGGAATTGAGGGGAAACTGATCCAAGTTTGCTGACGATACAAACTAGGAGGGATGGCTAACATTGGAGATGAGAAAGGATTCAAAAAGATCTGGACAAGCTTGAACAGTGGCGGCGAGTAACAAAATGGTATTTAACAAGGAGAAATGCAAAGTACTACATCTGGGCACTAGAGATGAGCGAGCACCAAAATGCTCGGGTGCTCGTTACTCGAGTCGAACTTCCCGCGATGCTTGAGGGTTCGTTTCGAGTAATGAACCCCATTAAAGTCAATGGGCGACTCGAGTATTTTTGTATATCGCCGATGCTCCGCTAAGGTTTTCATTTGTGAAAATCTGGGAAATTCACAAAAGTGATGGGAACGACACAGAAACGGATAGGGCAGGCGAGGGGCTACATGTTGGGCTGCATCTCAAGTTCCCAGGTCCCACTATTAAGCCACAATAGCGGCAAGAGTGGGCCCCCCCCCCCCCGCACTGTCAGCATAAAGATCGTTCTCCTCTGCCGTTCTCCTCTCCTCACACCCATTGAATTCATGAATGGGTGTGAGTGAGAGCTGCCCCTGATTGGTCCCTGCGCTAAGCCAATCAGAGGCAGCACTCACCCATTCATGAATTCATGAATGGGTGTGAGTGAGAGCTGCCTCTGATTGGTGAGGCTGTGACCAATCAGAGGCAGCTCATTCAGCAGGCGGGGGTTTTGAATACTACAGAAAGCAGTTCAGGAGACCTGCTGGCCAGACGCGGCTGAACTCCGGCTGCAGTGGAAAGGTGAGGATACATTTTTTTTTTATTTTTACACATTTTAGGATGATTTTCAGGTAAGGGCTTATATTTTTAAGCCCTTCCCGAAAATTCATCCCGCGCTCGTCGGCAGCCCATTGCTTTCAATGGAGCCAGCTGTATTGCCGGCTCCATTGAATTCAATGGGCTAACATCGTTCTTCTCTGCCACAGCTGTTACAGCTGTGGCAGAGGAGAACGATCTTTATGCTGACAGTGCGGGGGGGGGGGGGGGTTTCACTCCCGCGCTCGCCGGCAGCCCATTGCTTTCAATGGAGCCGGCGGTGTTGCCGGCTCCATTGAATTCAATGGGCTAACATCGTTCTTCTCTGCCACAGCTGTTACAGCTATGGCAGAGGAGAACGATCTTTATGCTGCCATTTTTTTTTTTTTTTACACATTTTAGGATGATTTTCAGGTAAGGGCTTATATTTTTAAGCCCTTCCCGAAAATTCATCCTGAGATCGCCGGCAGCCCATTGCTTTCAATGGAGCCGGCTGTATTGCCGGCTCCATTGAATTCAATGGTCAGTGCTCGTTTAATCGAGACGAGTACCGCGTGGTGCTCGTCTCGAGTAACGAGCATCTCGAGCTCCCTAATACTCGAACGAGCATCAAGCTCGGACGAGTATGCTCGCTCATCTCTACTGGGCACAAATAATAAAAAAAAAACACATGCAGAATGGAAGACTTGAGCCAAGCAGCAGCTTAGAGTTGTCCCACCCTTCACCATGATTTTTAAACCTACCATAGACTTCTGTGGATGCAGAAAGATAATGCAGGGCCTATATTTTCTCACAGGCAAGACCTATAGAGAAACACGCTCGTGAGAACGACATCATTGAAATTAATGGGTTTGAGCATCACGTTTTACGGGCGCTAGTTTCATACGCGCAAGAACCTGCACAAATATGTTCATCCGTTTTAGCCCTGAGCATGATCAATGAGTGGAACAGGTTACCACGGGAGGTGGTGAGTTCTCCTTCAATGGAAGTCTTCCGATAGAGGCTGGACAGACATCTGTCTGGGATGATTTAGTGAATCCTGCACTGAGCAGGGGGTCGGACCCGATGACCCTGGAGGTCCCTTCCAACTCTACCATTCTATGATATAATGTGAATAATAGCATTGATACTTCCAATTACCGATAGTTAGGTTTCTGTGTAACATATCCGTAAATTTTCTCTACTGTTTTCTAAAAACTAGCATAGCCATTTTCCTCCGCTGTTTATTAGTTATAGTAAAATGTCCTATTTCTGTAAATTCATTTTTCGCTTCATATCTCTGACAGTTCCTGAACGTTCACACTCACTCTCATAAGCTCCTAGTCACTGAGACTCACTTTTTGACAGCTCCTGCCCTCTCACACTCACTCTCAGGCCGGCTTCACACTTGCGATAGGCTATCTTCATTGCGAGAGTGAGTGAAAACGCATGAAAATGAAATCTATGATTTTCAATGGTTTCACTCTCATTTGCGATGCCTTCACTGCACACCTGCAGCGCTATGAAAAATCAGTGCTATCACTCATTGTTTTCAATGGGGCCGACGCCAGCAGTGCTGGCCCCATTGAAAACATAGGCAGTACATTGCACTCCCTGGCACAGCTGTAACAGCTATGGCAGGGGATTCCATCATCCCCGTGGGGATGAAGGAATCCTCAACCATAGCTGTCACGGCTGTGGTAAAGGTTCCCAATGCTATTCATTGCTTTCAATGGGGCAGGAGCTGCTGCCGCCCCATTGAAAGCAATTGGTTGCAGGCAGCCACCGCAGCGATGTTTTTCGGGGAAGGACTTGAAATGGTAGTTTAGTGAGGACCGTAGGACCGTATTTATCCTGTATATCCTCCCTACCTCTGAGCAATAGCCTGCTAACTTGTTACCATGAATTGTTCCTGCATTACCTGTTATATAAGTTTATTACCCAAATAAAAGTTATACCGGGCCCTAACCGTTCCTGGGGACCCGAAGTACTATACACAAGTGTCTGTGTTAATTTCTCCACCACGTAGCTTACCAGTGTGTGGGAACGCTGGCGTCACGAGTGATACATAGTACTACTCCCCTCATCCCGTTTTTTGCCATTCCCTACCATAGAGCTGTCGAAGCTGGCCTGCAATGCTACACTGGCCTTGGCTGTGTGTCATCCCTCCGGGACCACAGCCTGGTAAGTGCTACCGTGACAAGACAGCTCTTCATGTTAGCCAGGTACCCAGGGTCACCCCTCTGGGGCGTTGCAAGTGTTTACACAGCAATTTTTCTGTTGCTTTTTTTGGCAACATACTTGAATATTTGTACCAACGTTGTTAGGATCACTTTTTGTTACAATCACAGGAGCACATTTGAAAACCCGACAATGATAAAATGCTATACAAAATAATGAACTTGTAAAAAGGACGGATTACATTTTGCAAGGAGCTGCAGTAGAGCCGCCATACAGATGCATGTACTGTGCATCCAGATGCTTCCTATTTTCATACAGTTTTATCAAATTCTGCATGAATCCCACAGAAAAAAAGTGACATGATCCATCAGATTCCGTATGTACAGAGGTATATGGAAGCATTGCTTCTGGGGAGCAACATCTCCATGCACACAGAGGCCGGCTGAGTTTGTATGGCAGTGCAATGAGGCATATATACTTGTACTGATCCTGTATCACACAGTGCAGGTTTGGTGCACTTTTCATCCAAAACCAGGCGTGCATTCAAAGAAGAGTATAAAGTATTACTTGTACCTGATGTTTTTTTTTTGAAGCACCAAAACTAATAACTCACTGCATGAACAAGGTCTTCTATTTTAAAGCTGCAGTTATGATTTGCAGGCAGATGATGGAAAATAAAAGAAAAAAAAGTAATGCCCACCTCTGTAATGGCCTTCCTGTCCAGCACTAGCGCTCCGATCCCCGCCAGTCTGCTCCTGGAAGTGGCTGCAGCAGTCATGTGCCATTCATTGCTCACAGACTGCTCAGCAATCTCTAGGTACATGACTGCTGAGGCTAGTGATTGCTGAGCTAGACAGGAAAGGCCATTGGAAAGGTGAGCATGGCTTTTTCTTTATTTTCCACCTTTATCTCCCACCTGTCATTTTTTTCATCTTGGAAAACTCATTTATACATAAGTTTAACAAATGGGGAAAAAAACTAAAGGGTTGGGTCTGAGATGTGCAAGTCCTTTGATAATGGAGATCTTGGGGCAAACACCTGCATTTCCTATCACTATTACATACACAAAAAAAGCAGAAAGATAGGGCAGGGCCTATTTTCTCGTCCGCACAGATTGAAGGGTGGGGGGGGGGGGGCAGCAGAGGGGAGAGAGTGAGAGAGATCTCTCTCTCTCCCCCCCTGCCGCCCACCCGAGCCTGCTCGGACGAGAATGCAGTTACTCGAGAAGAGTGATGCTCGCTCCAATAACTGCCTATCCGAGCGTGCTCGCTCATCTCTAGTCAAATTCTTCAATAAGTACCAAATGTGAAATGCGCAGAAATGCGCAAGAAAATAGAGCATGTTGCGTTTTTTAGCGTGATGCAATTGCACCTGCAAAATACATTCTTGTGAGCGAACCCATTGAAATCAATGGGTTTCATTTTCTGCATATTGAGCACACAAAACTTTCATGCACAAATACGCCCATGTGAATCTGGCCTTAGGGCTTCAACAGGCGAGCGTTAGTGCTAGTTTTTGCAACAGAAAATCCTGCATGCATAACACAGAGAATAGAACCCAATTTCATTGTTTTCATTCTCACTTCTTTTTTTTGGCACCCGTTGTTTTCGCAGGCGTGATAAAATAGGACCTGATCTATCTTGTGGATGTTTGCGCACCAAAGAGTCCCATAGTGCTATGAGAGGTGCGCAAATATGCACATCTACCTACGTGGGTATGCGCTTAACGCAGTGCATGCCTGTGATCACCAACACTGTGTTAGCTAATTAGCCATTTGAATCATGGCGGGTGAATGTTCAAAATATACTCTTTAACTGCACAAAAAGAATTGCGCAGCAGCGAGCGCATTACGTAACACACCTCTTTTGTCTATAAAAGAAGATCTCCTGAGTACATAGGGGCACACTCATTACTACAAGAGCCAGTTACACAACTCTCATACCCATCAACAGAAACCAACCAAGGCTTCAACAGACAAACATATGCGCAAATATGCTCACTTGCAATGGAGCATATTTGCACATGAACAAGGGTTGTCCGCAGGGTCACAACATTCTCCTTGATTTTTTTAACCCATCATAGACTTCTATGACAGCTTTCTATGCAACATGCAGAAAGATAGGGCAAGACCTATCTATTTCTGGTGGACAGGAATTGTGTGTGAGAAACATGCTCATGAGAACAAACCCATTGAAATCAATGTGTTCGCTTTATCACGTTTTGCGGGCATGAGTTTTATGCACGCAAAAACGTGCGCAAACACGTTCATCTGTTTAAGCCCAAAATGTTAGTGGGCAACAGCATACCCAGTGCGAATATATGGAAATCCACATGTCCGTGTGTCCATATCATATCTGCCTATTTGGCGCTACGTAATAAGACCATACTGTAATACAATCTCAGGGTTCATATAATAATACTAAAAAGAGGGAATAGTGGTGGTTAAGCGTTTTCCCACTGCTCTGTATTACAACTGCTTACATCAAGAACTGGGAAGCCCTAGCCCTTGAGCGCTCAATTGGAGGTCAGCCGTTACCAAGCTCTGAACTTCGAAGAGGCACGAATGGAGGGCGAAAGGGAGAAACGTATCAAGAGGAAAGCACATCAAGCCAACTCTTGTCAGGACCGCCTTACGGCGGGAAACCAATGTCCCTACTGCAAATGAACTTGTGGATCAAGAATAGGTCTCTATAGTCACCTACGGACCCACCACTAAGCCCCTATACTTGGAAGGAATATTGGAGGGACAGTCTGTGCAATGCTAGCTATGGGATTTAGAGGTAGTCTGGCATCTCTCCATCTTTCCTTGTTACATTTATTGATACAGTATTGTACAGTAAGTATATATTATATTGGGGGTCATGTAACATTGTTGGGGCAGTCTGCACATGACTGGTATATGGGGGTATGAGGGTAGTCTTCCCATTTCTCTGTATGACAACTGATAATACATTGAGTGCATATAATATTTGGCATTATGTAACATTGGAAGGGCAGTCTGTACACTGCTGGTACATGGGGGTCTGTGGGTAGTTGGGCATCTGCTTAGTACCAGTGAGAACATATTTTATTGGGAGTCATGTAACACTGATGGGACGGTCTGCATATTGCTGGTACATAGGGATGATGGAGGGTAATCGGGTGTCTGCCCATCTGTCCATGTTAAATAGTATTCTACACTAAAACATTTTATATTGGGATTCACATAAATTGGAGGGACACTCTGTGCACTGCTGACTCCATTTATGCTGCTTTCTCTGCAGGTCAGTAAAAGTTTGGAAGAGACTTTGCTCCCTGGGTGTTAATGGTTCTGGGCAGAGATGGCGGGCTCGGCAGGGAAGCCCTATGTCTTTCATTAGTTGTGCCATCTGAGCCCCATACATTGCAGTCTGAGTGTTGTAGTGCTGTTAGAGCAGAATGTTGTGCTGCATGATGCATCGTATCAGTAATAGTATGAATGCAGCTGAGAAAGGAATTGCATCGTGAGATTACTGTGTCAGCGGGTCACACTTCTGTTAGGGAAATGACACTGACTGGATAATTCAGCAGAAGTCCAGCTGAGCTCTATGTGCAGACAGCAAACACGGAATAGACGTGTCATATGACATAAGAGCGCTGCAGTCACTCCTCGGGATCTGGGCTCCCCTGCTGTAGAGCCCAGGGTTTACTCTAAATGGACCTGAATTGTCTGAAGGGTCTACAAATGGGGTGATTAAAATAAAATAATGCAGAAACGGTTCTTATCATGAGACAGTAAACCGCTACACTGCTGCACTGCTAGATATAGCGGTGATCTGCAAAAAAAAAAATGGATAGGTAACTACAACATGGCGGAAACATTAGGGCTGAGAAACAGGCACCATATGACCAGACACAGAATATATGAGGCTCGGGGTTCCAATAGACGAGCGTGTAATGTAATACGCTCGCTCCTGCCCAGTTTTTTAGCGCAGTGAGCGAGTATATTTAACGCTCGTGCCTAAGTAAATTCGGAGCGTATTTGTGCAGGCACGGCTCGATTACACGGGGGGAGGAATCACTGCGCCCTGATTTCAAAGGCTAGTTTGCCTAACAAGGTGCCAATGATCGTGGGTATGCGCTGCGTTTAGCACATACCTGTGCGGGTAGATATGTGTGTTTATGCACCCCCTATGGGACTCTGGTGTGCAAATGTGCACAAAGTAGAGCAGGTCCTAAATATTTGCGCCTGCAGAAAAAAACGTGCACAAAAAAAATGATCGATGGGTCCTATTCCCCACATTACGCGTGAATTTCCTGGGCGTATAATGCAGCTTATCACGCTCATCTGTTGAAGCCCCTAATGATACTGTGAAACATCAGAAGAGAACAGCCAGCATGGGGTCCAGGACAGATTTCTCTATTCTGATACATTTTATTAGCTGTGTGAGCAGGGCTAGCTTGGAAGGGGTTTAAAACGTGAATGTTTCCATTCACTGACAGCAAGCATGCATCTTGAAAATGCTAGAGCATTGACAAAATCTTGTTTTTCAGGCCTCATGTCCACTAGCTAAATGGAATTGTGGATTCCGCAGCAGATTTTGCCCATAGGGAATCATTGGCCATCCGCAGTCCATTACATTGATTTTTCACGCGCGGGAATAAAAACGCGGCATGCTCCATTCTGCCGCGGATTCTGCGCGGATCAGCAACATTGCTATTACATTGATAGCAATGTGTGCGGATATCTGCATGCAAAAAAAAATACCATTTAGAGCAAATCCGCGCAGAATTCGCCGCGGAAATTAGTGGCAGATTCTGCACGGATTGTATTTTTCAAGTGGACATGAGGCCTTAAGCAGGTATGCAAATGGAATGAATTTATGAACATTAATAGTGGAAATATACATGGATCAAAAAGCTAATTCGAATCACGGTGTAAAAAATGTTAACCCTTATAAGGGACCTTTCACACGGGGCGGAATTAATCTGTGCAGCCTCATGTCCATGGAGAAAATGACGCCTGCGCGGATTTCTGCTGCAGTTTTTTGCTGCCGATGCACTATAATTGTCTTTTTTTATGCGTGAGATCAATTGAGATAAAGCTCCCGCACGCGTGATCCACGGTAAAATGGAGCTTTTTTTTTCCCGCGCGTGAAATCCGCAAATCACTTAAAATACCATCCGCGGCTATTTAATTAACCGCAGATGGTCAATGCATTGCTATGGGATATTGATTTGCGTTTTTTTCCTGCGCGGATTTGCTAAATATAATTTCCTCGTGGACATGAGCCCTTAATATGCGTGTTTTAACTTCAAAACCACAAGATTAAGCTCTGTCATGGAAAAGCTTCTGCTGCTGAATAAGAGCGTCTTGTGGAATTGTTGCTGCGGATTTTTAACATACAGGAGATCTAATTCCGCAATTAAAGTCTGTGGAGTAAAACACAAGAAATTTCGTAATAAGATGTTCCACAGAACTCATTCTGCGGTTAAAAACGCAACAAAATCCACACTGACAAACTCCACACCTGCGCTGCATCCTGTGGACAAGTCTGTCACATGTGAAAGGTCCCTAAGTGTACATTCACACATATGCAGTGGAAAATCCACACCAAAATCTGCATCAAAAGCATCAAAATCAACACCATTGTTGGGATTTAGATGCAGATTTTGGTGTGGATCTGTAGCATCTGAGGAGCCCACAACCGAGAAGACAGCAGGGTAGAGAAAGGCCTTGTCATGGGGATCTACTATCTCCTCCCCTGGGGGTAGCTCTGGACCCAACCACGTTACTGCTGGGGGAGATCACAGTAACTGGGGGTTACCTTAAATCCGATTGTCACTCGTGACGCCACCATTCTGTCCTCTACGGTGGATCTCCCACATGTAATAAAGTAGTCCACACACAGGGCAACTTTCTGAACAACAACCAGGAACAATCGGTTCTGTCATTTTCTGTAAACTCTTGAACTCAAATCCAAACAAACAGTCTTGGTACAGATACAGCAAGCCTGAGTTGTGCAACAGGGAGGATTCTCAGGGTATTCGGATAATCCACAGTCCAAGTTATCAGTGTCGGCAACTCTCTCTCTACCGGTCAACACTCACTCTTGTTTCTTCTTCTGGCTGTGAAGCAGCCCATCCTTCTCTCAGCGATCAGTAGAAGCACTGAGGTCTCCTGGGTAGAATAGGCCCAGGTTTAGCGCAAAGAAGTCGCTTGGCTTCCTCCATCCTCTCCCCACACAGACTGATGTCTCTAGTGTCTGTGTGGCTCCCTCACTGACAGGTTCAGACTCTCTTACATTGCCTGACTTGCTCGACTCCCCCCACTTTGCCTTCTGCAAATACATATATCTAACATCCTCATGTGACTCCAAAAGATACACCAAATACAATACACTTACCAGACAGGACAGGACATACCAGACATTAACCCTCTCAGTCCTGCAACCATTCAATCCACATTAATCTAATGCAGTCCACAAACAAGACACTGACAAGACATTGGCACGAGATAGACATATAACATTATGGAGGGCCCTACTAACTCTGGGCCACTACAGATCCGCAGCAGGCTTCACCCACCAATGGTGTGGATTTTGATATGGCTTTTGACATGGAAATAGCACAGGGTTTTTTCTCTATGTGAACGTACCCTAATACAGTATTACTGTCATTGCTATTTATAAGTATCATAGTAAAAATCCTGATAGAGATAATGCAAAGCAGACCTACACAACATAACATAGCACTTGCGCTGACACATGTAAATACAGCTGGGGGGCCTGCATGGTGATTGGGGCCCTGGGAATTTGCTCAATTTGCCCCCCCCCCCTTTAAAGCTGTCTCTATCCTAGCCTTAGGCGCAGACAGATCTTTTCTGTCTTCCCTGTCATCTGTCATCCCTCTACTCTGTCTTTCACTTTCTCTGTCTTCTCCATCTCAAATCTTCTGTCTTCTATGTCTCTGTCCCCAAACTTCTATGTCTCCAATCTTCTCTATCTTCCATGTCTCCCACGTTCTGTCATCCTTCTCCCATATTTTTTTCCTTCTCTGTTTTCTATGTTCTCAGTCTCCCATTTCTTTCTCCAATTTTCCCTGTCCTTCATCTTCTCTGTGTTCCCAGTGTCTCATCTCCCCTGCCTTCCTTTATGTCCATCTTCCCTGTCTATGAACATCTCTGTCTTCCTGGCGTCCCATCTTCCTTATCTACGTTCTACTCTGTCTTCCCAGTCTACGATCTACTCTGTCTTCCCTGTCTACCAGCTTCTGTTTTCCATCTTGACTTCTCTATCTCCCTTTTGTCTTTACTATCTCCAGTTTCTCTGTCTCTCATCTTTTTTTCTCTAATTTTCCCCATCTCCCATCGTCTCTGCCTTCCTTGTTTTCCATGCTCTCTGTCTTCCATGTCTAAGATCCAATCTGTCTTCCCAGTCTATGATCTACCCTATCTTCCTTATCTATTATCTTCCATCTTGTCTTCTCTGTCTCCCTTCTATCTTTACTGTCTCTCAGCTTCTGTGTCTACCATCTTCTCTGTCTTCCCCATGTCTCATTTTCTCTGCCTTTCTTTTCTTCCATCTTCCCTGTCTATGAACATCTCTGTCTTCCTTGCCTCCAATCTTCTTTATCTACGATCTACTCTGTCTTCCCAGTCTACTAGCTTCTGTCTTCCATCTTGACCTCTCTATATCCCTTCTGTCTTTACTATCTCCAGTTTCTGTGTCTCTCATCTTTTTTCTCCCATCGTCTCTGCCTTCCTTGCTTTCCATGCTCTCTGTCTTCCCAGTCTACAATCCAATCTGTCTTCCCAGTCTATGATCTACCCTATCTTCCTTATCTATGATCTTCTCTGTCTTCCATCTTGTCTTCCCTGTCTACGATCCAATCTGTCGTCTCAGTATATGATCCATGCTATCTTCCCTATCTATTATCTTCCATCTTGTCTTCTCTGTCTCCCTTCTATCTTCACTGTCTCTCAGCTTCTGTGTCTACCATCTTCTCTGTCTTCTGCCATCTTTTGTTTTTTCTTTCACGCATCTATTCTGATTTCCATCTCCCATGTTCACTGTCTTTTATGTTTCCATCTCTGTCTTCAGTCTCCCAACTTTCCTGTCTTCCATTTCTCTTATCTTCTGTGATACATCTTCTTTGTCTTCCCTGTCTCACAATTTGTTTTTTTCTGTCTCCCATCCTTCTCTATCTCTCAATTTTCTCTGTTTTCTGTCTTTCTTCTCTGATTTCCCCATCTCCTATATTCTCTGTCTTCCCTATTTACATCTTCTCTGTTTCCAATCTCCACTTTCTCCCATCTTTTCTTTCTTCCTATCTCCCATCTTCTGCTTCCCATATTCTCTGTCTTCGCCATTTTCCCATTCTCTTGGTCTTTCCTGTCTCCCATCTTCTATGTCTTTTGCTGCCTATCCTCTCTGTATTCCTCTATATCTCATCCCTGTCGTCTCTGTCCCCCACTTTTTCTGGTTTCCTTTTTTTTCTGTCTCCCATTATCTCTGTTTTCTGTCTTCCTTGTTTCAGAGAATGAATCACTTTCTCTGACATACATACGTACAAACCTACTATATATTATAACGTTTCTGATATTTACCTGTACTATTGATTTATGCTAAGTTTGTTGAAGCAACAGTGCTTATTTACATTTTCGTGAACCATACAGTCCACTATCCAGTCCATACAGTCTCCTATCTTCTCTGTTTCCCATTTTCTCTACCTCCTGTCTTCCTTGTCTCAGCATACAAGTTTTGCTGTTAGTGTGGATAAATGAGGCCCAAAGTCTGTTAGAAACTTGCAGAGCTTTTCAATCTACAATGATGAAGCTTCAATTACAGGACAATGGACTAACCCTTTAAATAAAAAGGTCCATTGTTTGGATGATGTAGTGCCAGCACTGAAAAACAGCCGACTGCTCCTAATGCAGCGATCAGAAAATGAATACTAAATATTCACGGAGCAGACAGCGTCAGTGCTCTCAGTAACAAACAACTTTTCCATCAGTAGGAAATGATTTATATAACTAAGATCTAAACGAATAAAGAACGCGCTAAGCAGAGAACAAGACATCTCAGCGCTGAGACCTGGGGATTCCTGAATTCTTTGTCTTTCTTTCAATTCTACTTTATTCTTGTCTCTGATTTGACTTTTCTGAACCAGAATTTGCCTTCAACGTAAAATAAAAACCTGAGAGGCTCGAGCTGAAGAATCCCGCGACACGACGATCAGAAAGAGAACATCATCTATACGGGAGGGGGTGGCTGCAAAACTAACAGAAAGTGATGAAAACAACAATTAGAGCTTCAAAAAAAAGAGCATCAGTATTTATGTGTTAATGGAGCTGAAGCCTGTCAGTTGCATCGTCACCAGGAGAAGCTCTGAAATTCATGCAGCCAACAACACAGCAGCCTGGCGTATAATACATGAGTGAGTGCAGCTCTGGAGCACCGTAAAAGATGTAACGCAGGATCAGTAACAGGTAAGGAATATAATGCATGCACACAGTGACTCCCCCAGCAGAATAATTACTGCAGCTATGAAGTCTAATAGAGGACGTAACTGTGGAGCTTGCAAGATAAAGTAATGTTCTGTATGTACACAGGTGCTCAAAAAATGATGATCACAAGTGGAAATCGAGTAGGAGAAGGGCTCAACGCAAGAGAGTTCCGAAACCTGAGTGTGTTGTGAGTTTTATAACACCTGAAGATTGTGCATCATTTCTATTAACACATAGAATTGACGACCGTACCTGCATTTACATACCTCATATTTATTGGCATTTATCCTTATTTTTGCAGTAAGCAGTGTAGCTTTAGGATGCTAGGGGAGCTCCGGGTGTCAGTACCAATGTGTGCTTATGGGGCATCAGTAACTCTTTCCAATCCACTGTCTGACGTCTGAAGACATTATGATTTAAGGCTGTACAGCTCCGATGTTGGAAGACGTCTGTTGGGGTTCTCTTACTGTATATTGCCAGCCTCTCTGCTGTCGGAGCCTATCCAACATGTCACCTCATGCAGTACTGGCTTTAGCCAGCATATAGCGCCGTTTTATAATGGCAGAAAAAGAGTAAGCCCCCTAGGAAAACCAGGATACAAATTGGATTGGAAAGGGTCAATAGGCTGTAAGCCTGCGTGGTGCACTACATGTATCACTGAAACTGGCATGCTTTGTATGCTTTATCTATGTGCAAGTATAAGGCCAGTCTCACATGACCGGATTCTAATTGTGGATTCCACGAGCGCTTAATCCACGGTAATACGCGGTTCAATTAAATGCATTGAATTACACACTCACATTTGCAAGTCGGAATTGCGGAATCTGCTAGCGGAAAATAGAACACAGCATGTTCTATTTTACCGTGGATATCCGTGACATAAAGTCCTTTGTTATCTATGGTCACAGATTTACCCGCAGCGGATACCGCATATAGTCCATGTAAGCCTGCCTAATACCAAGCAGCCACTCCCCTAATATATGGTAGGTATGTGAGTGCTCCCCTAATATATGGTAGGCATGTGAGTGCTTGTTCTTAAGTATTTTGCACTTATGCGAGCTCCTCCATATAGCAATTTGCCTGTCTGCATGCTGTTTGGATGTGGTCACTATACCTGCCTTTGTATTTTTATATTGATATACCAGGAAGCATGGCCATTTAAGGTGGTTTCACATCTGCATTGGGGATTCCGCTTTCCTGCTTCGTTCGGGGAGCAGTAAATGGGAATCCCCACTGACAAACAGTTCCGTCTCTGAATGGAACCGAACAGCGTTGGGCAGACCCCATTGACTATAATGGGGTCTGCCTGCTTTCGACTCAGCAGCCCAGTTTTTGAACGGCATGCAATGCTTTTTCTTCCGGCATTTTCAGCTAGATCTGCAACGGACAAACGCAGATGTGAACCCGGTCTTACATTGACTGATTTTCCAGGCAATAATAAAGAGATTGAGATCACTCTAATAGGAATTATCAGGACAGACATCCTGGATAATGAGAATATTATTGTGCTGCAGTGTCTAGAATAATTTCCCAAACTATCTTCACGCCATAACGTAACAATATGGCGGCCATAGCCCAAGGATGGTTCTCTGCAATTCCTTTTCATCAATGTTGATAGCTCATGTCCCTTTTACCTGTGCCGACTCCAGAAGTGGCAGATTTCCTGTGATCTCCTGTGTTGGGTGTACAGCTGGATTTCCTGGCTGCGGTTTTATGGCTATACGCTATTAGTACTGCCCCTTTCTGTGAATTATTTCCGCACAAATCTGTGTATGAGATTATTACAGCCTCTGACTTCAAAGACTCCTGGAGCTGGATTTGTGTACACAGGCCTCTGCCAGTATTGATGTGCCGCCCACTGCCTCTAACTAGGGAAGACGTCGCACAATGTCTGTTCTCTCCGAATCACCGTCTGCTTTGTGCTGGTCTCTTCCACGGACATCATCTCCTTCTCACTCTGTGTTATCTCAGGGTAATTCTGCCAATATCTGAGTAGCGCTTCATAGCTAACTTACTCCCACCATAGACTTAACGATTAGCATTAACGAGACAAACGAGTGCATGATCACATACAATAATAGTTTTGTCTATGAAAGTAAAAACAGTCATTGAGGATGTACAAGGCTTCCTCACTCGGTGAATTCTATGACGGTAGCATTCACTTTTAAGTAGCATGAAGGGTCAATACTACTCATCATCCACCATTTAGGAGGAGAATCCTTCATATAGTAGTTTGATATATTAACCATCACATGAAATGGTTCCCCGTTCAGCATAGATCTTTCGCGCTGGGTGATTGATTCTTGCACAGTTTCTAGTCTATGATTATTGAACATTTTCTCCCAATCTTCATCTATTCGGATAAGATGGTTGTGGGTATGTCCGCCTTATCTTCCAGCTCACTGTGCATTGCATATTCCTGCTCTTCTGGGATATGATCCTGGCTGATTGTTCATGTGTGATCGGTTGACCATGCAGGACGTGATCTGATGATCGGGCAATTGCGGGGGAGATAACAAGTGTAGCCAACGAAGATGAGGTCTTCAGAGGAGACCACATATCTGAAGATGTCAGGGAGACATATTGAAGATTTCAGGGAGACATATACTGGATGGCAATGTTATTAGACACATTCTTCTAGTAGTGCATTCTAGGACCTCCTTTGGCATTCAAAACCGCAGCAATTAATCGTGTCAGGGATTCCACTAGACGTTGAAATCATTCTGCAGGAATATTGCTCTATGCAGACAGGAGAGCTTCTTGCAGTTGCCATAGATTAAATGGAGGTACTGACATGCTCTGATCAATTGACAGGAAGGGTTAATTGATTTATGCTGCTTGCACCAAATTCTGACCCTCCCATTAGCATGGTGCAACAGAAATCTGGATTCATCTGACCATGTGATGATTTTCCACTGGTTGATGATTCAAGCTTTACGCTTTTGCCTACTGGAGTCTTGTCCTTCTGTTTCTCTTAGGGTGGACACTCACTAGCGATATTTTCTCTCTTGCGCTGCAAGAGCACGAGAAAACTCTCGCCTCGCAGCACAAGAAAGACGCCAGTATAGAACCAGCATATCGCTAGTGGTTTCAATAGGGCCAGTGGCAGCAGCGATAGCCCCATTGAAAACATAGGGAGAATGCCGCGGACTTCTGCCACAGCTGGGGCAGAAGCCCGCGGCATTCTATCCCATTGCTTTCAATGGGATCAGCACTGCTGCCAATCCCATTGAAAACACTGCTTTGGCAAGCCCCGCGGAATGATTATCGGGGAAGGGCTTGAAATATAAGCCCTTCCCCGGTAATCATCAAAAAGTGTGTAAAAAAAAATAAAAATTACTCACCTCTTCTGCACTCAGACGCATCCTCCTGGTCGCTCCCCTGCACTGCTATTAAGCTCTTTCAGCAGTCGGGGATTTAAAAATCCCCACCTCCTGAAAGGGCTGTGCAGATTGGCTGAGGGCTCAGCCAATAGCAGCTTTTGCTTAGCTATTGGCTGAGCGCTCAGCCAATGACACACTGCCCTTAGCTATTCATTCATGAATAGCTATGTCTTTAGGTATTATGCTTCTCTTTCCAATGGGGCTAGCGCTGCTGCCGCTGGCCCCATTGAAAGGACTGGCGATATGCCGGCGTCATGCCGATATCCCGGCGTCATGCTGGCTTTTTTCTCGCACTGCGATGCGACACTTTAACTTTAGTCTCGCAGCGCAGTGGAGAAAAAAACGCCAGTGGGTGTCCACCCTTAGACAGCAATGGCGCTTGAACTGGTTTGCCGCTGTTATAACCCAACTGTTCTGAAGAATGATGAGATGTGTGTTCAGACATGTTAGTTGAGGCACCAGCATTGTATTTGGCTGAAGTTAGCTTGGCTGTACATCTCCTGTTCATCAGAACAATTGTTGGTATCCTTCTCTGACCCCTTAGATCAATGTGTTATTTCCATCCACTGATTCCCCTTTCACTAGATGTTTTCCTTGACTACATCATTCTCTGTATACTCTCAACAATGTTGCATGAGAAAATCCACATGGTTGGCAGTTTGTTAAATCCTGGCTAGTTTAGCACTGTTTATATAGCGAGCCAGGGCAGGAGGGATAGCGGCACAGTAGATATTATCGTTCATAACCCCCACCCGGCTGCACTGCAGTGAAACGATGGGGCAAAAGATAGTATGTGCTGGCATTTGTTCCTGGGGACAGTGTTGCGGTATAGCATGGTGCAGGTCCCACAGTGGGAAGGAGCTGCAGGAGTTAGAAGGGATTTAACAGCAAACTTCACTGTTAGGGTTCGAACTCATGACCTTCTGTGCTCTAGTCGGTGGCTCTCCCTTTTGAGCTTTGGACAGTTTCCCTGCATGCCTTGACGTTGTTTCCAGATCCTACTATCCACCGCTGTTCTAGCTCTGCCTGTTCATAATTAGAACTTACTGGAAAAGCCTGGTCCTGACACTCCTTCCTTGTGTGATTATTCTGCTCCACAGCATTGATCAAGCTCCACTTCTGCCTGTTCTTCTATTATTTCTGCAAGACCTCCTGATACTGACCACTGGCTTCCCTTCTGACTATGTTACCCGCCTTATCCATCTGTACTGCAAACTGAGACCTCTCATTGTTGACCCCTGGCTTCCCTTCTAACTACGGTACCCACCTCATCCATCTGTACTGCAAACTGAGACCTCCCATTGCCGCCTCCTGGCTCTTCCCTGACTACTCTCCAGATCTCCAGCTGCTACACCTGAGGTTCCACCTTAGTTCCTGAAACTGCTACACTCCTGTTTATTTATTTCTTTGGGTGATGGACAGGATGACACTTAATACAGCCCTTTTCTGTATATCACGCTCAGGGGATGGTGACCAGAGATACAATTTTTCTACACAAAATTCCCATACTGCTTATCCAGATTTTTCATAGAAAGACTCATACAACATTGTATCTGGCACCTTGCTCTTTCTCTAGACTCAGGAATAAGACTGTGGGTCACATCTTTCTACACCTGAGGTGCTCTCCTTGTTGAAGCTTCTAGAACTGAAATGGGGCTTTTATAGACTTCTGGAGTCCTGCAGCAGCATAGAGCTGAGAGGCTAGACGGAAGCTAAATAATGCAAAATCATAAGGGCTAGTATGTTCCTCTGATCTAAACTTTTTGGTTATCCAGTCACCAACTCCAACATAGCCATTAATTCAGCCCAGACAAGGAGGATATTTAATCTTTAGAACATGTAGAAAACACTTAAAACATAATTACTCTATCCCCTTTTTTCTCAGAATAAGGTTAACACTTAGTAGTGACAACTATGGGTCACTATAATAACCATATCTCATTTGAAGTCGTCCAGATTGCTGGATTTCCCCATTCTAATGTGGATTCACACTGAAACTGATCCACGGAAAACTTGTTCACTTGATTTTATCTTGCACTCCGGGATCATGTGTCAAATTTCCATACAGGTAAGCTCCAATCATTAAAGGTCAGGTGTCTCTAAAGGCCCATTTACATGAAAGATAATTTTCAAATGATTGAAAGCGTGAACGTTTTAGTGATCATTTTGCATAAAGTGTTAATGGACACTAATGTCCATTAACACTTTATCATCTTCATTTGCATGTAAAAGGGCCTCTGGGAGCTATTTGCAGAGCACAGCATGTGGGGTAGGCTCTGCATATAGCTGCATTGTTCTCGTAGGGGCTGCCAGCAGAATACACTATAATCTCCCGTCTCCCGCGGAGAACACAGCATGCGGTCTGTTGAAAGATACTTTATCTCTCTGTGGCTGAACGATGGATTTTAAGTTCACCTTAAAATCATCGTACAGACAAAAGTGCACAATGGTAGCGTTTACACGCTATTATCGCTCATTTGAATGAATTTTGAGCGATAATCGTTGCGTGTAAACGGGCCTTAATAAAGCGACCATTCAATGTACATTGTCCAGAGAATGGGCACAAAGTTAATGGATCCCTACCTATCTAGGGCCAGTTGTACAGCACTAACAATACACAACCGTCCAGCAGACCAGTGTCCTGGGTGTGGGTGGATGATGTCCACCCAGGAGATGATGGTAACCACCACTCTCGGTACTTTGGGTGTAGAGCGTCAGCTTCCACGCATCTCAAACACCGGTGAACCAAGTGACTGTAGACTTGGTATCTGAAGTCCCTGCTGGAGCTTCTTATCTGCTGCCTGCAAACATCCAGAAAAAAATAGAAGAAGAAATAAAAAATAAATAGAGGGGAGAATGAGCGCGGTGCAGAGCCCTGGGTGTTTAGAACTTCTATAATTAACAGCCAATTTAATCTCCTCGGCAGTTTACCAGCCGCTCGCTAACTTTTCCGTGTGTGATAAATCCAGGCGAGGTGTAATATAAAATAAAGGGCCTAATGATTCTTGTGTTGCAGCGCGCTAAATTATATCTGCTTTATCAACATGTGGTAAAGCTATCTCACCACAAAGTTCCCTCCGCTCCTCTCAGCTCATCAAAGATTAATTGTGCTTCTCAGTCTGAATCTTCGTTAAGGTGCGAATCTACTTGACATCATCAGGGAGGCAGGAATCTCATATCATTAATGGGCTGCCTTCAGTTCTTGTCACACAGCATTGCTGCATTGATAACAATACAGCCCATAACTAAACATGGCCACCGGCAGTCATGACTGTTTTAAAGCAACAATAAACGTTTTAGCATCTTCTTACAGTTTACATCTAGCGACAGTCTCCATATCACACTGCATAATTGTGTAACATCGTGTCTTCACATCTAAGCTGCAATCACAAGTTGGATTTTCAGTTTGCTCTGAGGGTGCAAGAGCTTACAACTCACTAGCATACTCTGCTGATTCAGTTTCTGTACTGCTTCTGAGCTCTATCACATCTTTTACTCCAGCTATATCCAGAGCTGCAATCACAATTCTGCTGCTACATCGTGTCTTCTATTCTCCTCACATTAGGAGCTGTAGCCACTGTTCTGCTTTCACATCATGTCTTGTAAATCAGGACCTGCATTCTCAATTCTGCTGTTATGTCATGCTTTATACTCCAGTCACATCCAGGCCTGCAGTCACTATTTTGCTGTTCCATCATGTCTTATATACCCATGGCCGGCTCCAGGTTTACGTGGACCCTTGGGCGACAGAGTCACATAGGGCCCCCTTAGTTATTTATAGGCCCCATTGTGCCTCTGAGCAATTAGAAAAGCCCCACTATGCCCTCTGAGTCATTCATTAGCCCCCACCTTTCCCCTGAGCATTTGTAAGGGCCTACTGTGCCCCAGCAATAAAATACAGGATAAAGGAACGTAATGAAATTGAGTTTATTTTAATCAGCCTCTTCTGACCAGGATCGTGCAAAATCACTCAGGCAGCGCAATGACACAACTGCGTCACCTGGGTGACAGAGAGGGCGCCAGACTGAGCAGCAGGAAGTTTTCGGCTTCCTGAAGTGTCACCATCATAGTCAATTGTATCAGCGTCTTTAAGACATGGATACAATTCATTTCAAAGAAAGAGGACTAGATTGATCCCATCCCTTAGTAGGTTGCTCCTAGGCTCAGTGGGCCTATGTTTGCCAGGTGCTGATGCCAGCCCAATATATATCAGTCACATCAGGAGCTGTATTCTCAATTCTGCTGGTACATTGTGTCTTATACTCCAGCAGTACAACATGCAGAGCTGCAGTCACTATTTTGCCAGTTTCCCATTAACTCTCAAACTTTTTGACCTTACATGTCTCTTTTATCCCCTGCTGTTCCCGTGTCATTACCTGCAAAGTTCTGATGGATTGTGGGAGATTCGGTTTTTACAAGAGAAAGTATCCCAGTGCTTATTGTTTACATGGAAAATATAATCTTACCTCACTGAGCAGCGATGAGACATCTACAGAGAATTCAGCCGAATGGCTGCTGTTTATTAGCAATAAGTTCAGCAACATGCAGCAGACAAATCTGACGTAAAGGCGCGCTCCCCCTGCAGTCATATAAGAACGTGGGGGTGAGTAGAGAACAGCAGGGGTCTGCCGAGCAGAAAACTGATATAATTACAGAATCAAGACCTCACATGCACATGCATTACCCGGATGCCAAATATGGCGTCTATAGCCCGCTGCGGAAAGTTCTGCTGCTGAAGTGCCCACTGCTATAACCTCACATCAGGTGAGATTAACCATGTGGACCCCTCCAATACAGTCTCTTATTACCTCCTTGTATGCCCCTTATCTGGTCAGATTCATAACTAAGCATCCAGAACCATGTGCCTGGTCCCATGCCCATCAGCATGCTGCCCTTACTATCACCTCCATCTGGCCTGCCCATACCATTCTTCTACAGCAGCACACAGTGTGGCTATGGGTCTGCTCACAATACTGCCCTTAGGCCTCCTTTACAAAGGGTTTTCATGTAACGGGGTCCGCCGTTCAAGATCTTCGCAGGTTAGCTGATTGCTGGACCCTGTCAGTGTGCATAGCACTGGAAGCAGATAGCGCTGTCAATATTACAGTGGCCCGGCTTGGTACTGCAGGCACAGTTCCTGAATTCAATGGACAGCGTCCTCTGCTTCCAGCACTGTCCACACTGACAGCTGGCCCGCGGATCAGCTGATTGGTAGGAACACACAGAGGCAGACCTGCCACGTGAAAACTGCATGCTGATCGACGGATCAACTATTGATGCCCTGTTCTATGGGTAGGATGATCAATAGTAAAGGTCCCCCTTTAAACTACATTGAGATTAAAATCTGAATAAAGGACCCCTGACTCTAAAGCCACCATTAAAATGTCACAAACCAAAGTGCTACTAGTAGACTTTTTCATACTTTGCAACAGACTGCCAACAAACATGGGAGTGGCTGCAGCACTTCAGCTAAAAAAATGCTAAAATGTTGGAAAAAAGCAGCAAAAAGTGCTGCCACATCCTAACTTAATGTTCAGCCGATAGCATGCAGGATATGGCGCAGCTTCACCTGATCACATATGTGGTACCTGACAGACTGTATGGCAAATAAAGAGTCAGTTATTTCTATTCTGCGGCACTGGAAATGAGCCGCCATGTATATGATCCTCATAATTTGCAGCCGTGTGGGGTCTTGGCATGTGATGTACGTGGTGATGGGTCACTGGCGCTGTGGCTGTACTTATAGAGGGACATGGATTAGTTTTCGTTCTTGCATTGTCTGCCTCTCCTCAGTGTCTGTAACCTGGCTCTCCAGTGTGGACGTGCAGTGCATTATGCATGCAGAGCATCTTCACAACAAGCCCCGTGGGGCACCGTGTTGTAAGAAAGCAGCACAGATAAGGGCTTGGCAGCTTGGCGCCTCCACTGAGTCTATATCATTGTTTGGCATTAAAATTTAACTGATGATGAATTAATTGTTCAGGGAGGATCTGATCTTTTGAGCACATACAGCAGCAGCCGCGGCAGTAGCACACTGCCTGCCACGCCATATCGCCATGCTGTTTCTATGGTAACACCCAGACTTAGCTTCACTCTGCAAGAGCACGCACAGGGTTAATGCATTGGTTTAGGGTCTCCGCAGTGCCACATTGGACATAAATGTGAACTCCCTACCAATGAACGTATAAAACCAACCACCCCCCCAGACTGCCCGTACCTGCCTCCAAGACCCTTGTCCCGTTCCCTATCAGTTGTAATATAGGATAATAAGCCAGAACTCCCAACAATCTCTAACATTCCATTCCAGAGAGGAAGATAAGGTGTTAAATATTATCAGTTCTGTCCTCACCCACTAACAGCATGTAGAGCCATTCTACCATATATTGACCACAGGAGCTTACAATTTAATATCCACATCGCTGGGCACACATGCAGTTTTCAGTCCAGCATTACAGGAAAGGAAGGCAGTGCGGAAGTTTTTACTCCACAGGCTGGAAGTTTATAGCGGGAGATTCTGTTGTTATAGTCTAGTAAAGCGAAAGGGGAAAAGTAAAGCTAAAGATGTAGCTCTTGTCCCAAATCACAACTCCCATCAGGACAGGGTTAGGCATGGAGAGGTAGTTCCCAGAATACGACTGATTTTCCAATGGATGATGTATGGTGGGAATTGCTGTATTTCTGCATTGCCCCACAGGGGTTCTTCTGAGGTGACGGAGGGAGCAGATTCCAGCATCAAAACTAGCTAAGTTTTGTACCAGAGACAGAACAATCATACTGATCAACACTACTTTTATTGCCACTAGAGATGAGCGAATATACTCGTTTCAAGTAATTACTCGATCGAGCACCGTGATTTTCGAGTACTTCCGTACTCGGGTGAAAAGATTCAGGGGGTGCCGGGGGGCGGGGGGAGGCGTGGCGGAGCGGGGGGTAGCAGCGGGGAACAGGGGGGAGCCCTCTCTCTCTCCCTTTCCCCCCCCACTCACCCACGGCACCCCCTGAATCTTTTCACCCGAGTACGGAAGTACTCGAAAATCGCGGCGCTCGGGCGAAAAAGGGGCATGGCCGAGTAGGTTCGCTCATCTCTAATTGCCACCTATTATAGAGCATTCTTATCTTTTTTGCATCGATTCCAAATACTTTATTGGTTTTCCTGGATTAGGTCTAATTTTTAAGATAATGGTTGGCCTTATGAATAACAAGGGTTAAAGAGACCCTGTAAGATAAGCTTATAGGCTCAAAATAGCGGACCCACTGTATTAGACAACCCCTTTAAGGTCCTGACAGCTCACTGTATCAAAGCAGAGCTCAATTAAATTGCATTACCCCCCCCCCCCCCACGGAAGGTCCTAAAGGCCCATTTACACGTAATAATCGTCATTCAAAATTTGTTTAGATGACTACAAATGAGCGATGATCGTTGCCTATAAACGTGGGCATCATGCACTTTTCGAGAAGTCCTGTGTTTCTATAGGGCTCCTCTAAGAAGTCATTACTGTCAATATTTACATCTTCTGTATTATCCAAATTGCAAAGGAGTGCAGTTTTTTTCTGCCTTATTGTACTGTGTTCTAACTAGACTGGTAGGAAGTATTGGGACCAGTGAATGTGAGGGCACGCGCACAAGGGGACTGGGCTCAGGATGCCCTTGACAGACCACCAGTAGAGAGGATCGTCTGATTGTCTGACAAGCATTAGCAGCTCCAATTGTTTCTTTGTCCGCCATCCAGAGACAGGTGGCACCATTGTAACATCCACTGTGTCTGTCGAAACCATTGCCCAGGCGCTTAGCTGAAGGATATTTGGTCTCACGGTGCCCATTATTGTACTGCCTTTGACACTCACCCACCGTTACCTCTAGTTACAGTGGTGTCAAGAATGATGAAACTGAACTGCTATGGAGTGGAACGGAGTTGTCTTCAGCAATGAATCCAGGTTTAGTCTTGCACTGACGACGTCCATGTCTGTGTCTGGAGACCTAGGAGTAAGTGCCACAATTCTGCCTTTGCTGTGGAGCAGCACACTGCCCCCATTGCTGGTGTGAAGGTCCGGGGGGTGGGGGGCGACAGTTGGTCACCCCTAGTAGTGGTTTGAGGGACAATGACAGCTCAGCAACATGACATCCTGCTGCCATATGTATTGTCTCTCATCGCAGGGCTTCCATGAGGCACTTTCCAGCAGAATAATGATCGGCCACACACAGTAAGGGGGTCACAGGAATTCCTCCACAGCATTGTCACACTTCTGTGGCTGCCCGGTCACTAGATTTATCTCCAATAGAACATGTATGGACCATCTGGTACACCAGCTTCAACTGCCTACGAGTTTGCATGATCTAGACGCTCAGTTACAGCAAATGTGGACTAATATGCCGCAGGATATCATACAAAACCTGTAAGCCTCCATGCCCAACCGTATTACATCTTGCATCTAAACTAGAGGCAGTCCAGCAGGATACTAGAGCCTCCATGGCTGCCTGTATCACATCTTGTATCCAAGCTAGAGGTGGTACAACAGGGTTCTAGAGCCTCCATGCCTGCCTGTATCACATCTTGTATCCAAGCTAGAGGTGGTACAACAGGGTTCTAGAGCCTCCATGCCTGCCTGTATCACATCTTGTATCCAAGCTAGCGGTGGTACAACAGGGTACAAGAGCCTCCCTTCAAGCATTCAGTTTTCTGCGATTAATTATCCTTTTGTGCTGATATTGTATCCAATCACTTATATAGTTTAACATTACAATCACACATATAAGCTTTAATTCAATTCCGTCAAGTTTTTCTAGGTGATTGATTTTTTTAAACAATGAGTGTGTCTAATCATGTAGGAGCAGGTATCTCAATTGAGTTAAAAGGAATCTGTCAGCTACTTTGAACCCTATGAGCTAAGCTTATAGGCTCAAAATAGCTGGCCGGCTGAGGTTGTAAGTTATATACTTACCCTCCCCACCGTTCTCCCGGTGTCAGTGCTGAAAGCGCCACTTGAGCACTGTGCTAAATAATCCACCATTCTAAGCTTAGAAGACATGAGCAGAAAGAGACTGGATGTGGAATTCCAGCAGTTGCCCGTGTGAGTGAGAGTACCTAAAACTATAGTTAGAGCCCGGCATTTATACCGATCGGAACTATTGAGAAATGAGTTGCTAATTCTAGCAAGATCAGGCAAATGTGTGGAAAGCCTGAGTTGACACGTACCTTCCTGTTGCCACTTTAAAGAAACTGAGAAGTGATGTACAGCCCATGTGTTATGCTGTACATTGTAAATAACATTTTGCATTAGTTCTGTCACTTTAAGAAATTGCTTCCGATATCCAATGTTATAATGCAACGTTTAAGTATACATACCCTCCTATGGAGTGCTTTGTAACATATCACATAATGCATATATTATTTATGTTTCAGTAAAAATTGTTTAGTGCTGCAAAAAACTCCCTAAGTCACCATCTGTCACCACCGGGCCATCACAACATCACCTGTTACATATGGCACAGTTCACCTCGCTGATTCCAAGTCAAGATACTCCCATTCACATTCCATATTCCCAACACAAATATAGCAATCATCAAGGTGGTTTTGTGGCTCTCTCCACACAATATGTAAGAGGAATGGAAACTGCTAGGCACTTGGGTCTTTGTAACCGTGTGCTATGAATAGTTGACTATTGGAACATTCACCACTATTATCTATTGCACAGTTATATATATATATATATATATATATATATATATATATATATATATATATATATATATATATATATATATATATATTGCAATAATGTTGTCCTTTGTGTATTAATATGCACTTTATTCACAAGGTTTCGGCAAACACATGTATAATTATACACCATGATGATGTTGATTGTGCACTGTAACTTTAAGATGTTGGGTGAGCACCCTGGCTGGGATTTGGTCGCACGTGCAGATGCACTATTGTTGCACCGCACAAGCCCAGAGACACGTTATATAAGCAGGCTGTGCTCCTTGCAGCAGTAGATAGTGAAAGAGGGAGAGTAGTGTTGCCATTAAGCTGTATCACTTCAAGGATATTTAAAGGGGTATTCCCATCTTGGCTTTTCATGGCCAAGATTGGAAAACTTGAAAGCTCTGTTCTGAACATCTGTGAGAAAGAGTTGAAAGCTCAGTACAGCACTTTTTCCGTAGTTCTCATTGAAGTGATTGGGAGCTATGGAAACAGTGTAGCACAGTGTGCTACACTGTTTCCGGAACTCGTGGAGCTACAGAAACAGCGTAACACGCTGTGCTATGCTGCTTCTATCGCTCCCATTAACTTCAATGAGAACTACGGAAAGAGCACAGCGCTAAGTGCTCAACTCTTTCTATAGGCCTCAGATGGGTGGCCGGTAGCCATGGCAGTGGTTTCCCATCTCGGCTATGATAAACCGACATGGGAATACCCCTTTAAGGTGCAGGTGAACAGTAAGAGACAGACTCAGGCTGTGTTTAATTACACTTTACTGAAAAAAAAAACTTTGGCATATGAACCAAACTGTGGCAATTGTGTAAGTTATAAATGGAAATATAACACTGGATCGGTCCCTCTGGCTTCACACAATGATAAGAACAATCCTTCTTTTATCCCTTATCTTTTTCATAAACCAACTGCCATTTTCTGGGAGGTAACTTGCCTGTCTCTCCAATGATTCTGCTGTTGACGGTCTGTCCATGAGCTCCCTTATACTCCATTTATCACAAGTTGCTCCAGCATCTGGTTGGTTCTGACACCGATAATCTGCACTGCAACCCCAAGGATGTATTTTTCCCATGGTTCTGGTTCTGCACTCTGGCAACTTAAGCTACTGTGCTCTGGGTCTGCCTATCCCACTATGCATTGCCCTTCCTGTCCAGACTGAACCTCCTTTCCCCAGCCATCCTGCCCAGGCCTCTAGCACCCTCTGCTGCAGAATAAAGGTATGCCTGATTTAGATACATGTTGGGCATGTCATACCATCTGGAGGGGCAGACCTGGAGAATCAAAACAAGAAATTATATACCTGGGGTGAAACTAGAGTTCTATGGGCTCCAGGGCAAATTTTGAAGCTGGACTTTCCTTCCCCAGGTGCTGTTGCTAGGTTCTATAAATGTATATGTCTCCACAATATATACTGTATATATAGTTTGTAGGCCTTGTGAGTATATAGTACAATTATCTCCAGTGATCACTGATGCAGTCATCTTTGATTAGAGTCATTAACTTTCATTTTTCTTCTTCATTCGGCCCAAGCCACCATAATGACTTCTTTGAGCCATAACTTATATCTGCAGAATTTAATGCACAGGCACTTTTGACTCGTCACTTTTTCAGCATATTCCCACCTTTACACAAACACTCTATCCATAGTGCCCCATACAGTAAAAATGCCTCAGCCGGTCACCCACACAGTAACCTCAGTTGGTTAACTACACAGTAATAGTACCCTCCCAATTGTGACCCACAAAGTAATAGTTCTACCTTTGTACCTTATATAACAATAGTGCCCTGTTTGTGCCCCCATATACTATTATACCCCATATAGTATTATTGGCTCCATTAAGTATTAGTGGACCCCATATTGCAATAGTGTCCCATATAGTATTATAGACCATTTTGTACCAGTTAAAATACAGAAAAAAACCTTACACTTAATTACTGCATTCCCACGACAAGTATGACCTTCTTCTGTAGCTTGCAGCCCAACACGTGCGAACCAATACAGTGACATTACCGCACTACCTGAGCCATCTGGAAGCGAAAGCTCCAAATCCCGGCCAACGTAAGTGGGGGTGCAGGAAGCTAATGGCCAATCACCTTAATTTTTAACTTAAAGGAGATGTCCCGAGGCAGCAAGTGGGGTTATACACTTCTGTATGGCCATAATAATGCACTTTGTAATATACATTGTGCATTAATTATGAGCCATACAGAAGTTATAAAAAGTTTTATACTTACCTGCTCCGTTGCTGGCGTCCTCGTCTCCATGGTGCCGACTAATTTTTGGCCTCCGATGGCCAAATTAGCCGCGCTTGCGCAGTCCGGGTCTTCTGCTGTTCTCTATGGGGCTCCGTGTAGCTCCGTGTAGCTCCGCCCCGTCACGTGCCGATTCCAGCCAATCAGGAGGCTGGAATCGGCAGTGGACCGCACAGAAGAGCTGCGGTCCACGAAGATAGAGGATCCCGGCGGCCATCTTCAGCGGTAAGTATTGAAGTCACCGGACCGCCGGGATTCAGGTAAGCGCTGTGCGGGTGGTTTTTTTAACCCCTGCATCGGGGTTGTCTCGCGCCGAACGGGGGGGGGGGTTTAAAAAAAAAAAAACCCGTTTCGGCGCGGGACATCTCCTTTAACCCAGTTGAAAGCTCCATTCTTCTGGAAATCCAGATGGGTTTCCTTGTCCTCTGGGCCTAGTCGCAGTCACGCTCTCTGCAGCCATGATTGTTTAGCCCCTGTTATATTCAATATATGAAGATACAAAACAATGTTAAAGGGGTTGTCTAGGACTTTGGGCATTATTTCTATTGATGGCTTATCCTCAGAATAGATCATCAGTAGATGATTGGTGGGAGTATGCAGCTCTGGATATTTGCTGAAATTAGACTAAGTGGTATATTAGTTAGAAACAATGTCAGAGTTAAACAAACTCTGCTGCTTTTGTGAACAGCTAATATTACGTCATATAGGATACAATCATTATTTGATGGGTATCTAGTTTGCCAAAAACTGGAGCCAATTTGACAACAACAACGTCATTTTTGATTCCGCATCCAAAAAAAACCCTAAATCTGTTCAATTATCACTGGCAACTAGAAAACCATGGAAAATAATTTCTTGGACTGTATTAGCCTTAGCAGATATGAAATCATTAAGTCATGAATAGTCTTTTTGTTTATGACTGAATGTACAGCGAAAAAGCTTCAGGGCTTAACACCATGCAGCATCCATATGCCATATTGAATATCAGTTGTATACAATTTGTTAATGATGAAGCAAGATTACATCATTGTGCAATTAGTATGATGTCATCATATATGTATCCCACCTATTGAGGGACCGTGGTTACCTATTGAGGGACATGCAGCCTGCACAATGATAAAAGTCTCAAATTTTACCCCAAAATTGTATGTCTCCACTTGCCAGCATAAATGGCTTTGTAAATGTGCACCAATATCCCTCTGTGTTCTCGTATATGAGGTTCATAAAGGAGATAAGAGGTCTGGTGTATAAGGGCTCCTACCCACTTGTGTTTTTTTAACGCGAATGTCAATGCTTTGCGATTTTTGTGCAATGCATTTTTAACATTTGAAAGTCCTATTGACATTTGCGTTAGAAAAACGCAGCATTAATGTAGCATTAAAAAAATGCAAGTGGGTAGTGTAGTGTCTCAGAATACCATCCTGGTCCACTCCATAAATGTCATACATGTTTGTCCGATGTGGATGTGCTGTGCAAGCCTGTCTTGTTATTTCTAGTGTGTGTGTTGCACAGTTGCAGCGCTTGAGAGGTTAAATTCTATAACATCATAGTTTGCCTGTGAATGTACCAGTCTGTCATGCAATGTGGTGTGAGTGAGAGTATAAATAGGAGTGCTTGAGAGCCGGAGAGTGCCAGCAAGCACAGAGCCTCATGGAAGCACCTTCAGCTTCCTTGTGGTGAAGATGGAGGAGAAGGTGAGACATCCCATAGCAACTGCATTTTGGATGTGGGTGGAGTGAGCCCTAAGCCTAAGAAAGAGCCTTTGTAAGTAACCACTTTTTCTGGCAAGACCCAGTGCAGAGGTACTAATTCAGACCCACAAGTTTTCCTACACGGCCGTCCAAAGTTAGGATCACCGCGCAGAAGTATACTTCAAGTCACACCCACGCATCTCTAGTGCAGAGTGCAAATCCTAGAAGTAATTAATTACTAGCAGAGTGTCTGTGGAGTGACCCCTACCCCCTTCCTCCTCCGGAGTGCTCCCAGTCTAGGATCGGTACCGTACAGATAACATAGACTGTACTGTGTTGTCCTAGCCTTCCTTTCTTGCCTGCACTGTGAGGAATTGTACCTGAATTGTTGTGAATAATTGTTTGCCAAAGCTATTCCAAGTAAAGGTCATACCGGGCCCTAACCGTTCCTGGGGACCCGAGGTACTAGAAATCAGTGTCTGTGTTTATTCTCCGCCATGTGATAAAATAGTGTGTAGAAATGGTGGCGTCACCCGTGACAAATACTACCCCCATCATCCTGTTTATTGGCATTCCCTATCCTAGGGGTGTCGACGGTGGCCGGCAATCCCGTTCTGGCCTTGGCTACGTGTCATTCCTCTGGGAAAAGGAGCCTGCTAAGTGTCGCCATGACAAGCCAACACTTAACTCTCCCAGCTCCTCATGTTTGTCAAGCGTCCGGGGTGTCCCTATGGGACGTTGCAGGTAGGAGCCCTAACTCATGTAAAAGATCAATGACCAACTCAGCCAAGGGTGCTGCTTTAGAATCCAGGGGGAGCTCGTTGAATAATTGTGCTGGTCTATGGAAGGGATCTCCAAAAAATCATAGACTAATCTCACTAGGGACCATCAATGGTTGCTGGTTATAGATATGGGTCGATGAGTGCAGAATTACTGGTGGATCTGTGACACTTTACAGGAGAATCTACAAATCCTTCATTTATCACAAGTCATTGTCCTTTGTCGTTTTCCGAGAAAATATTTCCAAGGACTTGAGCGTTAATGGAGGCACTGTAGTGCGGCACTAAAAAGAGTTATAGCTGTGATGTTCTGTACCTATGAATAGGAGACAGGAAGATAGCACCTTAATAAACACAGCTCCTGCCAGACATCCCAGTACAATGTGCAACCTGCTAGGGAAATACATAAGTAGAACACTTATGTCCGCGGTAATGGCAGCCATTGTCCTTGAATCATGTTATATTCACAGACCGGTATCTAAACTTCCCATATAATGCATGAAAGTGCGCAGAAAACCACTTTGCAAGAAACCACAGCAGCAACTGGTGTGATACATGCCTGGGGGTATTGTCTTTTTAATCCATTATCCCATTCCCTTTCATAAATAAAGACAATACACCAGAATGAATGGGCCGGAGTAGCCATTTATTAAACATTGAAGCATCTTAGAACACATTTTAAACTCAACAAGGTCTATTTATAAAGTTCAGAATTTTGACTACAATATATCCTAATTTTGTCTAAACTGTAAAAAACTAAAACAGACTAAGAGGGCAAAAACACACGTAGGTGCGAATCCATCAATGGTTTTGTGGCAACTATCAGAAGGAAACAAATTAGCAAATATTTGCACTTACATTATTTGTGGGAAAATCTGGGACTTTTTTTCATCATTCTTGATACTTTTCAATAGAGAGGGTGGAGATTTTGGAGGAGAGGGGCGGTGTGACCACCAATGGACCAGCAGATTAATTACTTTTCATAACATCAGTGGAAATTTTTACCTGCTCATAGAAGATGTACATTTCCCATTCTTGTGCACAGACAGGCAACATTGCACCAAATTTTTGTAAGAGGCATTGAACTCTTTTTAAGTTTTCCATATCTTACTTCAAGGGGGTTTTGATAGAGGGGCTGGCCTATGAAATAATAGTTTTCATAGATTCCCCTCTTAATTAAAAAAAGCACATTTCCTGTTGAGGGCTGTACTTTATGACATAGACTGGGAGCAGCTATGGTTAAATAATGATACTAGTAGTAAATTGGTGTACTTTAAATCTAATTATAGGGTGCCTTAATGTAGTTTATAATAAAGGAGGAAGGATAGGTAAGTTGCTATACAGGGGAAATTATGAGTAAGCTCTCATATAGGGCAAATGATGGGTGAGCGATAGCCAGGTGGCACAATATGACAAGCCCTCCTTGTTCGCGCTGCTCAAAAGCCTTTCTATGCAAAGAAATAGTAGAAAGCAGTGGTGGCCGGTGGTTATTAGAGGAGCTAGTGCGCATGTGCTATAGAGGTCCAGAAGATCATCACATAAGGACCTGCAAGTGCGCATGTCCGCCTATCTTGGGTCTGGAGTGGAGATCATCGGTTTTCCTGGAAACAAGCTGAAATACTAAACAAAGAACGAAGAAAAGGTTTCACAAAAACAGGGCATTTTCAAAATGGGACTGTAAGGGGTGAGAGCTTTATTTTCCTGTTTAGAACACATTGGAATGGGATTTCTGAGATGGAAATTCCCATTCAAGCCCATTTCCTGGCTTAATGAAGTAAAATAAAAAAAAAATGAACTCTGCTCGCTTCTTTCTCTCCTCCCAGCCACTCCAGTTACCGTTCCACGAATCTCGGCTCGCCCCCTAGCAGCTGGTCATATGTGAAGGCATATGAACCCTACAGCCAATCCCTAACCTCAGCATTTGTACTACTGAGGTCAGTGATTTGCCACAGTGGTCACATGCATAGATCATGGGATTATGAATGAAGAGAGACTAGTGGGATGGCGATAGTAGTGGCTGGGAAAAGGAAAGAGGCAAACATGATTTTTTATTTTGGACAACAGATCAGGTGTACAACACACCCAACTATGCAAATAAGGGAGATGTAACAATACCTCTGCAGTGCCACCTATTAGAAGGCAGCTTCCTGCAGGTCAATGTTAGACTCGTTATACAAGCCTTGTATAAAGAGTCTAACATTGATTTGCAGGAAGCTGCCTTCCAATAGGTGGCGCTGCAGAAGCAGTGTTCCATCTCCCTTATTTGCATATTACCCAGAGGAGCATGAATGGCTTCATAAATCTCCTCACTCACTCACCTTCTAGGTGCTCTCCCTAAGGAGAAAAGATAGCGTTCCTGACACATAAACACAACATTACACACCACACAATAATACAGGCAGCATTGCATCAGCTAATCAGTCTATAATGTTTGGTGTGAGTTAAGCCATGCTTCCCATATTTTCTGAAATTTGCCAGGGCATCCCCTGTATTGGTATATTATTTTTTCATATGGGATTATTACGTCTACCAACCTCCTCCAGCTCACAACAGAGGGTGACTCCACAGCCATCCACCTCATTGCTATTGCTTTCCTGGCCAAAAACAAGACTTCTCTAAGAAAATTTCGGGTATGGTGTGGCCATATTTCCTCATCTATTAAACCAAACGGCGCTAACTTTGGGTCTAAAGTAAGGGAAAGGGGTAGGAGTGGGGCAGGAAGGTAGAGATATCTGTCCAAAATTCTATAATGTGTGGGCATATTAAGCGACAGAATCCTGCATTTAACTGATGACATCTATGACATGCCTATGTAGGAATCCTGCTCATTTTCTGATGTCTAACTGGGATTAAATCGGACTGATGAACAATATCCAGTTGTAAGAGCTTGTTGTTAATTGCTGGAAATACAGTTAGATGCGAGTTCATCATGTCTTGCCAGTCTTCTGACGATAACGGTAGGTTTTCCATTTGCCATATACGACTAGAAGGTTGTGACTAATTTGGGCTGATAGTAGTTGTGTATATAATATAGCAATCACAGAAAATGGCCGTTACTTACTAAGTAAGGAGTGCATATAGATGCATCCTCCTCTCACCATGCAGGTAGCTGACTACCAAATGGAGGAGCCAATAACACCTGTGCAGGACACCGATAAGACAGCCACTCACACTGCCTCTTGATAATGAGGGGGGTGGATGCTTGGTGTACACTCCCACACATAGTGGTAACAGGGTGCCAGACCATTCTGATATATGTAGTTCACCATGCAGACCAGCAACCTATTAATGACGCCATGATAATTCGGTGGGTTGCCCTGCATTTCCTTCAGTGAACCACATTGGTACTGCCACCCTGGGCTCCCCCTGGAGTCTTAAAGCCACACTGCATGTGAATAATAGATAATAAATGCAAGGCATTGGTTGGATGTTGGCCAAGATACATGAGCCAAGATACATGAGTACCAATGTGGTTCACTGAAGGAAATGCAGGGCAACCCGCCGAATTATCATGGCGTTATTAATAGGTCTGCATGGTGAACTACATGTATCAGAATGGTCTGGCACCCTGTATCCACTATGTGTGGGAGTGTACACCAAGCATCCACCCCCCTCATTAGCAAGAGGCAGTGTGAGTGGTTGTCTTAGCGGTGTCTTGCACAGGTGTTATTGGCTCCTCCATTTGGTAGTCAGCTACCTGCATGGTGAGAGGAGGATGCATCTATATAAGCCCTGAGGTCCTTGCGATTTTAATATACCTATGGTGGGGTAATTGGATATTTTGAGTAAGGCGGGGGGTAGGGCGAATTGAGAATTTAGCGTATGGCGTAGTTGGAAATACCTAAATTACTGGGGCTGGGTTGTTTGTAGTTTTTCGTGCAATTGAATGACATGAGCACATTATTTTCATACATGTCTTCCAGTGTATTTATACCTAGTGTGGTCCAGTACCTGCAAAATACACTATTTTTGTTATCTTATAGTTGTTAATTTTGAAAATTAGTATATTTCTGCTCAAACAAAGTATAGGAATGGAAAGTTTTGCATGTTTTGATACATAATTTGCATAGTCTCGGATTACAGGGCGCATATGGCGACTGTTTTGATTGACGTCGGCAGTGGGTCATTTACTGTATATATATATATATATATATATATATATATATATATATATATATATAAAATCTCAACAAGAAAATATAACAACAAGAACAAGATGGCTAGATACAACCAAGGCCACCACGAACATGTTAATTGCGGAAGTGAAAGAAGCGGTGAAAGACAGAAACTCGTGGAGAACACTGATCCATAGAGTGACCGAAGGTCGGATGTGACTGAACGGATAATCATCTTCATCATAACTTTTTGAATCTGTAATTTTTTTAAACTTACTTTTGTAACTACTTTTTTTACTATCTATGTCCCGCCGACATCATGTAAGACCACGGGGGTCATTTACATTTTTATTTTTTTTAAATTTCACACTTTTCCACTGTAGCTGGGGCATCCATAGGAGCCCCAGTTACAGGGAGAACATCCCCTTGTAGTGACAGTAGTCACTAACACAGCTGATCTGGGTCTACTAGCACCGTGCAGCTCTGCTGTACAGGGAGGCACCTGTCGATCATGTGATCACTGTGTGGAATAGCGGAAGTAACACTTCCGCTTCCTCTTTTCACTATATAGCTCTCACTGAGCACTACGTAGCCTGCAAAGAAGACGGCAGCAATGGTTGGAAAATCTCCTCCAGGGCCTCGGCTGTGACTAACCTACTAGATTGCAGGAGCTCTAATCCTGCGCCATATTTTTCCTATCGGCTGGGATTAATGCCCAGGACCAAGCACCGTAAATCTTTGACATTTCGTCCTTAAGGGGTTAAACCCAATATACAATGCCACACAACATTAGACAAAGAATATACAATACAACAGGGTGTGGTGTTCAATAATCTGGACACAGAATTGCCTGTCTGTGTGTAGCGGCTCATGTAGTTCCCATGGGGAGAGGAGTAGTGCACAGTTCAGGAGCAGGGATCGGCAAGTACTAATGGTGCAATGTGTAGCCATCTCTGGGTCTCCCATATTTCAATAAAATGGCGCCTTTTGCCATCTTTTAGCACTTCAGAATAGAGTATATGAGTTAGAGGTGGTAATCTATGCATGTGGCCCTCTCCAGTATAGCTTCAAGGAGTTCTGTAATGCCAGGCTGTTACCATTATACCCGTAATCTACAATGGGGAGAACTGCATGCATGGTGTCATCTATAGAGTAATGACTGGGAGTAAAGGGGGCTCCCATTCTGCTGATAGGTGGGAATCCTACAGGTGGAACCTGCATCAGACGTTTATAGGAAATAGTTATGGATATGCCGTAAATATCCTACAGGGTTATTGTGGCCCTTGGCAGTGGTTCAATAAGAGAATGTGGCCCTCCAAACGGATAATATTGTGCACCCCTGCAATACAACAATCCACAATGTAGCAATACATTGATATCATGTTGTACAGTTTAAGTCACTGGGAAAGTTTGTGCAGGTAAGGGAGGATGATGGCTCCCTCCCATTATGAATACATCAGAGGCCTCAGGTCTGGCATGGCTTCTGGACTCTTAGACTAATTAATAAAGCGTTTATCGATTGAGGCTCCGGAGGAAGTCTTGTTCTTTCATCACCAATGCTCTCCAGTCTATAACACACATTGTCTTCCTGACACATTTAGGTTTTCTCTAATTGAAAGCATCTTAGGCCTATTAAACCTGCAAATCTAAATCATTTGTGTGAGCATCCTAGAACCTGAGTGTCCTGAGGAGCCTTTGAACATTGTGTACTGTAATGTCCTGCAGAACCTATGAACACAGATTGCGTTGCAGAGCTTATGAGCATCATGTACTGCAATGTGCTGCAGGGCCTATAAGCATTCTGTGTGCTGAAGAGCCTATGAGCATAGTGTGCTGCAGAACCTATGAAAGCTGTGTGTACTGTGTTGTGCTGTACAGTCTACTAACAGTGTGAGCTGCAGCCTTGATTTCCCCTTTAAGAATTGAATGCACACTGTAACAGTTCAACAGGCGCCTTTACTGAACACTCCTGCAGATACAGTGGCAAAGCTTAGTGGTTACAGTTCACTCTAAAAGGGCACAGTAAGTATAGTGATTGCAATTGACCCCTGGTTCCTTGAAGGCTACTGGTCACTCTGGAGTTTACAGAAGCTTTAAAGGGGTTGTTCAGTTGTAAAGAATTGATGATCTATCTGCAGGTGTAGTGGTTTCAGGCACTGAGTTGGAGCCTCAGGTTTGGAGAGTAGTTAGGGAAGAGCCAGGAGTCAGTAATGGGAATTCTCAATTTGCAGTACAGATGGATGAGGCGGGTAGTGTAGTTAGTAAGGAAGCCAGGGGTAATCAAAGTGAGGTCTCAGTTTGCAGTACAGATGGATGAGGTGGGTAGCGTATTCAGATGGGAAGCCAGGAGTCAGCAACAGGAGGTCTTAGTAGGATCGTAGAGGAGCAGGTGGAAATAGAGCTTGATCAAGGCTTGGAGCACAATCATTATGCAAGGAAGGAGGGATCAGGGCCAGGTTTATATAGCAAGCCTAATTAGAGACAGGGCAAAGCCAGAACAGAGACTGGATAGCAGGATCCAGGAACCAGACTAAAGTATGCAGGGGAACTTTTCCAAAGGCCTGGATGGCTCAGCAAGGAGAGACACTGATCTGGGTTCAAGTCCTGATAGCAGGATAGGTCATGAATAGTAGATTTGTGGGGGTCTGCCAACCGAGAACCTCACTGATCAGCTGTTTGCCAGACAAGTGGACTCATGCACTGAGCCGATTTCTGCAGAAAGTAGACAGCTCCGATCCCACTGCAGTGGCCAGACTTTGCATTACAGGCAAAGTTTTCATTCATTTCAATGCTTTTGGTACCAAACCTGGCCACTGTAGTGAGAACAGGGCTATCTGTTTCTTGCAGAAATCAGCTCAGTGTATAGACACTGGCTTGATGAGAGCAACATATCAGTGAAAGTCTTGGGCAGCAGACCCCCTCCCAATCTATTGCTGTTTATGACCTATCCCGCAGATACACCATCAATTCTTCCCAACTGGTAAACCCCTTCAACACTGTGGGGTCCAACATATACATACCCTTTCATATCAATCACCTTTCACTCAGATTACATCTTTCAACCTAACACATACAACACAACGAATATACTAGACAGTAGGAGGGTCACTACTTCTCCTGGCCCTGATCTTAAGAGCCCCATGTGAAGCTAACCCCTCTTACCAGGTATTTGTTCAATCCATGAGGTATCTGGACCAAACTATTCAGACTATAGACATTTTTACAGCAATAACATCTCTCCCAATCTTAGTTCCCTTGTCAACTCCACAAGGGTCCACCCCAGGCTCATACTAGGGTAGGGTTCACCAGTCAGATGGCAACCCTAACTGGCTGCTGTAGCCCAGTGCACAGACTCTCCTGCACTCAACTGCATCAGCCCTTAGTACCGCACAGTCTTTGCAAGCTCCATCACTCCATGCTACCTTTGCATCTTGGTGTTCCACTCCTGTCCATACATACAATAGCTACTGGGCCTTACCCTCCTGTGTGTCCACTTGGCACCATGATACCACCACCAGTTACATGTTTTAAAATATGGAAAACCATGTTATTTATGCAGCACATCAAACTGGTCAAGTAGCATTATCAACTTTTCTTGGTTGTGCTCCACCACTCCCTTACAGTTCTACAATACATTTGTGTGTAAGGAACCTTATGTGTGCTGCAATATTTTGCAGAGTATAGCAGCAGTGTGTGTTGCAATGTCTTGCAGAGATTTCCAGTGATGTGTATTGAAATGCTCTGCAGGGCTGTGCGCGTTCTGTGTGCTCCAATATTCTGCTTCCTCTCCAGCTTAAAACCAATGAGACAGGGCCAAGCACTCCCCTCTCCCGTTAGACAGACAATAAAGCAATGTTTGGTAAATAATAACCAGAGATAATCCGCGCTTAGCTGGACAGAAAAACATGTCTAAATATGGGCTAAAACTTTAATTAAAGAGCGGAGAGTTCATAAATATCCAGGTTATTGCTGCCATTTCCTGTTTAAATGGCAAATAAAAGCCCATTTTATGAGGTATCTTTATAACAATCATCGCTAATGAACCTGACTTAAACTGCACCGCTAATACACATGAAATGCTGATTTTCTGCTCTATCCCGGCTAAGAACATCTGACGCTCCGAACAAAAATAACAAAACTTGCAAAGAAAATGTCACTGCAAAATAACGCCATCAATAAAGTTAGCAAAGAGGATGATGATGGTGATGATGCTAGAGATGATGATAGCGATGATGGTGGTAATGATGATGGTGGTAAAGATGGTGATGATGAAGGTAGTAACAGGGGTGTTAACGGTAATGATGAAGACGACGATAGTGCTGATGGATACTGTTTGGGAAAGAGGAGCACTGATTTATCAGAAATCCTTATGAACTAAACATTCAGAACTCCAGATTGATACATTGTATCTGCACTGATACATTGTAATAATCTGTGAGGACTGGAGAAAGAGTTATGCTACTGATATATTTATCTCATAGAACACTGTTGGCACTGATACATTGAACAAACTGTTAGCTGCAAGATGTATTAGATTGGGGCAGATTTCAGCCGTTGGATGGAAGATAGAATATTAAAGGGGTTCTCCAGGACTGATGATCTATTCTCATGAGAGTTCATCAATAGTTGATTGGTGGAGGTCCGTTCCTTGGGATCTCTACCGTTCAGCTGATTCCCAGGCCTGCTGTCAATGCGGACAGTGCTGGAAAGCAGATTGTGCTGTCAACATTGTAGCCATTCAATGTAGTACTGAAGGCACAAATTCTATTGAATTCATGAAGCTGTGCCTGCAGTATCAAACCAGGCTGTTGTAATAGGGAAAGTGTTATCTGCTTCCAGGACTATCCATATCGACAACAGGCTGGGGATCAGCTGATCGGCAGGGATCCTGCGTGGTGAGCCGCCATCAATCTACTATTGATGATCTATCTTGAGGTTAGGTCATCAATAGTAAGATCCTGGAGAACCCCTATAATAATAAAGTAAGAATGTAGGAATTCAGCTGAACCAATTCAGCTCATTCTCTTCCCGGTAAATATGTAAGAACTCTCTATGGGCAAAGCGTGCTGTGTATTCACCTTCTGCTGATGTTGGTGGCTTGTCTCCACATTCATCCATGTCTACTGATAAACAATATAAAGAGATGCAGCTCCAGGATAATGATGATGTCAACCAGCACCAGCGTGGCATCACCTGCAGCCACCAGAAAGCAGCTCGAGCCATGGCCATATTTATCACTAGGAACCTAAGGGCAGGTGCCTAGGGCAGCTATCTGTAGAGGGCAGCCCTTAAAGGGGTTGTCCCGCGGCGAAATCCAAATTTTTTTTTTTAACTTACCCCCGCATTCTGCCCTGTTAAAATCAATTCTGTTATTTTATTTATTTATTTTTTTTAATCACTTACCTGCATCCCCGTTCGTGCAGCATCTTCTTTTCTTCTTTTAAAGATGGCCGCCGGTCCTTTCCCAATGATGCACCGCGCTCTTCTCCCATGGTGCACCACGGGTCTTCTCCCATGGTGCACCATGGATTGTCTTCTCCTTCCTTGCGTTCCACTGCCGATACAGCCACCTAATTGGCTGATCGGCACCACGTGACGGGGCGGAGCTACGATGACGACGCACAGAACAGCTCTCCGGCGCGAGCACACAGCAGAAGACCGGACTGCGCAAGCGCGTCTAAAAAAGCCAGAAGACACCGAAATTAGACGGAGCCATGGAGACGGGGACGCTAGCAACGGAGTGGGTAAGTGAATAACTTCTGTATGGCTCATATTTAATGCACGATGTACATTACAAAGTGCATTAATATGGCCATACAGAAGTGTATAACCCCACTTGCTGCCGCGAGACAACCCCTTTAAGTGAAAAGCATTTTTTAACTAGTTGGACACATTGTTTTTTAGCCACCCCTGTAAATGCTACTGCAGCACTTATTTCACGTCTGTCTTTAGTATATGGTATATCCTTGCTCCCACCCTCCATGTGCCTTGCCCATTGCCAATGTCCTTGCATGCTGTGCACGCTTATACTGTATGTATGGAAAACTGCAGAGGTTCAGGTACCTAGAGGGGTCCGTACTACAGGATAACTGGGGTCCCATGGCCACACAAACGTCCCAAGTGAGGTGAGTATGTACAGACTTATTTGTGTGTGTAAAAATATATCTATGTATGTACAGTATGTGAAATGTATGTATGTAAAAGTGTGTGTGTTTGTGTAAAACTGGTGCATGTGCATATGTAATAAGGCTCTTTTTACATGTGGGTTGGAGGCAGGGGCGTAACTATAGAGGATGCAGGGGATGCGGTTGCACCCTTGCCCAGGAGCCTTAGGGAGCCCATAAGGCCTCTCTTCTCCATACAGGGAGCCCAGTACTATGAGTAAAGCATTATAGTTGGGGGCCCTGTTACAACTTTTGCATCGGGCCCGGGAGCTTTAAGTTACGCCTCTGGTTGGAGCCTCTATTTGGAGCCTTTGACAGATCTGGCATGAAATCATGGACAAAATAGTATAGCATGCAACACTATTTCATTTGAAAAAATTTTCCCCCACATACCTGGAAGCCAAACTGACCCTATTCTATTATGTGACGTCTGGGTCCAGCACATGTCAGATCTTGCACTACCAGTTTCCTGTTGTTCGGCTCCAAGGACAGAGCTGAACAACGGAAAAAAGCAATGATAGTGATGGTTCTGTAGTTTTTGTTTTTTTTAAATACTGATAGTGGATATATTATTTATTTAATAGAGCCAAATATAAGCGTGGTCCTGTTACGGTACCAGAACTGAGCTTGTTAGATAGATACAGTAGTAAGCTTGTTTATAATACTGTATCTATACAGTAAGCTCTGTCTTGGTATCTTATCTATGTATTCAGCTTGGTGCTGGTATGGTATTTATGTAGCAGGCTTGGTTCTGATTCTGTATCTATACAGTAAGCTTTGTTCTGTTACCATATCCTTGTAGTAAGATTGGTTCTGGTAATGTATATGCACTACACTTGGTTCTGTTATCATACCCACATAGTAAGTTTGGTTCTGGTACCATATGTATAGTAAGAGTAAGCTCAGTTCTGGAACAGTATCCGCAGTTAGTTTGGTTTTGGTACCATATCTTTGAAGCAGAATGACTTATGAAGATTAAAGGTAACTGATAATTTTATTGTTGATCTTCTTCATTAACACTGGACAATTTGCATTACGAACACCCAAAAATGCACAAATAGTGACAATAATTAGCCATTGTAAATAGGCACCTAGTAGGGTGTGCTCAGTTTGAGTACCTATGGCAACAAGAGCTATAAATATGGCCCTGGCACCAGCAACTTCAGTCTACATTGCAGTCATACAGTGCAGCAATGGTGCTGTGTACAAAAAACATCTGTAAGCAGGAAGGTCACAGAGTCCATAGAGTTTAGTCATCCTATGAAAAGCAGCTTCAGGTAAAGGAGCTACTGAATGCTGGTACATTAGTAGGAGCAAGCTCTGTTATGGTGCATTGTGGGAGATGTTTATGCCAGGTATTTTACAGAAGTCTGATATAGGAAAAACATCTTTCGCAATGCAAGAAAATACAGTACATGTAGGAGTGAGAAGCTGTCAGTCAGCAACCAGAATGGTGATTACAGATCTGGATGTGATTGGACTATAAGACATGATATAATCGTGGAATGGTGACCGCAGCTTTGGATGTAGCTGCCGTACAGGAAGTATTGTAACCGCAGTGTAAGGCCTTGCTGGCAGGGGACGCCTCAGACAGGTACAACCATCAACCTATTGCAGGGAAGACCGCTGGCCTCTCTGGAATGACTGGATGTAGCATCACCAGGACAGGGCACCTCTTGGCAAAGGCCTGTCCAGGGGTGGATTGGGAACCTAAAGGCCTGGAGAAAAATTGCAAAGTGGCCCCCTATTGGCGATGGGCCCAAACCAGCAGCAAGTAAAGCGAACACAAGTAGTCAAGGGTCAGCAAACTGCCAGCTGCAGCTATGATGACTGTAGGCAGGGAGAAGCGGACGTGGTGTGCATAGGTCACTGCACGAAGCACAGAACATGTTAGGACTGAAGGAATACATTAAAAGTGTCATCTATGACATAAATGAACATCATAGACTGGTTTATCTTAAGCCTCCATCACATACATTTATGCCATGGGTCTCGTGTCCACATAATCACAGCAAGTACTCTTTGTGGACTGGGAGCTGGGCTGCTGCTGCAATAGCTGAGATCAGAGAAAACTCTGATCCTGCTCATTTAACTCTGTAGATGCCGTGGTCAGTAGCAAACGCGGCATCTAGGAGGCTAAACAGAAGGAGTATCCCAATAAGCATACAGCAGACTCTCATAACTACCCATCAGCCCCTTGCAAATGCAATCATGGAATGCAAATGGGTAGTCATGGCAGTCAGAAGTCTAGCAATGGCCTCCAGGCATATAACTGTTGTATGCCTATTAGGATGAGCCTTCAGCACTTCTTAATAAATTGCTTTGAAGTTTTACACTCACGGTGAGAAATTCTTTGCTTTGCTGAGTATATTAAAGCATTATACAAGGAATGTGAAGTCCCTAGTGGGACTAAAAAAATAACAGAATAATTATTAATAAAGTTTATTAAAAATACATAGAGTTAAAAAATCATTTTTAGTTTTATTTTCTAAAACTGAAAAAAAACCACGCACACAATATCACTGCAATCATCATGCTCCATATAATCATCTCCATACTATCATTGTACAAACCCTACTATACCAAGACCACATTACCAGTAATAAAACTATGTAAGAGCTAAATAATACCACCACACCATGATCACATATTACCACCATGGGCGTACGTATAGGGAGCACAGAGGGCACGGCTGCACCTGGGCCCAGGGGGCCCATAAAGTCTCTCTTTCCCATATTGCAAACCAATACTATCAATGAAGCTTTAGCCTGGGTTCACACGCGACGGAATCGCAGCGGAATTTCCGTGCAGAAAGTCCGCACGGCTATTCGGCCCGCGGCTCCTAATCCCGGGATTAGCCAGCAAAGTGGACAAGATGTTGCAAACATCTCGTCCACACGCTGCGGCCAATCCGTTGATGAAAACTGACATGGCAATTCCGTTGATGAAAAGAATTAAAACTGACATGCGGTGCGGAATTCAATTCCACAGCTTGTCAATTATTTTCTCTTTTCCGCAGCGGCTTCTCTCCTCTCTATGGGGAGAGAAAGCTGCAGCGGAATGCCGACGACGAAACCGCTACAAAACCCGCAGCTAAAAGCCACAGGTGGTTTTTCGGTGTGGCTATTCCATGACATACTGTTACTGAATAAAAACCACTACAAAGATCGTTACTACCAAGAAGAACAATATATAGGAGGCAAATAATACTCACAGACTATGACCATATAATATCCCCATTGTGTTATTGAAAAAAAGTACACAGCGGCCAATGTTAGCCCTATACATTGACCATACAACAGTAGATACCAGTTCACAGTACCTGTATACAGAGCGTATAAGTGATTACAGTACAGTTACCTTCAGTAATCACTGGTGATGTCCTGTCTGGCTGGTGTTATTCACTTTCCCTTTTCTTCTTCATTCATCCCAGATAGTCATCATGACTTCTCATGGGTACAACTTTTCTCTGCAGAATTTGACACACATACATTTTTGACTCCTCAATTTTCTACTCACCTCATTGCTTTCTACACCTACACAATCTCCCCATGCTTGGTGCCCTAGACAGTAATAATGCCATGTACCCCACATAGTAGTAGTATCCCCTTTTGCTGCTCTCTGTAGGCCCCACACAGTAAGTGCCACAGTTACTGCCCCCTACACAGTAACAGTGCCCCCTTTTATGCCTCTGCTCGGTAATAATGCCCTTTCTGGCCTCCTTTAACTAATAATTCCCCTTTTGGTCCCATTTAGGAATAATAGTGCCCCTGCACTGGCCCCAGGACCTGACCCGTCCACTGGGATTTTTCCTGGTGCATTTAATGGCCAGTCCACCCCAGGCCCTATTGCAGGGCTGCCTGGGTACCTTATAGTGCGGATACATTGTGGACTTGGAGGATAACATCATTATTTCTTACTCAACAACAACATTTTTATTCCACAGGAATGTCAATAAAACAGTCTCTGAATTAACAGCAAAACAGCATTTGTATCGACTCACTTCCGGGTGCAGTGTCTGCAGCTTGAAATTGCACGGAGGCTTTTAGTTCATCAGCAATACTTTTTAGTTCTAGTTCCGACTTTCTGCTCTCTGACCATTGGCTGCACACTCACAGGATTCACAATGAATGTCTCTAGTCTATTCTGCTCACTTAGCAATGACCTGAACAGCATTACTACTCCTTGCTCACTCTGCTTCCACCTGACATGCTTCCTTATGTATCACACCTGGATCTATTTTCACATTACTTCACAACTAAGCAATAGCCCCTCCTCCTAGCACTTCCGTACCAGTCCTCTTGGCAATTGGAGACAAATTACCATTTAATGAGAATGTTACAAAAAACCCCCCAAAAACATAAGGTGTTACATATGTGAACAAACTGAAAAAAGGGGGTTGGTACCATGTTAGCCAGTAGAGCAAAGTGTGATTGTTTCCAGCAAGAGAAACCAAGTAATCTTGTAGATATGATACCTTTTAATAGCTAACAAAAATACATGATGTTACAGCAAGCTTTCGGGTCTTCTATTGACCCTTCATCAGGCTAATGACTAATTCAGCCTGATGAAGGGTGGATAGAAGACCCGAAAGCTTGCTGTAACATCATGTATTTTTGTTAGCCATTAAAAGGTATCATATCTACAAGATTACTTGGTTTCTCTTACTGGGAACAATCACAATATGGGAACAAATTAACAGACCTCATTATAGCAGAATAGTAACTGCAGCTCTGGATGTGAGTGGAGATTTGATGTAACTCAGGTTCAGGACCAGATTACTGTATATACTCGAGTATTAGCCGACCGTAGTATAAGCCGAGTCAATAAGTTTTACCACAAAAAAATGGTAAAACCTATTGACTTGAGTATAAGCCGAGTTATACTCGAGTATATACTAGGTAAAGAAAAAATGCAATACTCACCTCACAGCCGGCGTTTGTGTCCCCGGCACGATGCTCTCCGCGGCGGTGCAGTAAGCTGCTTCAGACTTCTTCCCACTGTCATCTCCCTGCTCGGCTTGGAATTCACCCACCGTCAGCGCTGTGTAAGTAAGCGCTGTGATTGGATTGAGCACCAGCCAATCACAGCAAGCGTTGGATAAACCAATCACTGCCATTCAGTGATGTCATCCGTGATTGGCTGGCGTTCAATCCAATCACAGCGCTTACCTACACAGCGCTGATGGTGGGGGATTTCAAAGCTGAGCAGGGAGATGACAGTAGGGAGAATTCTCAAACAGCTTGCCACATCGCCAGGGAGCCCATCGCGCTGGGGACACAGATGCCGGCTGAGAGGTGAGTATTGCGTTTTTCTGGTTTTTTTTACCCAACTCAAGTATAAGGGTGGCTTTTTCAGCATTAAAAAATGTGCTGAAAAACTAGGCTTATACTCGAGTATATATGGTATTTATAAAGTGAGACTGGAAATTAAATCTGCATCCAAAGTAAGAGACTTTGTGTAGTAATAGTAATCAATAAGTGCCCCGGTACGTCCCAAGTCTTTTTGTGGAGATTACAAGCAGTTTTCTTTTCCCCCTTGTGACCTAGTAGAGAAGAAGGTGGAGAGGTAAGAGGCTCAGCACATTTCAGGTTGCGTCGTCTTATTTGTTTTTATCTAATGATGATGAGAGCCCTGAGCTAAAGCTTAGATTAGAGCGGGATGGATTAGTTGTTGAACACTCCAATCTCCTGTACACATCATGCACCATCACCGAAGGGCGGAAACTTCAAACAGCCGAATCCTGCCTTTCGGTGATCGGTGGGAAGATGCATTTTACTGAACTATTCATGTGTGACATAAAATGAGGCGCCTGAGCTCCGGGGGTCACAGGTTTACATGGAAATTGTCGCAAGGACTTCACAGAAACACTTTGAAGAATAAGCAAAACGTTAAATGGATCCCAATGAGAAATGTAGTCAAAATTCTCAGCACGTTAATCTGAGAAAGAAAGAGAACTGCAAATAGTGGGTCATAGTATGGAAATGTTCTGAGAGGCCTGTGTGACCCAGATAACACCACTAATGAGCGCCCAACAGAAGACTGTGACTTAAAGGGGTTTTCTGTACAAACAAAAAAGAAATAAGTTGGCACTTCCCAAGTAGAAATCTATAGGTACACGTCAATCCCTGGCCGTGACTAACTGTACATGCAAAAACTCATGGCAACAGCACTCAAAATACATTTTTTAGCAAAAGATTATATAACTATAATGCATATACTAGCCACATTAAAAAATTCAAGGTTCTTAGTATACAGTTTGATTAATGTATATTGGCCCATCCACCAATGTCTAGGTGGCCATGCTTTTGGATGGGTCCTAACACTAATACCAGGGGGTTTAATTATAACCCGAGAAATTTATCAGATAAACACATAACTATAACATACTAGCCATCAACATCCAGGTGACCATCCAAAAGCACGGTCACCTGGACACTGGTGGAAGGGGCCAATATACTTTGATCAAACTATATAGTAAGAACCTTGCATTTTTAACATGGCTAATATATGCATTGTAGTTATGTATTTTTCTAATAAAAAATGTATTTTGAGTGCTGTTACTATTCGTTTCAGATAAAAGGCGTTTTCCGGGACAAAAAAGTTAGAGGAGTTTAAAATAAAGTTTACATAAATCTAGGAGCTATAACAGAGCTCATTACAGCACAAACATGAACCTGGGTCCCCTTCTTACAATACAACTGAATAGCCACCAACCTTCAGGATAGTTGTTTGTTGACTGGAATGTAACAGAACGCTGACCCTTTGCATTGCTTGAAAGTGGAATAAACTTGAGTTTTAATTTAAAGTGCCTGATTCCTTGGACTCGCTTCTCAAAGGGACCACTACACCTCACCATGATATTACAGCGGAGAACAACAGCCAGCCCGTACCACAAGTTCCTCAATCTTTTCACTGTGATGGACCTGGGTGGGAGTTGTAACGCGACAGCCACGATTATCCAAAACTCCCACTCTGGGACATTACAGAAGGGAGGCTCTAGTACCTTGTTGTACCAGCTGTAGCTTAGATACTAGATCTGATACAGGCGGGCATGGAGGTTCTACTACCCTGTTGGGCTTTCTCTAGCTTGGATACAAGATGTGATACGGGAGGGCATGGAGGCTCTAGTACCCTGTTGTACTGCCTCTAGCTTAGATACAAGATGTGATATGGTTGGGCATGGAGGCTCTACTACCCTATTGGTCTTCCTCTAGCTTGGATACAAGATGTGATATGGGAGGGCATGGAGGCTCTAGTACCCTGTTGGACTGCCTCTAGCTTGGATACAAGATGTGATATGGTTGGGCATGGTCGCTCTAGTACCCTGTTGTACTGCCTCTAGCTTGGATGTAAGATGTGATACAAGTGGTGATGGAGGCTCTAGTACCCTGTTGTACCTCCTCTAGCTTGGATACAAGATGTGATACAGGCAGACATGGAGGCTATAGTACCCTATTGGGCTGCCTCTAGCTTGGATACAAGACGTGATGCAGGTGGGCATGGAGGCATGAAGGTTCTGTATTAAACCTGCAGTACATTAATCCACATTTGCTATAACTGAGCCTCTATGTGCAGCTGAGCATTAAAGGGGTTGTCTCGCGAAATCAAGTGGGGTATACACTTCTGTATGGCCATATTAATGCACTTTGTAATATACATCGTGCATTAAATATGAGCCATACAGAAGTTATTCACTTACCTGCTCCGTTGCTAGCGTCCCCGTCGCCTTGGTTCCGTCAAATTTCGGTGTCTTCTTGCTTTTTTAGACGTGCTTGCGCTGTGCGGTCTTCTCCCTTCGGCTCCGCTCGGCAGCATCGGCGTTTTGGCTCCGCCCCCTTGTACGCGTCATCGCGTAGCTCCGCCCCATGACGTGTGCCGGTTCCAGCCAATCCTGCCGAGCGGAGCCGAAGGGAGAAGACCGCACAGCGCAAGCGCGTCTAAAAAAACAAGAAGACACCGAAATTTGACGGAACCAAGGCGACGGGGACGCCAGCAACGGAGCAGGTAAGTGAATAACTTCTGTATGGCTCATATTTAATGCACGATGTATATTACAAAGTGCATTAATATGGCCATACAGAAGTGCTGAACCCCACTTGATTTCGCGAGACACCCCCTTTAACTTGCTGGAAAATGCCTTTTGGAAGCCCGAACATTACATAAATGACGTCATGAACAGGATGCTCCTCTGTGTCTTAGCTAGAGACTGTTGAGCTATATATGGTTTGACAGTGAGTATTCTGCTAATTGAAGAAAAGATTTGTGCCTCGGTGTCTTTTAAGAGTGGAATTACACCAAAGTATATACTGACACAGAAGATTGAAACTTAAAAGGATTTACTGATAAGACATTTAGTGAAAGACTGTTTAACTGTGGAAATCTTTATTGAAGAGACATTAACCCTACATTTATACTATAAAAAAAGTGATTTATGCAATTAATAGAGAAAGAGACTGTTTTGAGAAAACTGAACACCGCTACTGCTGTTATGTCGCTCGGAGACTGTTATGACATGACTCACATGATGGCGCTAAGCTGTCTATGGAATTCTAACTGCATCATCGCTGTGATTGAAAAAGCGGAAAGTGCCAACTCCTTGTAAGACTAGTTAGTGATTGGCAGAGTTGCCCCACCCAACAGTGTGTTTTAGTGTCTTGGTGCCAGGACGTAAGATTCAGGGCGCCCACCCACTGGCGTTTGCGATTTTCGTGCGTGAAAAACGCTGCGTTTTCCCCGCGTTTTCGCGGCTTTTCCATTAATTTCCATTGACTTTCATGGGTGCATTAGGAGAAAAATAAGGACACATATGCAACTGACAGTTCCTATGTTAAAAAACGCAACGCAACGCAAAAAAAACGCCAGTGGACAGGAGTACATTCAATTCTAATTGCTCTTGAGAAAAAACGCAAAACGCAAAGAAAAAAAAATCGCCAGTGGGTGGGCGCCCTTAGGGTGCGATAGTAAATGAATTCAGAGCTATTTTAGCACTTATTCTGACAGATAAAATGGAACAAGGAGGAAAAACCCCAGACAACCTGCCACCAGAGAAGGAAATCCGGAAGCATCGTCTATATCCAGCTTCAGAAGCTGCTGCAGACCATCATCCAAGGCCACATTCACCACCATGGGTGATTGTGTCAGCTGACCAAGTGTCAGGGATGGATTTGCTGGAGTACTTGTTGCCGTACATCTCTGTGCTGTCTGCTAGGCTGCGACCACTGCTCCCATGGCTGGTATACTTGCTTAACACCAAACAGGAGCCTTCTGTTCTGGTTGGGATAACTTCACTACTGGATCCCCAGTAGAGGCTGGGGATTCTTCCACCGGAGCCACCAGAGTTACCTGCTCCACAGCTTGCACCAGTCCTGATGCAACTGGAAGAAGCACTAGGAGAACCAGCACTAGTACACTGCCACCTGATGCAAGGGCTGCACCAGAAGTACCTGACCCTGCAGTCCAACCCACTGCTGCACCAGCTTGAGTAATGTATCCATCCAAGGATGTTCCCCCACAGAGGCTGTTCTACCCTTTTGAGGACTCAAGCTTAGATCAAGTGGAGTTACAGTGTTTGTGGATGCAAAAGATTCAACAAGAAATATTGTGCCCCTATTTCCACAGATGGAGCAGGAAATAGAACCAGAACTAGAGTCATAGGAAGAACTGGGACTGCCTGCATTGCCACTGGTTCCAGAACCAGCCCCTGAATTAGCTGCTGCCATAGATGCGGTCCTACATCGCTCTGTGGCTGAAGCATCTACCACACCCTTTGGAATGCAGTGGCTGTTTCATTATGACTCCCACCCGGATGCATCACACTGAAAAGGTTGTAAACTGATGATGCGGACTGGCTGCTGCTCCCTGGTGTGATGTTGTGGTGCGGTGTAGTGGTCCCCTTGAGGAAGACAGTCCAAGTAATCAGGCGCTTTAACTTAAAACTCACATTTATTCAACTTTCAAGCGGTGCAAAGAGTCAGTGTCCTGTTACATTCCATTCAACAAATGCCCATTCTGAATGTTGGTGGCTATTCAGTGCTATTGCCTTTCTGACTGCTCCCTGCTGATCTGGATCTTTCACCAGGGCCCTGGGTGAAAAATACTTTGTCAGCATTTTGCCCCTTTTATTCATTGAATTATCCTATTTAGGGAATGACTGGACAGGACCTGAGATGGTACATTCCTTAAGCCATCTGTCTGTTACTGGTCACCGCACCAGGTGCTTCCTTTCTCGACTTTCTGGAACATAGCAACAGTTTATATACCTTGAGCTCCTCCAATCAGCTTAATGTTGGTTGGCTGTGGGATTAAGCTGAGTCAATGGGCTGTTCTATCCTCTTTAAGCTAAACTTTATTGTCTAAAAACCACCAACTTCAAACTTGGGCAGAAACATACATAACAAAATAGAATTAAAAGCATTATAATATAATTATTGACCATTTTAGGACACCATTTTATCTCCCCCTTTTCCTGGCTCCAGTTCTAGCTTGGGTCCCTGCTCTTTCTTGGGCTTAGGTCTAGCGGGTTTGTTCTGCTGTTCGGGTACATGATGCGGGTGCTGGTGGGGTTTCACTGCCCATGCTGCCCAGAGGTCCGTCTGTCCTTGCATTTTAGCAGAGTACCTTGGCTCGCCTGGTTGTAGGTTATGCCAGTAAGAGGCATATGAGGCTGCTTCTTGGGCCTTCTATTAATAAAGTACTCATCCCCTGCTTTGTCCTCCTTAATAAATGAACCCCCTAGCCTTGTGGAACCAGATCACGGTTCCCTTTTCATGGAGGTCCTCCTGGGTGGCAGCGTAATGGTAGAAGAGGACTTCCTTTTCGACAGATTTTCTGACGTCTCAGTTAATGTAGCTCCTCTGGATCAATGTCAGCGTCTAGAGGAGGAAGCAGCCTCTGTGGGTGAGCCGTTGCTGTTGGATCCACTACTCCAGCCAGGGCAGCAGCAGGCTAGACCTTCAGAGCAGGCACATCTAGTGCAGGCTTTGGTGGTGCAGGTCCCTTTTGCATCTCCTCAGGTCGCTCCAGGCCTGATGCGGCCCGTAAGACAGGTGGTTCAAATGACTCACTTTGAGCAAGGGAAGGAATCCACAGTCTCCGCCGAGGAGCCGGTCTTGAGGCTGTTCCAGCCAGAACAGCATGGCGGTCTCTGTACTCTAGCAAGGCCAGATACCTTGTCCATGGTATGAGCGGTAGTAGCTTAGCAAGGGGCATAACTAAAGGCTCAGGGGTCTGGGTGCAAAAGTTCAGCTCGGGGTCCCCCCTTCCCGTACCCATACCTAAATTGTGCTGAATACAGCTGCAAAATGATTTTACATACATGAACTAACCCATTGGCGTAATCTTTTCAAACAGCAGTCATTTCCTGCACTACATAAAAATTTGTTTGCAGCCCCTTAGGCCACTCTCTCACACACAAACACTGCTATTTACCACTATTAATGTGGCATCCTGAGTGCCGTGCTAACTGCTCCCATTGATTTTAATGGGGTTACTCAAACCTGCGCTCGAACGCAATGTTTCCAACGCTGGAATTTTCGAGAGCTGTCTGTTCTATTTTTGAATTTTCATGTTTTTTTATGCCCCCCCCCCACCCATCACAATGATGGGGAGCATTAAAAAAACGCTGTCAAACGCTGTACCATGCATTCAAAAACACTGCTTGAAATTGCAGTAAAAATATCACGATTTCGAGCTGGGTTTTCTGAACGCATGTGTGGCCTTGGGGTATGTTCATGTTTTTTGTTATACTTTTGAACCACAATTAAGAAAAACACATTTTAAAAAACTGCATGCGGTGTTTAAAGACCAAATATGTTTTAAAGAAACTGCATATACTACTAAAAAAACGCATGTTTTTGATGCGTTTTTTAAATTGTGTGTGAAGTGTTCAATTATATACAGGGACATGTATAACTTATACCAGCGATAGATAGATAGATATATAGATAGATAGATAGATAGATAGCCGGACCACTTCTCTGTGTGAGGAGAGCAGCAGGGCAAGCAGACGCTGTACAGTGTGTCAGCAGGAGCAGCAAGATGATGACATCATCGTTCTGTTTTGCTCCATACTGTGTCATGTGTCTGCCTGCCTCCCTCCTCCTCCTCCCTTCTCATGTGCTTCAGCTTCCACTATAGCTTGCACTATTGGCGGCACTGCAGCAATCACACGGTCAGCAGTGTAACCAGCCGGTAATGCACTGTATGTGCATTTGTATATGGCAGAGGGTGGCCTCTGGGCTCTCTCATCGCAGGGCCCCAGTGACAATTGTGACCCCTGATAGTACACCAGTGAGCCTAGTTGTGAACATGTATATATACGGCCGCAGTTATTCCAGCCACACCGCCTGCGCCACCTAGTCGGCAGACACAATAATTTGAGTTGAAGGGGGTCTTTCCAGGTGGTCGGCCACAACTTCAGGCATCTGTTAGTGTAGAGGCGCTGGTGGGTCTTCCTATGGCAGGTCACTGGGCTCTCTGCCACCTTAGGTCAATTACTGCTTACAATACACGGTTAGCAGTGGCTAGCTCTCTTTCTCCAGTCTCACTTCACTAGTATGCCCTGCAGCTTATTTGCTAGCAACAAGACACTAACACACCCCCTAGAGTGGGGCAATTCCTTCAGTCATGGACTAGGCTTACAAGAGGCTGTCTCTTCCCCTTTTTTTTCCCTTTAAATCACAAGTTGCACAGTTGAAATGATCAAACGGACCAGCACCATTTTGCGCATCTGTTACATAGTAAAAACTGTCACAACGGTCTCTGGGCGACGTAACGGCAGTAGTGGTGTTTAGTTTTAGCAAAGCAACTCTCTTTTTCTATATTAATTGTACCAATCACTTGCTTTCACTATAAGCGTATAAGAATGTTTCTTCAATAAAGGTTTCCACAGTAACACAGTTTTTTCACTTAGTTTCTTATCACTGAATCCTTTCAAGTTTCAATCTTCTGTGTCAATACATACTTCATAATTCCACTCTTAAAGGACACAGAGGTACAGCTCTTTTCTGCAATAAACAGGTTAATCTCCTGCAGCCCAAATATAGATGAACAGTCTTTAGCTCAAACAATCTTTAACTAAGGCACAAATCCTTTCTTCAATTAGCAGAATACTCTCTGGCAAACCATTTATAGCTCATCAGTCTCTAGCTAAGGCACATAGGAGCAGCCTGTTCATGACACCATTTATGTAATGTCCCGGAGATGGGGGTTTGGATCATGGCGGCTGGGTACATCACACTGAAAGGGTTTGGGGGACTGATGGTACGAGCTGGCTGCTGTTCCCTGGTGTAATGTTGTTGTGTGGTTGTCCCCTTGAGGAACAGAATCCAAGAAATCAGGCACTTTAACTTAAAACTCATATTTATTGAACTTGGTGGTGAAAAGGGTCAGCGTTCTGCTGCACTCTAATGAACAGATGCCTACTCTGAAGGTTGGTAGTCATTCAGAACTATTCTAAACAGGGAGCCTAGGTTTGAGTTTGTCCTGTAATAAACTCTGTTATGTTTCCTATAGTTATGTAATCTGAATAGTATAAGGGCGACCTCTACTGGCTATTCTACTTTACTGCAGTTTGTGTATTTCTCTATGGAGTGTTGCATGTCAAGTGGGAGATCTGGAGGACTTGAGATCATAGAGAGCTGCAAGCTGGAGAGCAATTCCAGTGGTACTGAGCCATAAGAGAGACAGCAATGCTGGAAGAGAGTGCTGCCAAAGAAGTGAGGAGTCAACTTGCGGAGCCGTGTCAGACATATCCTGGAGAATCTGTGCCTCCTAGAGGGGCAGTTGCAAAAGAAAGGAGGCAGCTGGTGTTTGAGAGGCACAGCTCCATCATGCGCTGGAACTGACATTACTGAGAGAACAAAGCTGCAGGATCTGGTGGATGGCAACCAGAGCTGAGAGGAAGCAGAGAAGGTTAGGTCAATATAATGCTTTTTTTTTACATAGCTATAATATGTGTTTTGCTAACTTTTTTTTTCAATTATTTATCACCATCAATGTTCTAGACAAAACACATAGATTGCATTCAGTAATTGACTGCTTACATAATGAAAAAAAACATCATAACAGTCATAAGAAGTTTTCTCTCTCTTATGTCTCAGGTACAATCTCAACCGTTGGCAGATTATTATGTCAGTATCTCTCCTGTAGCCTGAGTTTAATCTATATTCTCCACTGCCTAAGACTAAACTGAGAAACTGTGGACCTTTCATCCAAACATTGTATCATATAACTGTTTACCTTAACAGGCAAGACACATTAGGGGACAGACAACAATAAACTTAAAGGAAAAAAAAGGGGGAAGAACAACTCAGGAGTAACGAAGTGACCCGTACAGTCCCAAAACACTATCCAGTGGTACCACGACTTCCCGAAACCTCTCCTGTGTGCCTCTCAGTAATGTTGTAAGGTCCTCCATCTCCATGATCCAGTTCACCGTGTTAAGCCATATTGCCACAGCGAGGCCATTTGTCTCCAGAGTCTAGGGATACAAGACCACTGACTTTTTGTATGATGGCATTGGGATAACGCCATGATGTAGGAGGAAGAAGGCTAGAGATTTTGGTAGGGGGTAATGCGTAAACTTAGATGTGATCTGCCACACCTACGATCAGAAGGTTGCCAGTATAGGGTACTCCCAGAAAATATGCAGCAGAGTCCCTTGCTCCGTCCCACATCTTGAACATAAGGGGGAGACTGGCGGAAACATCTTATGTAGGCGGGAGGGCACCCTGTACAATCTAGAAAGGATCTTATATCCAGATTCCTGAATCTTGCTAGATATGGAAGAAGAATGCATGATGGTAAAAATTCTCTACCTATTCTCTTTCTATCTCTGAATATGCCCTAGCTACGATATCTCGAGTTGTGAATTAAGAATATTATATACTCTAGATAAAGAGTGCCTGGAGGAACCCTCTGCACTACAGATGAACTCAAACTGTGTTTTCGGGCATGCAAATGTACCTTGTTGGGGCAGGGACAAGAGAAAGTGTCTCAATTGGATCGTCTGCCATAATGTAAGCGGGGTTAGGTCAACCACTCCTATTAAAGAGTCTACTGATAACCATTGTCCATCCTGTAGAAAATTTTCAGCTCGAGATCTACCTCCTGCGAACCAGTTACGGAAGGCTCTGGATTGCCCAAAACGGGAACATAGGGGATGGTCTGGGCGAGATATCTGTCCTAGCAAATACTTTGGTGACAATCGACATCATAGGGCAGATTGTGGGGTGTCTAGCCAACTCTGCCGATACCTGTCCCTGTGTCCAAGGGAGAGCCCATAATGACATGGGTGGAAATATCTGTTCTATGGCGATCCACTGCTTGAGAGCTGAGTGCCTATGTCAGTCTATTATATGTGTTAGGTGGGCCGCCTGATAATGTCGCTGAAAATTTGGAAGGCCCATACCTGCCTCTCTTTTTGGTCTAGACAATGTGTTCCGCACTATACGACATGGCCTATCCACCCATACAAATTTAGACATGAGAGAAAGTAGGTGTTGGAAAAATTGTCTCAGAACCTGAATAGGAAGTGCCTGAAACAAGTATAGCACTCTGGAAAGGATGTTCATTTCCATAATAGCCCCTCTACCGAACCATGAAAAAGTTCCTTTGGTCCAGGCTTTTAAGTCCTGCCTAACTTTATGTAAAAGTACTGGAAAGTTAGCTGAGTATAGGTCCTCGACGTTTGGAGTGATGTTAGTGCCCAGATAGTGAATGTGATCCCTTGCCCATGAGAATGAGAAAGCATCTTTAAGTTCATTTATCAGGAATTGGGGGAGGGAGATATTGAGCGCCGCAGATTTATGATAGTTAATCATAAAGTTAGATAGTGTAGAATATTGATTGATTTCTGCTAATAGGTTAGGAAAGGAGATTCGCTGGCTGGAGATGAAGAACAAAAGATTGTCTGCATATGCCACAATCTTATGTTCTGTGCCCCCCAGTGTGATCCCTTGCATATTCGGATTGGGGCGAATATGTTCCCACAACGGCTCTAGGCACAATATAAAAATCAGAGGCGAGAGGGGACAGCCTTGTCTCGTACCATTTGTAATGGCAAAAGGGGCTTTGCTAACATTTTTTATATAGGGGTGCCGATCTGGCATTATAGTATATGGCCAATAGAAGGGTCAGCAATACAGTTGGAATCATACAGTGGGCATTATTTCATACATAGGGCAATATATAGTAGGCAACCATGCAAGTGGTATCATTACATGTGTAAGCATGGAGGGGCAGTATGACAGTGTGGGCCCGTTCATTCTGCAAATGACCATTTACCACTTCTTTTGGGTTCTGAGCAGTGGGTTCTGGGATTACAGCACTGGATGGCGAGCCGTTAGAATAGGTGAAGAAGATTCATTTTTTCCTTTATTGACACTTTTTTAAGCCTTTAGCATTAATAATGTCCCAAACCCGTTCAAGCTTATATTTTAACCCATAAAGCTGTGTTTCCATCTCCTCTCCTGGCCTCCTTATGCTGTGATAATATTATTCAGACACTATGTGGTGGTAATGGTAGCGGGCATGGTATGGTGGTATTATTTAAGCCCTATATAGTGGCATTATTGCTAGTATTGGTCATTATATAACGCATCTTGTTCAATGACAGTATGGAGGTAATACTTGGTACCGGTATATTGGTATTACTTGATAATTATATATGTGTATGAATATGTCTTGTGTGTGGCAGAGGCATACAGTATGACTTGGGACTTGTACCTAGGATTTTCTAATACACTAGCAATACCTGTGAGATCAGTGCTGCAGTGCTCTGTATACTGTCTCCTATAATAACCGAATGGGACACTTTGTTGGTAGAATATTTCAGTTTTCAGGACCGCACTTTTTATTCAACATTACATTTTTTAATTAAATTTAGAGACAATTTATAAATTATGAACATATTTGCGGGATTAAGTAGTATTTTTCCGGGGTATCAACTTTTAAATATGCCCAGGGCCACACATTATCTAAAACTAGCCCTGTTCATATACTTTCTTGCACACTCATATATCCTTGTACACTCACATGCAGACCCATACGCCATCTTACTTTATACTGTCATACACACCTATACACTCACATTTACCCTCAAACTCACTTATACACCCTCATACGTACCCATTTACCATTTTGTTTACTCTCAAATACATTCATATGCGCACTCATATACCCTCCCACACACTCATATTCTGATACACTCATATGCAGACCCATACACTATTATACATATCCATAGAGCCTTATATACCTTCAAACACACTCATATACCTTCGTACACAGTCATATCCTATGCTCTCATAATACCCATTTACCCCCACATACTCTCAAACACACTCATACACTCTCTTATACCCTTTTTACCTTCAAATACATTCACATGCCTTCATACACACTCATATATCCTCACACACCATTTTAAAGGTCCATATACAGTCATACATATCCATAAATCCTCATATACCTTCAAACACACTCATACAACTTCATACACTATATTTCATACACACCTATACACTCACAAATACCCTCAAACACAAGCATATGCCTTCATACACATTCATATACTACCGTACACCGTGATGCAGCCTCATACACCATCATACAACCCATACACCCTCATATACAACCATCCACACTAATACATTCCTCTTCCCTGCCAATCTCTTCATTGACTACCTGTTACCCAGAGAATCCAATTCAAGTTATTATCAATGACATATAAGGCCGTCCACAACATGTCACCTCCATACATCTCTGACCTAATGTCCTGATACCTCCCCTCTGGTAACCTCCGGTCTTCACAAAACCTTGTCCCCTACTTTTCCCTATTGTGCATCTCACACAAATATCTCCAGGACTTCTCCCGTGCATCATCTATATTTTGGAACTCGCAGACTCTCCACCACTGGGGAAAGCTTCAAAAAGAACCTGAGAACTCACTTCCGCAGACAAGCCTACAGTAACCCCACTGCCACTAGAGGATGAGCACCTCCAACCCTCAACGACTGTCTCCTTCCGTTCCACGCTGTAAGCCCTTACGGGAAGGGTCCTCTCTCCCTGTGTATCAATTTGTTAGTCCTTTATTGGCTATTGGTAATATATGTAATGAGGTTATAAATGTAATAGTATTTGCAATTTATATATAGCGTACTTCAGCTTAACCCCTATGCAGCTTAACCCCTTTTCATTTGTACATCGCCTTGGAATGAATGGTGCTTTAAAAATAAATAATAATAGACAATCCTACATCAAATATACCATTGTACACACACTTATACAAATATCACTACTGCACCAGTACTACACCACTATTATGCCACTATGACACCATCACTGAGTAATGTCTGATCATAACGTTGGGGGTAGGCATCTCCCACTAAGTGACACTCTAAACATTTTATAATATTTTCTACATTGGATTTGTGCAACAACAAAGCCGTTTCTAGGAATAATCTGAATGATGTTGATGTTGAGGAAGCGTGGATCACGGGGCAGAGGGGGTGCTGGTGTCGTCAGAAATGGCACAACCATCAAAGGGATAATGCATCTTCCATTGAGTATAATTGCGACATAAGTGGAAGATGATTCAACAAAGAAGTCGATGAGGAGGTAAGGAGTGTCAGATAAGTGGTGACAACAATGAGGCTAGTTTCATACCATATTTTTGCATTTTGTTAAAATGCCCTTTTTAACCTTATAAATAAAAAGAATTTTTGTTCTTTCTTTTTTTTTTTTTTTACAGGAAACAAAAGGACACTTAAGAACAGCAATCCGTCTTTTTGACCGATCTGTTGCCTCCGTTTGTATCTGTTTTCAATTGATTTTTTAAGGCTTTGTTCACACTTGCACTCACAGTTTCCGTTGTTCTACACCATCATAGAAGCCGAATGACGAAAAGGGCCATGTCCATCACACAAAGGACACGAACAGCGCCCAAAGGACCCCATTGATTACAGTTAGCCTCCAGGGAAGATTCGGAACAAAATCCCAGACAAAATAGTGCATTGAACGAAGACCGTTCTGTTGGATGCCGTTCGGTTCTGTCATAAGACACACCAGTTTGGCCAGTGAGTGACGTTTTCCTGCTCCATAATGGTGCATAAAAACAGAACCCACAAGTGCACATGTGAACGAGCCCCAAGATGCCGTGTTACACATACAAAAAATTCATTAAAATATTGAGGGGTAGTGGGCCAATAAATATGAAGTCCATCCAAGCACAGCTCTTCTCAGTGCTAGTATGTCATTTGTTTGCACTCCAAGTGTCAGTATGTCATTGTTCTGTACCCCAAGTGTCAATAAGTTATTGCCCTATCTCCAAAGTGTTAGTATATAATTGTCTTGTACCCTATGTGTCATTCTTCAGTAGCCCATATATCAGTATATCATTGTTGTATACCCTGTGTCAGTGTGTCCTTGTATTGTACCCCATATGTCGGTGTCACTTCATGCTGTACCCCTTGTAAGTATCTCATTGTACATTTGTATACTGTACATCAGTTTAACTCTTTATCGCTTATTCCCCAGTATTAAATTGTTATATTAGTGACTGCATCACAAGGACATGAAGAATCTTTTTTCTAGCTATCAGGGGCCCCACTCTCCCCCGGGGCCCACATCTCTCAGTTTGTGCCTGTTGCTTTGTGTGACTCTGGACACGAAGTAAGATTTAGCTGTGGAGGAAGTGAGAGGCTGCGGGCTCAGCTGGCATCACTGCCCTACACCAGTAAACTGAAAGAGTTGCCAGCGCTGGATTAACAATGACCCTCTGTGCCTGCTGAGGAGGGGGTAATACACCACAAAACCCTAATTCTGTACTCAGGTCACAGCTCCATGGAAACTACTCCAACATCTGCAAGTTCCAAGAAACACAACAGTGAGACATCCTGATCCCAGGACAGGTCCGCTGTTTGTTCCTCTGTCCCGATGTCATGAAGGGGTTAATTCATTCTTTGCCCCAACTTCCATTAATTGACGTGACCTCCACCGTTATGACACACATCAATTATGACGATAGTCTAAATGTAGTCAAGTGTTTTGCTCTTATAGTCCCTTGTAAAAAAAAGTTTCACGTCTTCCCTGTAGACTGTGGCTGATTGAATGGAGGTAACTGGTGAGCAGCTGGGGTGGTGACATTCCTGCTTGTTGCAGCCACTGTGTCATGGGAGATCCCTGAATCCGGGCTGAGTAATTGCTGGTTGTGTAACTGCTTTCTCACATCTCGTAAAGCGCAGTGAATACGATTCAGGATTTAAGGGCGAATCATCTGCACAATATTTCCTGCATTATCAACGTGGTGCAGATGTTCGGGCAGATGGCGCCTCCATCTGTAGCCGTCGCTAATGATCATGAAATATGGAAAATGCTCTGTGTCCGAGACATCTGAATTAGGACTGAAGCTGAGATGGTCTAGGCCATAACCTGTTGGGGGCTCAAGAGGCACGCTGATCACTGCAGCCAACAACCCCCAAAATGTTTCATATGGATGTTTCACTTCCAGGTTTTTTATGCTTTACGAAAAAGCCTCACTGCATTCCTTATACAAAGAGCTGCTTCTTTCAGCGGTTCCTCTTGGGATCGCCAAAGATCACCAACCCCCAGAGATGATAACCCCTCATAAATCACAGTGATCCATATATCACAGCAGCCAGTAGACCCGTAGATCACAGCTAACATAGATCATAGGATTCCCTCCCAACCGTCCTGGGTTCATTGGGACAGCCCCAGATTGTTAGGGCTGTCCTGCCATTCTCAGAGGGCTATGCTCCAGCATTCCATCAAGTAGCAGCAGTGGAAGCCACTTCATCCCTCACACAGGACTTGCTGGATGCTGCTCTCTACAGACAGTCTTCCGCTCTTTCCTATGTGTCTGGAGAGGAGGAAGAAGTTAGGTTATTCTGTGTATAGTGTATGGGCCCCTCATCCAGCAAAGGTCATGTGTGAAGGACGAAGAAGAGGCTTCTAGTTTGCTGCGGAATGGAATACTTGAGCGGGGACTAGTATTGGGACAGCGAGCACTATTAAGTGTAGCCTCAGGGAAGGATACTATATAGTGGGGACACAGAGTGGAGCACTATTAAGTGAGTGTGTTGTGGGTGAGAGTGTGCGAGATGCAGGTTGCAGGATATGATGCAGTGGATAGACGTAGGCCTATATCTGCATCGAAAACTCTGCCTGGAGGTTTCATCACAGATACGGCTCAAAATATCGGAAGAAAAAGTGTTGCATACAGCGCTTTTTTTTTCCATCCAAAAGCTAGGTGGAAAGCAGACGGACTCAATTATAGTCAACTTCTATCTATCTATCTATCTATCTATCTATCTATCTATCTATCTATCTATCTATCTATCTATCTATCTATCTATCTATCTATCTATCTATCTGTGAAAGCCCTCACTGACTGATTGACTCACTCACTCACTGACTCAGTGACAGACTGACTTGCTACTAATTGCCTAATGTACAAACATGAAAGTTAGCAGGCGCATTCTTTAGGTCCTAGATAGGAAACGTAAAGGGGTCACAATGATTATTCAATGCTTAGTGTAAAATATTGGCACCCCTGTGTAATGTACCAAATCTAATTCTCTAACTTCCTGGTGTTGTACAACCATGAAGTTTGGCACGAACATTCTTTAGGTCCTAAATAGCAAAAGTAAAGAGGTCACAACTTGATTATTCAATGCTAAATGCAAAAGTATTGGCACCCCTATGTAAATGTACCTAATCTAATTCTCTAACTTGCTGATGTCGTACAAACATGATATTTGGCATGACCATTCTTTAGGTCCTAAATATAAAAAGTTGAAGGGTCACTTCTCGATTATTCCATACTAAGTGAAAAAGTATTGGCACCCCGATGTAATCTAACTTCCCAGTTTCGTACAAACATGAAATTTGGCATGACCTTTCTTCAGGTCCTAAATAGGAAAAGTAAAGGGGTCACAACTTGATTATTCAATGCTAAGTGCAAAAGTTTTGCCACCACTATGAAATGTAACTTCCCGGTGTGTCATACAAACATGAAATTTGGCATGACCACTTTTTAGGTCCTAAATAGGAAAAATAAAGGGGTCACAACTCGATTATTCAATCTAAGTGCAAAAGTATTGGCACCCCTATGTAATGTACCTAATCTAATTCTCTAACTTCCCGGTGTCGTACAAAGATGAAATTTAGCACGACCATTCTTTAGGTCCTAAAAGGGAAAAGTAAAGGGGTCACAACTCGAATTTTCAATGCTATTTGCAAAAGTAAGTGCACCCCTATGTACTATAACTTTCTGGTGTCGTACAAGCATGAAATTTCGTGTGAGCATTCTTTCGGTCCTAAATGAGGAGAGCTGGAGGGGTGGCACATTCTGCAGAGGGACATTGGTACATGCAGCCTGAGGAGAATCTAACGCTCCTCTATATGTATACATATTTTGTTCCTCGTTTACTCTAAAGTATCCTTACCTTCATAAAATTTTCTGTGCGAACAACACTTAAACACCTGTATCAAATCAGTATATCAGCTTATATATATATATATATATATATATATATATATATATATATTGTAGCAAGCGGGGTACACTTGCCTCGGATCGTTGACCTCTCTTATATGGAAATGGCGCACCACACGTAGAAACTACTCAGGAGATGTGGATTTCTTTATCTGGCTCCTGCCAGCCTTTAATTTTACAGCACATCATATGACAACGAAATACACAGTTCATGCGAACACCCCACCTGGGTGTAGAGTTTAGGCGCATCTCCCTCTCTCTCGATTCTGGCAGGAACTGCCCTTTTCTAGTTCCTGCTCCACCCCTTTTTGTTAACCCTCGCACCAGAAGTCCTGTCTGCAGCCCTCTACAGGCCCTACAGGGACATTGGTACATGCAGTCTGAGGAGAATCTAACGCTCTATGTGTATTCATATTTTATTCCTCGGTTTCTCTGAAGTAACCATGACTTCATAACATTTTCCATGCCAACAACATGTAAACAACTGTATCAAATTAGCTTGGGCCAAGCCAGGTATATCAGCTAGTAACTATATAGATGGGGTCCATCTAGTGCTGCTCAGTTTCGTCCAGAGATGGAGCCAATTGGCCACTAGGATTCCCCTTTCCTGCTCCCCAAATGGAACAGGAAGGTGGAATCCTGAGCGCAGATGGGAAACGACCCTTGCAAGAATATACAGTTCTTTTTAACAGCTTTTATTGTTTTAAAGCAATAAAGTTTAGTAACAAAAACATAGCAGATTCTGTCTCCATTGTTACTTGCCTCTGTACAACTAAAAGCACATAAGAAATAGTAATTTGAAGAGACAGACAAGTGTGTTCTAGATATCTAGCATTTTCAGTATTCCTACTGATATATTATAGTACACAGTTGTAGCCATTCCATTGTTGGTCAAATATCTTATAGGTTCTGAAGGCTAGAAGAATGACAGGTCTATTTTCACATTCTTGTCCTCCACCATTCTCAAACAGTATAATACACAACCTAAACAAACCAAAGAACAATGTCATCTTTTATTCAGAAATTATTCACCACCACTTACCACCTTATTATGAATAGTTAATGAGTTAATTAGTGACCAAGCTTGTTTGTGCCTTAATGACCAGGCCGAATTTTGGAAATCTGACACGTGTCACTTTAACATAGAATAACTCTGTAAGCGTTTTGCTTATCCAAGTGATTCTGAGATTGTTTTTTCGCCACATATTCTACTTCATTCAGTTGGTAAACAGACTGATAGAATTTGTGCATATTTATTTAAAGAGACAAAATTGGGAAAATTTAGAAACATTTTCATTTTTTTCACATTTTCAACTGCAATATCTCAAATATGTGCACACATACTGTATAAATTTAATTGTACAAATTGTACATACTGTACAAATATAATTTTGATGAGATATATATTTCCATCTGTTTACTTTATTCTGGAAGCACATTGGAAAAACTTCAGTTTTTTAAAATCATTTAGGAGACGTACAAATTTATAACTGATTATTAACATTTTGAGGAACATTTTATTTTCCTACACCAAGCCAACATTGCAAAGGCTCATAGGTGTCAGAAGGATAGATACCCCTACAAATGACCCAATTTTAAAAAATACACATTTTAATGTGTATTTACTGTGTATTTAATGTGTATTTACACTGAGGGGGCGTCATGACCCCACAATTTCTTTTCAGGAATTAATGCAATTTTTTGCAAATATGTAATTTTAAAGAAATAAGTTTCTCTTTCTGTAGTGCACATGAAAATGAGGATTTGCACCCCAAAATGGTTACCCCATTTGTCCCGTATTCAGAAACAAACCCATTGTGGCCCTAATGTTATGTCTCTATGCACAATGGGGCCCAAACCGAAAAGGAGCAGCTGGTGGCTTTCAGAACAGACATTTTGCTTGAAGGTGTTTTAGGCCCCATTGCACACGTGTATAGCGCTTGAGCGGCCACAACGGTGCAGAACTCCCATGAATGACCCCATTTTGAAAACTACACCCTCTAACAAATTTATCTAGGGGTGTACTGCATATTTTGACCCCACAGTTTTTCAATGAATCTAAGCAAAGCAGAAGGAAAAAAAATCACGATTTAGTTTTTTTGGTAATTGTGTCATTTTAAAAACAGTTTTTTTTTCTACAGTACACATATGAATGAAGACTTTCACCCCAAAATGGATCCCCCTGTTTGTCCTGTGTTCAGAAACTTTTACATGATTGCCATTATCCGTTATTGCCATTATTGCCACTCACTGCGGCCCTTGGTCATTGCTCCAAGCTCTCGACTACCTTTAGAAGCCAGAAGCAAGGAGATTTTAAATTTCCCGGGTACTCCCCAAATTCTGCGCTTGCACCCGCCATTTTGGCGATAAGCGCATGCGCCAAAGCTGGGGAAAGGTCCATGGATAAGGATACCATCGGGGGACATCGCTGGAGGCGATAGGTAAGTAATTTCACCTCCCCTCACAGTTCAGGGGAGGTGAAACCTTAGCTTTTAAAATGTTTTACTTGATCGCTGTTATCCATTGGATAATGGCAATCACATGACCAAGAACTGCGTACGGCGCCCCCCTGTGCTGATCTCCAGGCTCTTGGCTGTGTTTAGTAGCCAGGAGCATTGAGATTTTAAATTACCCTGTAATCCGTGGCTTTTGCGCATGCATTCGGCATTTTGACGACGGGTGCGTGCACAGAAGCCGTGGTAAAGTCAGCGGATAAACCTGGGGGCCTTAGGTATATAATTTCATCTCTCCCTCATGGATATGTTCTGACAGGAGAGATAAAACTTAAACTTCTTTTTTTTTTTTACTTTACATGATCGCCATTATCCATTGGATAACAGCGATCATGTGACCGGAAACTGCATACAGAAGTTCCTGGTGATACTTCTCTGCTCTCAGCTACATATGGTAGTCGGGAGCCAGAGAGATTTTAAATTTCCTGGGCCGCGAGCCCTTCTGAGCACGTGCCCGATGTATGACATCTGGCATGATTGCACAAAAGGAGATGTAAGGTCCTGGAAGGGCCAAAACGTCGCAGAACATCATAGAGGATGGGGGTGAGTACTTTCAGCTTCCCTAATAGAGCTGAATCTTAACTTTTATTTACTTTTTTTTTACAGTTTTATGCGATCGCCTGTATCTGGTGGATTCCGGCGTTCGCATGACTGGGGGAACTCTCCGTAGGACCCCCCATGACAGCTCCAGGTTGTCATGGAGGGAACCTTTGGTAGCCAACAGCATCATGTCCACAGCCCAAGTGGCTTTAATCCCCAAAGCGGGCATGTTTTTATGGCCCTGGGGATTAAAGCCCACTAAAGCAGGACGTAAAAAAATCTATGGGGTGGTCACTAAGGGGTTAAGTTATGGTGTCGGATGCACCTTTTCTGAAAGAGATCAAATGACAACAAGCTCTGGTTTCAATAAGGGAATGATCTAAATGATTCTCCCAAAACTCAATTTTAGACATAGGATATATCTGAAACAACGTGATACACCAAAAAGAGTAGACATAGCATAAATGTGAGATTCTCATGTATACTTTTTAAAGAATCATGGTAGGTAAATTTCCCCAATGCATCATGACTGACTCCTCAGGTAGCACCACATCATGACATTTTCTTAGTAGACTGTTTTTGTGGAGTGGTTTGCCATTGCCTTCCCCAGTTGTCTTTACCCCACCAGCAGGCTGGTTACTTATTTTACCAACCTCCAAAGGCTGAGTCAACCTTGAGCTGGCTACCTGAACCATAATCTTGGTATATTATAACATAATTTGCTCATTGCTATCTATTGTTAGTTTGACCAGCGACACTCACTCCTACAGTCATTTCGCTTATGCTTAGGAGATAGTAACCCATGAATACAAATTCCTCATATTTCCTGGAATTTTCTAATTACAGCATCAAACTGACATCACAGTGTCTTAAAGACATCAATATTCTTAAAGACTACCAAATTTCTCTATTTCCCTTCTTTTAGTCATCTCTAAAGCATAGGGACCTAACCTCTAAAAGGACAAAGAGGATACCTGCTCTTTCATAGGATGCAAGTTTACATCCTGACTGCCTGGTACGTAAGGCAACAGGACGTAAATATATGTCTTGAGCCCATACCATTTGCAGCAGAAGCTGGCTGTGACTTACAGCTGACCTCTCGCTGCACCAGTGAGGATCGGTGACAAAACCGATCCCCGCTGTTAACCGTTTACATGCCGCAATTAATGTTGTCCGTAGCATGTAGAGGGTTCCCAGAGGGAGCAAACCCCCTCTGTGATGTCATCAGCCCGCGCCGCTTCACACGAAGGCAAACATTTAATCCTTAAAAGTAACTGCTTACAAGCCCACATGGGGGCATTGTTAGTAAGTGGGGTGACAGTGTGGAACCCAATTAAGTGGGGCCACAGAAGGGGCACTGTTCATAAATGAAGCCACAGAGGGTGTATTATCACTTTGTAGAATCACAGATGAGCACTAGTGCTATGCGGGGTTACTGAAAGGTTCATTAGGAGAAGTTGTAGGATGGGGAGAGCGTGCAGAGACAAGTGACTAGAAGAAGTCTTCATGGCATTCTATGGTCGGATAGAGAAGAAAACCAAAAACGGACAACTCTATTTGGAGAAGATGGCACCTGTAATCACAGAAGATAACTGCACCGTAATCACTATCACCGGGTAGAACTGTTATCTAGATATTAATCGATGACTGGATTATTTAGAGGTCCACTACCATACATAGAGTCTGACATGCTATAAAAGCGGTATTATAGAATATTACTGGGAGTGGGTCACTATCAGGCACTATTAACATGAGTGTACACTAAGGGCGTGGCTTAATATAAAAGGGGCATTGCCAAAAATTGCCATAGCACCCTACACGTACCGCAAGACTTGTCCTTTTCATTGTTCGAAAGTTGGGAGGTATCTGTTTGGCAAAGAAGATTCAACAATTATTGACATTGTGTTGTGAGACAGGAGGATCTATGGATGAAGTATGCGATGAGTTGCTGAGAGGATGGTGTTAATTGGGCAGGTGGCCTAAGATTCAGGGTCCAACATGGCATCACTGTAACCTGTATGTCTCTGTGTGTGCGTTGGCTGCTTTTTTTGCTCAGAGTTGGTGGTCTTCAGATCCCCAGGTCTAAATAATTAACCCTTGAGTCAGAGGAGACAGCTACCCACAGTTGTACCTCCTGCACCCTCCACCTTTAGGTCAAGTTCTGCCACCTTGTAGCCAGGGAATGATATATCATGCAGGCTCTATCACTGCGAGTATCATCGGATGATGTATAAGATGAGCTGCTGTAATGATCTATGGATGATGTGCAAGAGGGTTTTGAAAGCTCCTAATATGTTGTTAACTGTTCCTTTAATTTGATATACCGTATATACCGGCGTATAAGGCGACGGGGCGTATAAGACGACCCCCCAACTGTCACCTTATACGCCGGTATTCAGTGGAGAAAAAAAAAAAATTTTTATTACTCACCTCCCCCGGCGTCCTGTCGCGCTCCGGCAGGATGTCGCTCGCTCCGGCAGGCTGTCGCTCGCTCCTCGTCCCCGCCGCAGCATAGCTTTCTGAATGTGGGGCTTGAAATCCCCGCTTCCAGAAAGCTAATACACACGCCGGCAGCCATGACATCATTGAATGGCTGTGATTGGCTAAAGCACACGTGGCTTCAGCCAATCACACTATTCAATGACATCATTGAATGGGTGTGATTGCTAACACGTGCGCCTTCAGCCAATCACAGCCATTCAATGATGTCATTGAATAGTGTGATTGGCTGAAGCCACGTGTGCTTTAGCCAATCACAGCCATTCAATGCTGTCATGGCTGCCGGCGTGTGTATTAGCTTTCTGGAAGCGGGGATTTCAAGCCCCGCATTCAGAAAGCTATGCTGCGGCGGGGACGAGGAGCGAGCGACAGCCTGCCGGAGCGAGCGACATCCTGCCGGAGCGCGACAGAACGCCGTGGGAGGTGAGTAATAAAATTTTTTTTTTTTACACTTTTTTTTTTTTGTATTACCGGCGCATAAGACGACCCCCGACTGCAGAGCAGATTTTTCGGGGTTCAAAAGTCGTCTTATACGCCGGTATATACGGTAATTCCAGGCCGAGTGGTCTAGGAGTGACAGTGCAGGACCACGAATTCCCACAGGAGCAGGTATATTTGAGATTTTATAGAAAGTTCAGTGCAGACAGGAAGCGGGTCTGAGACGCAGTGTCTTTTCAGCTGGGCAGAACGGAGAAGCACGCTCCCAAGGGCTGTTTTCTATCATGAAAGACTAGTTGTTGCTGTGACTCTGCAAAATGCTCAGATACTACCTGCTTGGGTGAAGCTTGAATTAAACGCAGGTTCATACGCTTAACTCCGAAACGAACTACAGAGAAGCAGTCCTGCACTGTCTGCCTAGGAAGTTGGGCACCAGATGCAGCACTTAAAACTGTTATGGGCTGACAGTTCTTTCTGGAGTTTATTACTAGAGATGAGCGAGCACCAAAATGCTCGGGTGCTCGTTACTCGGGACGAAATTATCGCGATGCTCGAGGGTTCGTTTCGAGTAACGAACCCCATTGAAGTCAATGGGCGACCCGAGCATTTTTGTATTTCGCCGATGCTCGCTAAGGTTTTCATGTGTGAAAATCTGGGCAATTCAAGAAAGTGATGGGAACGACACAGCAACGGATAGGACAGGCGAGGGGCTACATGTTGGGCTGCATCTCAAGTTCACAGGTCCCACTATTAAGCCACAATAGCGGCAAGAGTGCCCCCCCCCTCCCAACAACTTTTACTTCTGAAAAGCCCTCATTAGCAATGCATACCTTAGCTAAGCACCACACTACCTCCAACAAAGCACAATCACTGCCTGCATGACACTCCGCTGCCACTTCTCCTGGGTTACATGCTGCCCAACCCCCCCCGCACGACCCAGTGTCCACAGCGCACACCAAATTGTCCCTGTGCAGCCTTCAGCTGCCCTCATGCCACGCCACACTCATGTCTATTTATAAGTGCGTCTGCCATGAGGAGGAACCGCAGGCACACACTGCAGAGGGTTGGCACGGCTAGGCAGTGACCCTCTTTAAAAGGGGCGGGGCGATAGCCCACAATGCTGTACAGAAGCAATGAGAAATAGAATCCTGTGCCACCGCCATCAGGAGCTGCACACGTGGGCATAGCAATGGGGAGCCTATGTGCCACACACTATTCATTCTGTCAAGGTGTCTGCATGCCCCAGTCAGACCGGGCTTTTTAATTCATAGACACAGGCAGGTACAACTCCCTATTGTGAAGTCCCTGTGGACCGACAGCATGGGTGGCTCCCTGGAACCCACCGGCGGTACATAAAAATATCCCATTGCAGTGCCCATCACAGCTGAGGTAGTAATGTCATGTTTAATGCAGGTGGGCTTCGGCCCACACTGCATGCCCCAGTCAGACTGGGGTTCTTTAGAAGTGGAAACAGATGCATTTATAATTCCCTGTGGACCCACAGCATGGGTGGGTGCCAGGAAGCCACCGGCGGTACATAAAAATATCCCATTGCATTGCCCAACACAGCTGAGGTAGTAATGTTGTGCTTAATACAGGTGGGCTTCGGCCCACACTGCATGCCCCAGTCAGACTGGGGTTCTTTACAAGTGGACAGATGTAGTAACAACTCGCTGTGGACCCACAGCATGGGTGGGTGCCAGGAAGCCACCGGCGGTACATAAATATATCCCATTGCATTGCTCAACACAGCTGAGGTAGTAATGTCGTGCTTAATACAGGTGGGCTTCGGCCCACACTGCATGCCCCAGTCAGACTGGGGTTCTTTACAAGTGGACAGATGTAGTAACAACTCGCTGTGGACCCACAGCATGGGTGGGTGCCAGGAAGCCACCGGCGGTACATAAATATATCCCATTGCATTGCTCAACACAGCTGAGGTAGTAATGTCGTGCTTAATACAGGTGGGCTTCGGCCCACACTGCATGCCCCAGTCAGACTGGGGTTCTTTACAAGTGGACAGATGTAGGTTAAACTCCGTGTGCACCTACAGCATGGGTGGCTCCCTGGAACCCACCGGCGATACACAAAAATATCCCATTGCATTGCCCAACACAGTGGATGTAACGTCAGCTGTAATGCAGGTGGGCCAAAAATTCATTTGATTACACTGTAGGCGAGGGCCCACAAAAATTGCTGTATCAACAGTACTAATGTACATCCAAAAAATTGGCCATGGCCAAACAAGAGGGCAGGTGAAACCCATTAATCGCTTTGGTTAATGTGGCTTAAGTGGTAACTAGGCCTGGAGGCAGCCCAGTTTAACGAAAAATTGGTTCAAGTTAAAGTTTCAACGCTTTTAAGAGCATTGAAACATATAAAAATTGTTTAGAAAAATTATATGAGTGAGCCTTGCGGCCCTAAGAAAAATTGCCCGTTCAGCGTGATTACGTGAGGGAGCAGGAGGAGGAGCAGGAGGAGGAGGAGGAATATTAGACACAGATTGATGAAGCAGAAATGTCCCCGTTTTGGATGGTGAGAGAGAACGTAGCTTCCATCCGCGGGTGCAGCCTACGTATTGCTTACGTATCGCTGCTGTCCGCTGGTGGAGAAGAGAAGTCTGGGGAAATCCAGGCTTTGTTCATCTTGATGAGTGTAAGCCTGTCGGCACTGTCGGTTGACAGGTGGGTACGCTTATCTGTGATGATTTCCCCAGCCACACTAAACACACTCTCTGACAAGACGCTAGCCGCAGGACAAGCAAGCACCTCCAGGGCATACAGCGCGAGTTCAGGCCACGTCTCCAGCTTCGACACCCAGTAGTTGTAGGGGGCAGAGGCGTCACGGAGGACGGTCGTGCGATCGGCTACGTACTCCCTCACCATCCTTTTACAGTGCTCCCGCCGACTCAGCCTTGACTGGGGAGCGGTGACACAGTCTTGCTAGGGAGCCATAAAGCTGGCAAAGGCCTTGGAGAATGTTCCCCTGCCTGCGCTGTACATGCTGCCTGATCTCTGCGCCACCCCTGCTACCTGGCCCTTGTAACTGCGCCTTCTGCCACTAGCGCTGTCGGATGGGAAGTTTACCATCAGTTTTTCCACCAGCGCCCTGTGGTATAGCATCATTCTCGAACCCCTTTCCTCTTCGGGAATGAGAGTGCAAAGGCTCTCCTTATACCGTGGATCGAGCAGTGTGTACACCCAGTAATCCGTAGCGGCCAGAATGCGTGTAACGCGAGGGTCACGAGAAAGGCATCCTAACATGAAGTCAGCCATGTGTGCCAGGGTACCTGTACGCAACACATGGCTGTCTTCACTAGGAAGATCACTTTCAGGATCCTCCTCCTCCTCCTCTTCCTCCTCCTCAGGCCATACACGCTGAAAGGATGACAGGCAAGCAGCATGGGTACCGTCAGCAGTGGGCCAAGCTGTCTCTTCCCCCTCCTCCTCATCCTCCTCATGCTCCTCCTCCTCCTCAACGCGCTGAGATATAGACAGGAGGGTGCTCTGACTATCCAGCGACATACTGTCTTCCCCCGGCTCTGTTTCCAAGCGCAAAGCGTCTGCCTTTATGCTTTGCAGGGAACTTCTCAAGATGCATAGCAGAGGAATGGTGACGCTAATGATTGCAGCATCGTCGCTCACCACCTGGGTAGACTCCTCAAATTTTCCAAGGACCTGGCAGATGGCTGCCAACCAGGGCCACTCTTCTGTAAATAATTGAGGAGGCTGACTCCCACAGCGCCGCGCAAGTTGGAGTTGGTATTCCACTATAGCTCTACGCTGCTCATAGAGTCTGGCCAACATGTGGAGCGTAGAGTTCCACTGTGTGGGCACGTCGCACAGCAGTCGGTGCACTGGCAGATTAAACCTATGTTGCAGTGTCCGCAGGGTGGCAGCGTGCGTGTGGGATTTGCGGAAATGTGCGCAGAGCTGGCGCACCTTTCCGAGCAGGTATGACAAGTGGGGGTAGCTTTTCAGAAAGCGCTGAACCACCAAATTAAAGACATGGGCCAGGCATGGCACGTGCGTGAGGCTGCCGAGCTGCAGAGCCGCCACCAGCTTACGGCCGTTGTCACACACGACCATGCCCGGTTGGAGGCTCAGCGGCGCAAGCCAGTGGTCGGTCTGCTCTGTCAGACCCTGCAGCAGTTCGTGGGCCGTGTGCCTCTTCTCTCCTAAGCTGAGTAGTTTCAGCACGGCCAGCTGACGCTTGCCCACCGCTGTGCTGCCACGCCGCGTGACACCGACTGCTGGCGACGTGCTGCTGCTGACACATCTTGATTGCGAGACAGAGGTTGCGTTGGAGGAGGAGGAGGAGGAAGGTGCTTTAGTGGAGGAAGCATACACCGCCGCAGATACCACCACCGAGCTGTGGCCCGCAATTCTAGGGGTGGGTAGGACGTGAGCGGTCCCATGCTCTGACTCTGTCCCAGCCTCCACTAAATTCACCCAATGTACCGTCAGGGAGATATAGTGGCCCTGCCCGCCTATGCTTGTCCACGTGTCCGTTGTTAAGTGGACCTTGGCAGTAACCGCGTTGGTGAGGGCGCGTACAATGTTGCGGGAGACGTGGTTGTGCAGGGCTGGGACGGCACATCGGGAAAAGTAGTGGCGACTGGGAACCGAGTAGCGCAGGGCAGCCGCCGCCATCATGCTTTTGAAAGCCTCCGTTTCCACAAGCCTATACGGCAGCATCTCCAGGCTGATCAATTTTGCAATGTGCACGTTTAACGCTTGAGCGTGCGGGTGCGTGGCGTCGTACTTGCGCTTGCGCTCAAACTGTGGCACTAGCGACGTCTGGACGCTGCGCTGAGAGACATTGCTGGATGGGGCCGAGGACAGCGGAGGTGAGGGTGTGGGTGCAGGCCAGGAGACGGTAGTGCCTGTGTCCTCAGAGGGGGGTTGGATCTCAGTGGCAGGTTGGGGCACAGGGGGAGAGGCAGTGGTTCAAACCGGAGGCGGTGAACGGGCATCGTCCCACCTTGTGGGGTGCTTGGCCATCATATGCCTGCGCATGCTGTTGGTGGTGCCTCCCCAGCTGATCTTGGCGCGACAAAGGTTGCACACCACTGTTCGTCGGTCGTCAGGCGTCTCTGTGAAAAACTGCCACACCGTAGAGCACTTTGACCTGTGCAGGGTGGCATGGCGCGAGGGGGCGCTTTGGGAAACAGTTGGTGGATTATTCGGTCTGGCCCTGCCTCTACCCCTGGCCACCGCACTGGCTCGGCCTGTGCCCACACCCTCACTTGGCCCTCCGCGTCCTTGGCCGCGTCCACATCCTCTAGGCCTACCCCTACCCCTCAGCATGCTGTATTACCAGTGATTTGATTTCCCAGGCAGGAAAGAAATTGGCGCAAGGCTGCACTCAACCGTAGCTGGTTGCGTCTGATTTTTTTACGTTCTCCACGCAGCACACACGTACCCAGAGCCCTTAGGACTGACACAGGCAGGGCAAATATACTTTCTTCCCTTTTGTTTAAAAGGATAGGCCCACTGCGTCTATTCACTGAATAATAATTTTAATAACTGTGTTGCGGCCCTGCAAAACTGTCACAGAACTTTACTGTTGCAGAGTTACTAACTGTGGCAGAGCAGGTATTTCCCAGGCAGGAAAGAAATTGGCGCAAGGCTGCACTCAACCGTAGCTGGTTGCGTCTGATTTTTTTACGTTCTCCACGCAGCACACACGTACCCAGAGCCCTTAGGACTGACACAGGCAGGCCAAATAGAATTTTTTCCCTGCTTTTTACAAGGAACACCCACACTGCGTCTATTCAATGAATAATGTATGTCTTCTGGCCCTGCCTACACAATTCTATCCCTGTAGTATTAATGCCGGGTGCAATGCTCTGCACAGCCGGTTTTGAGGAAAAAAAAAAAATATGCAACACTGCTAACAACAGCCTGGACAGTACTGCACACGGATAGATGTGGCCCTAGAAAGGACCGTTGGGGTTCTTGAAGCCTACACTAACTCCTAACACTCTCCCTGCCTAACCCCCACTTCTGTCCCTATTGCAGGGCGCAATGCTCTGCAGATCCAATTTTGGAAAAAAAAATAAAAAATACTGTGCTAACACAGTACTGCACACTAGTAGATGTGGCCCTAAGAAGGGCCGTTGGGGTTCTTAAAGCCTACACTAACTCCTAACGCTCTCCCTACAGCAGCTCCAGCACGATAGTACTTTCCCTCAGCTAAGTCACAAGGCATGTGTGGCGAGCCGCGGGAGGGGCCGATTTTTATACTCGGGTGACATCTGATCTTTCCAGCCACTCACAGCAGGGGGGTGGTATAGGGCTTGAACGTCACAGGGGGAAGTTGTAATGCCTTCCCTGTCTTTCAATTGGCCAGAAAAGCGCGCTAACGTCTCAGAGAGGAAACTGAAAGTAACCGGAACACCGCGTGGTACTCGTTACGAGTAACGAGCATCCCGAACACCCTAATATTCGCACGAATATCAAGCTCGGACGAGTACGTTCGCTCATCTCTATTTATTACCCAACTTTTACAAAGTCGAATTAGTTGAATAAAGTTGAAAGAAACTATGTGGCCTAGGCCTCTGTCAGTACCTCCATATTGTCTCACCCGACAGAACCCCTGCCCCCCGGATTTCTTTTATCACTTCTCGAAATGCACATTCTTGCCAAAGGTAAGACTCAGGATTATGAATGACTCGAAGTCCCAGGAACTCCCATCTGGCCCATCTGTCCACATGCAAAAGATTTGTGTGATGATCCTTTGCAAGGATCTATAGTTGAAGTGGGTGATGAGCACTTGTTAGCATCTATGGATGAAATGTGTGATGAACTGTTGTGAAGTACATGTGTAATAAGCCATTGCAAAAATCTATGTATGATGTGTGATGAGCAGCTGCTCTGGATGACCAATTGTAGTAGCTTAGAGTTAGGGCCTTCACATTACTTGTTTGCCTCCCCCGGGCGAACTACTTGTATGAGTTTGTGTGTGTAGGTCTGGTGTTTGTTTTATTAAACTTAAGTGTGTCTGTGCCTTTGTTACTCAACTTGTTTGGTGTTATGTGGTTACATGTGTTTAGGGTTGGGTGGCAGAAGGAGGGCGGAATCAGTAGTTGGAGGGAGAGAAAGTTGGAGAGATGTAGTCGTCAGGAAAAGACATGTGGAGTGGGCTTAGGCTCTGACGAGGCCGTCCAAGCTAAGCTCAATTTCTCCCTTTTCCCACCCTGTACACAGAAGTCAGAGTCAGGGCAGGCCCGTGGGCGCTGAGTCACACAAGAGAGAGACTTTCTACATGTGAGTGTAAGTTGCCCCTGCGTAAAACAAAATTTTAGGCAATTCTGCGTCAGATTCACCTTCCCTTTTTAAATAACTATCCAGAGCAACCCCCTTCCCAGATAACTGAGACTGGCGGGCTTATTGTGTCCAAGCAGAATACAGAAGAAACAAGTAGAAGGGATCCTGAATTGATTAAGGGAACTGTTAAAGTACACGTGTCTCAAGATTTGCAAAGTATGAACTATTTATGGAAGTTTGTTGCGAGAATTGAGTGAACTGTGTGTCTTCGGTTTACTTTATCCAAACTGGTCTGGACTCTTATTTCGCTGTCACCAGAACATCTCACTAAAAGGTACTGACGTCCCATGAACATTCAAATTACCACATCCCTAATTGCTGTTAGAACGTATACCACTACGCATAACCAAGCCAGGCTATGTCATGACCCTCCGAGTAGGGACAGCAGAGCCACAGTTGACAACCCATTTGTTCCCCGCTGTCTCCACACAAAGGGTCTGCGCTCGGCTACTGTATAATCTGCGCTTTCTGACCTGATCACTGGAAACTATTCAATGCTATTGGGCGTTGTATTTACTTGATTAATGGCTCTTACTTATAGAATGTACATGGGTCCCTTTAAGATCCCTCCTTATATTAGCATGAACATGTTTCTAGTTATAATGGAAGAGAATCTGTTATTTGAGCTCGACCTTTATTAGGAGGAGTCACCCTGAAAACATTCATGAAACAGAGCAAGAACTGCACTAATACGAGTTCTATAATGAGTCTATAGATATCAGTGTTATCATTCTTGACATTGATATTGGTGAGATGGGGCAAGAACATAATTATACACAGGTCCCAGTGCAATGTGATTACATTGTGGATGAATCATAACTCAGAGCCTCCACCATATATGAGGCAGGGATTGACCGGAGAATACATGATGAGGAGAACAGGCAGCAACACCAATCTGCAGCATCCACAGCCGCCAGGATATTATCTTGTATTAAAGTGGCATCTCGGGTAGGGTTAAACATAAAACAGCAAATACATTTCCGACTTCTTGACCAAAAAGGATGGATGAACAAAGTCCCCAGAGACCATAGAGTTAATGTCACTGGGTACACTAGGAAACCAAAAGCAGGTCACAATATGACAACCCTGCAAGGGGCTCCTCATGTCTTTGAAGTGGAGTTTGCTAGAGAACAGATTTATACTGAAATGCGTTATTTGGTGATTTTATGGAATTGAACAGTTTTATAGAAGATGTTGTGGGATTCTCTGCCTTCTGCTCTTCAGGCAATACAGTGCGAGCTGTGAACGCCAGAATCAGCGTAGCTCTGGCCTTGTCATGGTCAAACTTTAAGTGTTGCTACGACTGATCTAAAACACCACCATTAGCTGCACAACTCACCAAGTCCTTGGAATCCCCAAGAGATGACAGAGTCGTGCTGATTCTCAAGCCTTCGTGATATAACTCTGCAGCTCTCAATGATCCAAACCAAGTAATGGGACGTTGTCGCCTGCCAGCTCCCAGAACTTAAGCCAAGACAAGATTTTAAAAAGTTTGATTTGAGGGGTGCTCGGGGTGTCACATCCGTGCACTGGACTATTATTTCCTTCATGTCACTGATAATGATGCTTCGAGGTGACTAGGATGGTTGTACAGAGGCTGCTGGTTATCCTCAGCAGATATCAGGATACAACAGAGGACGAAGAGCGGACACAAACAGTTGACAGTGTATACTGTCGAATGAACTGCAATAAAGCTTATCAGAACTATGCGGATGTGTTCCAGGATACGTTATCCTTTACCAGAATTTAGTTTGACAATACCCCAAAACAATTATAGCAATTATAAGAGTGCAATGACCCTTGAAACAGTAACAAGAGTTACTTCAATTGCAACATCTCAATTCCACTATCCCTCAATCCCCAGCCTACATTGTTGTAAGCGATATCACTCCTTTATTTTGCAGTCTGTTAGTGAAGCGCGTGCTCACGCTGTGTCTTGGGATGCAAATTTACAGCCTAGTACTAATAGCGGAATGGTAGTGATGAGTATAGCTAATGCTATCGTTTAAAGGAAAGCCGTCATTGCCTTTGAAGCCCATGAACTACATTATAGGGCTCAAAGGTGAGGTTATTGCAAGTCCTGAAAGCTGTGTTTCATAGTCACTTGGTGCCCTGTTTCTGCGATATGTTCCTGCAAAGTTGGCGTATGCACACATCATGAATCTTCTCAGATGGCTGTGTGTGCACAGTCGTGGCCAAAAGTTTTGAGACTGACACAAATTTTGGTTTTCACAAAGTTTACTGCCTCAGTATTTTTAGATATTTAAGCTAAGTTCACACAGGCGAGAGTGATATGGGGCTGTGAATCACAGCCCCATAACATGCTCCCCACCATGTGAATTCCCCGGTGGATGCAAGGCGTTTTTATGTCAAAGCAGCCCCCGCCACAGAATTTCTCCCATTGTTCTCAATGGGAGACTTCACATTGCGTGCAACTATCACATAGTGCGTGTGCGTGTGCAAAAAAGATTGGAGCATGCACTGTCTTCACACATATTACATGCACATACATGCCAAGGTAGTGTATGGGGATTGTCGGCATGCAGCAAGTATGTCATGCATTACATATTGCTGCATACTCCCCATGCGGGAGATACGTCCCAGTGGAAAACGCTCATGTGAGAAAGCCCTGAGAGTCAACACTGTAAATATTGAGTCTTTGCCTAAACTTGCTGTATTTATCAATTAAATTTTACAAACTTTGGAAATGCTTATAATTGTACTTCAGTATAGAGTAGAAACATCTGATGAAAAGCTCTAAAACGCTGAAATTGTTTTCAAACGGCTAAGATTCTCGCATGGGATTTGTGCTTTGCAAGACGCACAAATCTTGCAGGAATTCTTTTGAATGAGATCATAAACAAATCGCGGCACATCCTATCTTTGGGTATGCCCTCACATCGCATTGCCCACTGTTTTCAATGGGGCTGACCACAGCATCGCACGGCATCCTAGGTTCGTGCGGCTGCAATGCAAGGTCTCCCCATTGAAAACAAAAGGAGACATTCTGCAATCCTCCACCGCAGCTGTCAGCCGCGCCGGAGGATCGCTTCTTTCCCGAAGTGATGCGAGGTGGTTTTGTTATAAAAACACCCTGCACCCATGGGTAAATGCATGTTGGCGATTGATTCACAGCCCTATATCGCACTCGCCCATGTGAAGTATGGGAAGGGAAGTGAAAGGCCAGGTAAAAATATACAGCTAATTAATACATTTTAGAATCTTGCTATTAGAAGTGGAAAGAAAGGACAAAGACAAAAAAAAAATCGGAAGGAAAGAAGGTGCAAGAGACATCGATCACAAACTAAAATGTTTCTACACAAATGCACAGAGCATGGGAAGCAAACAATGACAATTAGAGCTCCTAACACAGGAAGAAAAATATGATGTCATCGACATCACGGAAACTTGGCGGAGTGATACACATGATTGGAGTACAAGGCTTGAAGGATACAACTTATTTATTAGAAACAGACCTAAGAAAGGGGGAGGGGGTATTGTGTTGTATGTTAGGAAAACATTCATCTCCACAGAGATTCAAGCTTCAGAGCATGGGAGTTCTGTATAAACTGTTTGGGTAAGAATACAAGGAGAGAATAACAGAAAGGACACCATTGTAAGCATTTACTATAGGCCATCTGGACAAGCAGAAGATATGGATTAACTCTTTCTATATCAGATGGCGAAGTTCTCAAAAAGAACATGGGAGATTTTAACTATCGAGACATTTGTTGGGAATCTCTCAGGTAAAAGTAATGGATCCAACAAATTCGTATCCGCTTTTGCTAAGAACTTTATCTTCCAAAAGGTAGAAGAGAATACAATGGGGTCTGTTTTTTTGGACTAATTTTTTACAAATAGGGAGAAAATGGTTGAGGAAGTAAGGGTGGCTGGGACCTAAGGAGGCAGTGATCATGCTATCCTTGAATTTTAGATAACAAGGGGAGGAAGACCTGAGAAGACGCAGACCTCAAGGTTAGATTTCAGAAAGGTAGATTTTCATGGATTCAGAAAGGGTAGGAAGGATCCAATGGCTGGATGTTCTTAAAGTAGTTCTGTCATTAGAAATAAAAAACAATACTTACCTATTCCTCTCCAGGCAGGCAATCTTCTTACCACATCTTCTCCTCACCTATCTTCTCTTGGCTCCTTCATTTCCCCAGATCACCTCACATCCAGCCGGCCGGATCCTCTTCTTTCTGTTATGTAGTGTCCATTCTCAGCATTCTGCTTCCTGCAGGTCAGTGTACGCTACGTCACTAGTAATATAGCGTTCACTGCCTAACAGAGAATGCTGAATCTTATTTCCGAGAAAAGCTAAAGCTAATAATGAATTAAGGCTTGCAACAGAAGCTAAAAGCAATAAAATAGGATTTTGGGGGTATGTCAAAAGCAAGAGAAAAGTCAAAGATGCTATAGGATGTTTACAAGATGAAAATGGTGAATTGGTTAAAAATGATGTTGAGAATACCGAACTTTTAAATTCCTATTTTGTATCTGTTGTTTCTCAGAAAGTAGATTTAACTAATCTTTCCTGTGCTATTGGGGGGAATAAAGGAGTGCAGGCTATCTATAAGCAGAGAGATGACGAGGAAACACTTAGCTAACCTAAATGGTCCAGGTGAATTACATCCTAGGATACTAAAGGAAGCAGCGTAGGTAATTGCTGAACCACTCGCCATAATCTTTCAAAATTCCTGGAAAACAGGAGAAGTCCCAGAAGATTCGAAAAAGGGTAAATGTTGTCCCTATCTTCAAAAAAGGGAAGAAGGTGGACCCAGGAAACTACAGGCCTGTGAGCCTGACTTCTATACTGGGAAATTATTAAAAAGCATTTATACAAGTACTTGGATGAGAATAGAGTAATTAACCAAAAACCAGCATGGGTTTGTAACAAACAAGTCATATCTAATTTCCTTCTATAACAGAATCACTGACTGGGTTGATCCAGAAAATGCAGTAGATGTAGTATATCTTGACTTTAGTTAAGCATTTGACAAAGTATCTCATACCATATTTATTGAAGAAATGACCAAATATGGGATTGACAAGGCAACTGTTAGGTGGATTCAAAACTGGCTGAGTGATCGTACGCCAAGAGTGGTCATAAATGGCTGCACATCCAATTGGATGAATGCAAGGAATAAATGAGGATAGCGGCTTGGAAGCAAGAAAACACACAAAGTTCCCAGGAGGTTCTTCCAGATCCTCACATGATCCACTCAGGTGGAGAGCCACATGGGAAGTAAAAAGTAGAGTCCCCCATCAGATAGGTGAAGGGGAAAACAATCAGTAAACACTTACTATTGCACTCGAACACTAGGTCAGGAAGATCATAATAAACTCATCTGGCAGATGGGAGGGAGATCAGCTGGGGGCAGAGTATGAATCAAAAGGTTCCGCTTTATTATAAAGAAAAATGGGTCTCTAAGAAATGATACAAAGACCCATTATACAAAGTACAAAAAGGCACACAGTGCTGGAGTACAGTGCAATGCATTTCGGCATGTGTAAAAGGACCCTAACAAGACCCCATGGAAAATGGACTGTAAATCTCTATTGTTTGTCAGTGATCTGCTACCTTTGGCCCATCTACTATTTCCAAACTATAACTGTAGTGGCCCAGTACATCTATTCCTGGGCCCCTCCATAAATGTCACACATGTAATGTCTTGTGTTGTTGCACTGTGCAAAAGTGTCTTGTCATTCTGTTATGTGTATTGCACAGCTGCAGCAAGTGAGGAGTTAAGTGTTTGCATAAACCTGGGAGATGCTTGCAATGTATCAATTTGTCTTGTCATGTGGTATGAGTGAGAATATAAATAGGAGTGTGTGAGAGCGGGAAAGGCAGTCCATTCTTTTGGGTTCCTGAAAGAGAGAGCCAGCCACATGGAGGTACCTTCAATTCCCATGTGGTAAAGAATGGAGGAGGAAAAGAGGTTCCCGACTACCTGTGTGGCAGCAACCGTGGCAGAGTGAGTCCTTTGAGAGAGAAAGAGAGAGAGCGTGAGCAAGAGAAAGTGCACCCAGACAGGCCTAGTGCAGAGGTATTATGTGATTATTTTTCCGACATGGCCATCCTGAAGCCTGGGATCAACACGTAGAGGTACACCCATTTGTTTTTCACATCCAGTCCTGAAGTCTGGGATCACTGGGTGGATGTACTCTTAAAGGGGTTGTCTCGCGGCAGCAAGTGGGGTTATACACTTCTGTATGGCCATATTAATGCACTTTGTAATGTACATCGTGCATTAAATATGAGCGATACAGAAGTTATTCACTTACCTGCTCCGTTGCTGGCGTCCACGTCTCCATGGCTCCGTCTAATTCTGATGTCTTCTTGCTTTTTTAGACGCGCTTGCGCTGTGCGGTCTTCTTCCTGGTGAATGGGGCCGCTCGTGTCGGAGAGCTGGTCCTCGTAGCTCCGCCCCGTCACGTGTGCCGATTCCAGCCAATCAGGAGGCTGGAATCGGCAATGGACTGCACAGAGCCCACGGTGCACCATGGGAGAAGACCCGAGGTGCATCGTGGGTGAAGATCCCGGCGGCCATCTTGGTGAAGGAAGAAGAAGGAAGACGTCGCAGAGCAGGGATTCGGGTAAGTAATACATTTTTTTTTTTTTTTAACACATCCTTTGGGGTTGTCCTGCGCCGAACGGGGGGGCCTATGGAAAAAAAAAAAACCCGTTTCGGCGCGAGACAACCCCTTTAAGTCTACTTCTTTACCTGCACTGCCAATTCTGAGTAAGCTGTACCATCAGCTGGAACTTATGTTTAGTAAAGTTATGCCAGGCCCTGACTGTTCTCAAGGACCTGAGGTACGTTACTTTTGGTACGGTACCGCCGATAGTCATACCGGTTGGTAACGAAACGGTGGCATCACCCGTGTCATCTGCTATCCCTCTTCTCCAGTTTATTGGGCATCCCTATCCTAGGGGTGTCCGGAAGAGGCCCAGCGCTGCTCTGGCTGAGGTAAGTGCTACAATGACAAGTAACCACTCTACCCTCCCAGCTCCTCAACGTGTGCCTTGTGTCTGAGGTCACCCTATGGGACTCTACAGCAGCCCCCATCCAAGACTTGGTGGTCAGTGTAATCTAGGTGTTATAGTCTCCCAACAGCTGGAAAATTAATACTTGGTTGCAGATACCACTTTCTATCCAATTCTATGGAAAACCAGTAATCATAGTTCATAGCCTAGAGTAACATCTCATATTATATAAAATAACTTCAACCACAATCACAGCATAAATTATAATCCAGGCCACATCTGGTTACTATATGATAACCGTTTCAGAAATAACATCCCTGGTATTTATCTAAGTGCAAATTAACTTCCCGATGTCTGTGCCCTCCCATGTGATCATGTGTATATGTTTTTACATAAATACATCTTTAGATTTGTTCCATTAAGGGTGGATTCAGACGACCGTATATCGGCTCGGTTTTCACACCGAGCCGATATACGGTGTCCTCATCTGCAGGGGGGGGGGATGGAAGAGCCGGGAGCAGGAACTGAGCTATCGCCCTCTCTCTGCCTCCTCTCCGCCCCTCTGCACTATTTGCAATGAAAGGAGGCAGGATGTGGGCGGGGCTAAATTGTGAGAATTAGCCCCGCCTCCCTTCTCCAGCAGCTAGCATAGGCTCCCATAGATATCTATGCAGCTGCCGGTTGGGCGCTTTTATGCTGTTGAAATACGCCCCTGTTCACTGATGCATTGTAAGCCAATGCATCAGAGGGGCAGTGTATATCGGCCTGGCGTGAAAACCCAGCTGATATACGCCCGTGTGAGTAAGCCCTTCAAGTGCATCCTCCGCAGCTCAGTGCCTGGCTTCTTATAGCAGCATAAAGCAGGTAATGCATCATATATGATAAATAAAAATTTATTCAAAAGAATGATTACAAAGTGCATGGGTCATTAGTGTATGATAACCCATTTGGACGCAAGAAATGATTATTCCACTATTAAGTGCAAAAATTGCAAAAAATGCAATAAGCAAAAAATTATACGGTAACAAGTCTGTTAACTTTATGGTTAAATGTCTACTCACATATGGTCACTGCATGGTAAAACATCCAGTGCAATGTGTGTGTGTCTATGAGCTCTCCCTGTATATAATGATCTGCTGCTCTGGCCTTCCGCCTGTCTCCACTGTGGTGTTAATTGGGCAGGTGGCCTGAGATGCAGGGTGTAACATGCCATCCCTGTCTCCCGCATGTCTCCATGTGTACGCCAGCTGCTTTCGCTGCTCGGAGCTGGATGTCTTTAGATTCTCAGGGCGAAATAATTAACCCCTGAGTCAGAGGCAGAGGAGACAGCTTAGTATTCTGCAAATCTCATGCAGAGCTATAGAATAAAGGCATGGGGTTCTGGCCATGTAACCCTACGGGGTGCTCATCATACAGCAACCTTCAGCTGCGCCTACTGCACCCTCCACCCTTATGTCAGGCTCTGCCATCTTGTGGCCAGGAAGTTGATGTAGCAGGCAGAGTGGAAGTCGAAAAATTACAATTCATAAAAGACATGAAATGTATGCCATCTTCATACCAGTGTAAGGGCCCTGGGGTATAATGGGGGCCACAGGCAGGGATGCAGAGTCCCAGAGGCAGTCCATGTAAGACTGAGTTTAGAGGGTGTTGCGCATAATGAGCCCTGTTGCAGGGATGCCACAGATTCCCAGTAGGAGGCCCTTGGTGGTGGAAGTCAGGTTGGTAGGCATTGAGGAGAAAGCGCAGTGCGTGTGGCTGTGGCACATTGGGATGCCGCCAGAACTTTGGTTCACAGATTTGAATGCTGTCAACTCAACTTGTCTTGAAGAACACTGGTAGGAATGGCCATCAAGCATACTGCCAAAGACTGGGCGGCAATATTGGTCTGTGGAGAGGGATCTGATACAGGGACTCTTATCACATGTGTAGTGCAAACTTCCCGACCTGCATGTGTGTTTTTATACAAGGGGTGCGGATAAGTCTTTGGCTTTGTGTTCTTTTTTTTGTTTCTATGGTAATGAATGTTACATCACATGAAAGCCTTACGTGTCTAATATATGTTTTAAAAATTTTGTGTTTGTAGCTTATGGCAACAGTGATCTCGGCAAGCGGGAAAACAAAATGGCGGCGTCTAAGGCGATATTCACAGCAAATGAGAGCAGAGGAGTGATGAAATTCTTGTTTCTGCAAGGAAAGTCCGCGAAGGATATTCATGGTGATATGTCGCAGACGTTGGGGGATCAATGCCCCTCATATTCTACAGTTAAGAACTGGGTTGCCAAATTTAAAACGGGCCACTCCAGCACCAATGATGAGGAACGTCCTGGACGACCGAGAGAGGTGGTTGTTGCGGAGACCGTCGATGCTGTGCACAACCTCATACTGGAGAATCGACCAATTTCAGCTAAAGGAATAGCGGACATCATGGGGATTTCTCGTGAACGTGTTTGTGTCATTATCCATGAACATTTGAACACGAAGAAGCGATCTGCAAAGTGGGTCCCCAAATGTTTGACAACAGATCAGAAAGCATGCAAGTAAAAACTTCCCGGTCCATTTATCAGCGTTGCCAGACTGATAAGAACTTCCTGGATGTACAGAAAAGGGCCGGAACGTGCCACGAGGGGCACATACGTGTAGGCCCTGCATGACAGGGTTGGCCGGGAACAAGAAAGGTAGGATAGGGTTAACTGTAAGGTGAGGGGAGTGACTGTTAAGAAGTAGTTTAAAGGGATTGGGTAGCGAGTAAAGAGGGGGGGGGGGGGGTTACAGGGGGGGGGTTAGTTATAAAAAGAGATATTCGGGCGGGAGCGCCATCTTTTGAACATTTCAGAGAGAGAGAGAAGGAAAAGTATAGGAGCCGTTAGAGAACTTTTTATCTGCAGCGAAGCGGAGCTAGTGTTTTTTCGGAGGACCTAGCAGGGAAGCGGCAGCGGAGTGAGTGCCGAGTGCAGAGAGAAGTAAGCAGGTTACCGGGATGTCGTCGGTGGAAGCGGCGTTAGCGATCCTCAGGGCAGCGGCGGTGAATCATCCCCCGGGGTGGCTGCAGGCTCAGATGACAGGAGCGGAGAGAGGTGAGCTGGCAGCAGGCAGCGGAGACGGAGCCCCGGCAAGGCGCGCGCGCGCGCGCAGGACACGTCCTCCGGCTAGGTTAATAGCCGAGGAGGCGGAGCCCAGGACCCGGCGCAGGGTTAGGAGCCCCTCCGGGGACCCTCTGGCCGGTCGCCCATCACCCACAGCCAGGGTGGCTGGGGACAGACCGGTCAGGAGGAATCCGAGACAACGCCCGGGTCCAACGGCCAGCCGCAGGTCTCGCTCTCCTCGGGGGGGCAGGGCTTGCCCGGCCAGACGCCATCTTAGACGGACAGGACACGGTTACCCCCCAGGGTGAAGTGCCGGCCCGGGGGAGGGCCAGGCAGCGAGAGGGAGGACGAAGCGCGGTAGGAGCCGTGCGTCATTTTGAAAATCCGCCTAGGGCAACGGGGAGTTCGTCTGAGCGCCCCCGGGTTTCGGTCGTGGAGCAGGTAGCAGGACCATCTCACCAGCAGGAAGATCCGCCGAGGGCTACGGGGAGCTTGTCGGAGCGCCCCAGGGATTTATTTCCAGGAATTCATTGCGAGGTGGCAGGAGGTAGTCGGCAGGTCAGATCGGCTATTTTTGTGCCACTACCGGACGGGCGCCAAGTGGGCCCGGAGCAGTTAAACGATCCGGATCAACGGCAACGAGAGAGCTTTTTTCCCTACCAGCGGGACGAGCCGGCGGCTGGCGCAGTTCGGGCGCAGGAACGACGACCGGATCCGCGGATGACGGCTGATGGGATCACAGCGCCCATGCGGCCCGGTGAGCATGAATGTTTGACTCAATGCTATAACCTTGATGATGTTAATTTGCCTAGAGGGAGCGGGGAGTTTATGTTAGGGGGGAGCGGGGGTAGTGCAGGTGGAGGTCAGCGGGAAGTGGAATTACGCTCGTTGTTAGGTAATATGCGGGAGATGTTGGTCCGCTGTGAGCAGGGCCTGGGTTTGGGGACTCAGACAGTTGCATCGCCAGTGGCGGCGTGGTTGTCTGCAGGGTCAAGAGGTGCTTCACAAGGTAGTGGCGCGGTAGGCGGGAGCCAAGGGTTGACTACAGGATCCGCGGTGTCGGGGGTGACGGTAGGAATTCAGACGGAGAAAGATGGGGACGCGATCCGATTAGACGATAACGCCAGGGGGGAAGTCTATGTGTGTTTTGAGGGGCCCCTAGGGGCCCATCTAAAGAAGGAGGTTCACGAGAAAATCTGGAGAGATGAATATGTAGAGATTTTTTCCCTTTTGCCTTTGGAAAAGTTTAACTTGGACAAAGGAAAAAGGACTGATTCTAAGAAGGAGGACGAAGAAAAGAAACGGTGGCGGTTGATTCCGCAAACGTTTCAAAATTGGTTGCAAGCTTTTGCGATTTTGGCAAGTGTTATAGGCGAAAAAGCCCCGGAGAATTGTTCGGGGCTTTTTTGTTATCTGGATGCGATAGGGGAAGCGTATCGCACGTATGGCGGGCAGACATGGCTTCGCTACGACGAACAGTTTCGTCAACGAAAGGCGGTCAGGCCAAGCATACGATGGGATAATAAAGACATTGGTCTTTGGTTAAGGGTGATGGCCCCGGTCAGGTACGGGCATCCTTTTCAAGGGGGGGCCGGCGGGGCCGGCGTTGGATCAGGGGGAGGAACGGGACAACAGATGGGGCAACAAAATGTTAAGAAGCCCGGGGTGTGTTGGGCATTTAATGAGGGGAGATGTAAGTTTGGGGCCACCTGTCGATTTAAGCACGTCTGCTCAGTTTGCGACGGAGTGTCGCACGGAGCAGCGCGTTGTTTTAAAAGAGACAAGGCAAGAAGTGCCGGTAGTAGTGGAAAAAGGGATGACGCCGGTGATGCTACAAAGGATGGTCCCTTATCTAAGTAGATATGGGAACCGGGAGAAAAGTTCTTTATTGTTTAATGGTTTTGATGTTGGTTTTCGTATTCCCCCACCGGGGCATGTAGTTCCCGTTACGTTAAGAAACCTGAAGTCAGCATTGTTGCACAAGGAGGTGGTAAAGGAAAAGTTGGAGAAAGAGGTACGATTAGGGAGAATGGCGGGCCCCTTTTTAGCTCCACCATGGGACGACTTGATCGTATCACCGCTGGGGGTGGTGCCGAAAAAAGAGCCGAACAAGTTTCGGCTTATTCAGCATCTATCATATCCAAAAGGGGCATCGATCAATGATGGGATCGACCCCGAGCTTTGCTCGGTGGATTACACCTCATTTGACACAGCGGTTAAGTGGGTTCAAAAGTTTGGTAAGGGAGCGTTGTTGGCCAAGACCGATATCGAATCAGCTTTTCGTTTGCTGCCGGTTCATCCGGAAAGTTGCAAACTGCTGGGGTGTTTTTGGGAAGGGCAGTATTACGTGGATAGATGCTTGCCCATGGGTTGCTCTATTTCTTGTGCGTATTTTGAGATGTTCAGCACATTTCTGGAATGGGTGATGCATGAGGTGTCAGGGGCGCGTTCTATTATCCATTATTTGGATGATTTTTTATGCATTGGCGAGGCAGATTCGCCCATGTGTGGTAATTTGTTGGCAACGGTCCAATGGGTGGTCAGTCATTTTGGCGTTCCATTGGCTCCTGAAAAGACGGAAGGGCCAACAAAATCTTTAAGTTTCCTAGGGATTACAATTGATACCGAGGCAATGGAATTTAGGTTACCAACGGAAAAGTTAGAGGTTTTAAGGGAGGAATTGCAGAAGGCAAAGGCGGGAAAGAAGATTACATTGCAGCGGTTGCAGTCGTTGTTAGGAAAGTTAAATTTTGCTGGGAGAATTATGCCCATGGGAAGAATATTTTGTAGAAGAATGGCACGAGCGACCGCAGGAGTTAAGAAGCCTCACCATTTTATAAGGGTGTCAAAGAGTTTGAAGGCTGATTTGGAGGTTTGGTTGTCCTTTCTGGAGAAGTACAACGGGAGGACTATGGTGATCGAGGAAGTGGTCGATGGTGCAGTATGTGAGTTGTTCACTGATGCAGCGGGAAGCGCGGGTTTTGGCGCATTTTTCGGGGGTCAGTGGTGTGCGGAAGCTTGGCCAGAGGAATGGGTGACAGCGGGGTTAACCAAAAATCTAACGTTGCTTGAATTGTTTCCGATTGTGGTTGCGGTAGTTATTTGGGGTGAATCCTTCAGAAACAAAAAAGTGATTTTTGGTTGCGATAACCTGGGAGTAGTGCAGGCCATTAATAAGGGATCGGCGTCTTCGGCGCCGGTTATTGATTTGTTGCGACAATTAGTTCTGTCAGGGTTAACATTGAACGCTTGGTTTGTGGCTGAACACGTTCCTGGGGTAAAAAACTGCATAGCTGACTCACTCTCTCGCTTTCAGTGGGAGCGCTTTCGGACCCTGGCGCCAGAGGCGGATACGGAAGGACGACTGTGCCCTCCAGAACTTTGGCGATTGGTCGACGTGCGGCGGAGCACCTGATTCGGGGGTAGCTGGCGGCCGGCACAATGAAAGCTTATGAGGCAGCTTGGGGAGAATGGATGCAGTGGATTGAAAATATAGGGGAGGTACATTCTGAGGAGGACCAGGTAGGGGCTTTGTTGTTATTGATAAGTGAGGCGCATGGAGCTAATTGGTCGGTGGCCAAGATCGAGAGATTAATGGCGGGTTTAGCATTTGGCTTCAAACTTAGGGGTGCGGAGGATATTACAAAGCGTTTTATTATATCCCAGACTTTAAAGGGTTTCAAGAAAGGAAGGAGGGTGAAGGATAGGAGGAGGCCAATTTCCTTTTCAATGTTAGAAAGGATTGGTAGGATATTGGAAGACGTTTGTTTGGATGATTCGGAAGTTGCGCTATTTCAATCGGTTTTCTCGTTTGCATTTTTTTGGGCGTTTCGTATTAGCGAGCTGGTGTCACCTAACAAAACGACAGCTGGTGGTTTGCAAAGGACAGACGTCAGTTTGAGTGAAGATAATGTTGTTATATGGCTGACACACTCAAAAACAGATCAGATGCGGAAAGGGAAGAGGATTGTATTGGGTAGAGTGTCGGGCGCTCTGATGTGCCCTGTAACGTGTTTCACTAGCCTGATGGAAAAAGTGCCGGGTGACCAGGGTCCTTTATTCCAGCATAGGGACGGGTCTTTTGTATCAAAGTTTCAATTTGGCGCAATGCTGGGGAAAGCGTTGCAAGAATTGGGCATGGAGCGGATGGGATTTTCTTCGCATTCGTTTCGAATAGGTGCAGCTACGGAGGCATACGAGCGGGGCCTGAGCCCGGGAGTGTTACAAAAAATTGGTAGATGGAGATCCAATAGATACCGGCTGTACGTCAGACCGGAAGGATGGTTTGGAAATGTATAATACGTATATATATAGATAAAAATCTCCACATCCTATGTTTTGAATTGCATTATGATGATAATACGTAAAGTTATCCTGCTTACCTCCCCCATTTTTGTTTTTCCCTCCTTTTGGTTGTTTTTTCTTGACAGAAGGAAGCCCGGCGCTCGTGTGGATATTAGGGCATTCTTTTGTGCTTTGGGCAGCCGAGCGGGCACAGGTTAGACCAGAAGGAAGACAGCTGGGATTTTCCAGAAGGGAAGCCATCATTCGCTGGATGGGTACTCGGGGTATGATGTGGGGAAGGGTCCTACCAGAAATCACGTCTTATGCAGAGCTTGATAGGGCTCCAGACGTTCTGGTAATACATGCAGGGGGTAATGATCTTGGGGGGCGTCCAGCCAGAGAGGTTAGGCGGGACATCCAACATGACTTTCTGCGGCTCCGTAGGGCATTCCCAGCCATGGTAATTGTGTGGTCCGAAATTTTGCCCAGAAAGTCATGGAGGATGGCCAGATCAGTTCTGAAAATTAATAAAGCAAGAATAAAAATAAATAGACACATTTCAGCTTTTGTCGTTAGAAATGGAGGGGTAAAAGTTAGACATGAGATTTTGGAAGATGGGGTAGGGGGGTATTGGTTAGATGACGGCGTACATTTAAATGACGTCGGCTTGGATATGTGGTCATTGCGGATACAAGAAGGGATAGAGAGGGCGTTGATGGTATGGAGGGCGGCGCAGACTTAGGGGGTAAGTCGTGCTGGCTGTGGCAGGCGGGGGGGGGGGTCCTTGGAGGCAGTTTATATTGGGTGGAAGGAGTTACGGTGGAGACGGCCTCACCTGGAGTGATTATCACCCTAATGGTTTTGGTTGGGTCTGGCGCGGTGGTGGCAGGCCAGGGAAGGGGTCCCGGGTGGCCTACAATTTTATATGTTGATTGCCTCCCAGAGGGGGTTTTTGGGCATCCGAGCCGGGTGACGGTTGGAGGCCAGGTACAGTTTTGTTTTATGGATTATTATACGCCAGACCCTTATTATTATTATTATTATTATTATATTGGATGGGACTCCAAGGGCCTCCTTCCCCGTATAGTTTAATGGATACGGTGTTAATTTTGTTTATGTTTAATAAAGGCTGCTGTGGCCAAAATATTCCAATGAAGAAGTTGTTCGGAGAGTTATTAACAAGAAGAGGTATGGATTTAGTTAATACTGGGTGAGTCGGCCATACCCTGGTCAAGAAAAGGGCCGGAACGTGCCGCGAGGGGCACATACGTGTAGGCCCTGCATGACAGGGTTGGCCGGGAACAAGAAAGGTAGGATAGGGTTAACTGTAAGGTGAGGGGAGTGACTGTTAAGAAGTAGTTTAAAGGGATTGGGTAGCGAGTAAAGAGGGGGGGGGGTTACAGGGGGGGGGGTTAGTTATAAAAAGAGATATTCGGGCGGGAGCGCCATCTTTTGAACATTTCAGAGCCCACCCACCCTCCTGATTTTTGGTGGGATAGGTTGATATATATATATATATATATATATATATATATATATATATATATAAAAAAATTTTTTTGTTTGTTTTTTGAATAATTGAATATATTAACTATGGTTTAGGCGGGTAGTATATTTACGAGAAGATATGAGTAGAGCTGTTTATGATAAAATGTATAGGTATTTACCACGTCATGGCAGCTGGCTGTGGCAGGCGGGGGGGGGGGGTCCTTGGAGGCAGTTTATATTGGGTAGAAGGAGTTACGGTGGGGACGGCCTCACCTGGAGTGATTATCACCCTAATGGTTTTGGTTGGGTCTGGCGCGGTGGTGGCAGGCCAGGGAAGGGGTCCCGGGTGGCCTACAATTTTATATGTTGATTGCCTCCCAGAGGGGGTTTTTGGGCATCCGAGCCGGGTGACGGTTGGAGGCCAGGTACAGTTTTGTTTTATGGATTATTATACGCCAGACCCTTATTATTATTATTATATTGGATGGGACTCCAAGGGCCTCCTTCCCCGTATAGTTTAATGGATACAGTGTTAATTTTGTTTATGTTTAATAAAGGCTGCTGTGGCCAAAATATTCCAATGAAGAAGTTGTTCGGAGAGTTATTAACAAGAAGAGGTATGGATTTAGTTAATACTGGGTGAGTCGGCCATACCCTGGTCATGGTCACTATGGATGAGACCTGGATTTATTTGTATGACCCTGAAACCAAGGAGCAGTCAAAAGACTGGAGGCACAGTGGTTCTACTCACCCAAAGACGTTCAGGGTGCAAAAATCAGTCACTAAGGTAATGGCGTCTGTGTTTTGGGATAAGGAGGGCGGGCTGCTAGTGGACTACTTTCAAAATGGTTCCACCATCAATGCAAGGTATTACATTGAACTTTTGGACCAATTGAAGGCAACTCTGAAGACATTATCAGTAGTATGTAAATTCGTTGGAGCAGGACCCTTACCCCTACTGTTTCCATCAATCGATTACTACATGTAACAGTGGTTTTTGCATCTGTTCTCCCCTGTCTTGTAAGCGCTGCGGAATAAGTTGGCGCTATATAAATAAAGATTATTATTATTATTAATAAAACATGTCGTAAATATCAGGAATGTGCACACTACAGTCCTGGGGAAGCTATCATACTTATACTGTCATGTTCTGGCTTCCAACTGCGCAGCGTCGTGCCCTTCGGCACCGCTGCCGTAGTGTCCGGCACTACGGGGCCCTTCACCCCAATGTTTCATCCTGTCCATCTGACGCTGCTTCTGCTTTTTCAGCTCCCATTTCTTCAGGGCCTTTCAATGGTCTCTCTCTCTGGCCTTGGCAGCTCCTTTTGGACTGCCTTTGTAACTTCCCCGACTCTGCTCTCCCTGGCTGCTGCATACTGCTTTGGCCTTATCCTCCTCCACGGCTGCATCTGGGGCTGTGACACAGCTCCTAAATCTTATACAGAGTGCCTCAGCCCTATTCTCTGTACTGTTTCTATTGGGGGATGTTCTTCTGGGTGGTGACGCACAAGGCGCGTCACCACCAGCATCAGTATGCTTAAATTCTTCTTTCCCCGCTCTCTGCCACTGCTCTAACAGGGCAGCAGAGACTTGTATGGTGCCCCTCTTACAGTGCTCTCTTACTTTTACAGAGTCATGGCCGGCAGAGGGGGATTCCCTCCCCAGGAGGAGTCCTTGCATGTGGGGTGGAGCCTAATTCAGTAGCGTCTCAGTTGCTGTCACAGAGGCTCCCCTCCTACATAGGGTGGGAGGTTATGGACTTATGAAGAGTATATGGGTTATAGGGTTGCCACCTTTGTCACAAAAAAATACCGCCCATGGTAAAAGGAGGCGTGTCGGGGGACTTGGGAGCGTGGCTTATCGCAGCATTTTTTCCCTCATTTATCTCCTGGATCTCATCCAGCTTGTTTTCGCGAGTAGATGACGTTTAGTGTGATTCACACGTCATCTACTCACGAATTCACACTGCAGAGGCTTGCATCGCATACAATCTACACATATATGATTATATACAGTACATGAAATACCCGGGTTACGCCAGCATGGTCCATATCACTATATACAGGAGATTTACCTTCCCTGTATATAGTGATGCTGATGTAAGGTAGATATGTCCTGCATGTAATTATATGTACAGCTGGTATAACGTATACCACCTAAAGATACAAGATTACATGCAGTACATGGTGCATACCTCATACCGCATGTACTGCTCCTCCGCTCTCCTCCTTGTGTCCCGACACTGTCACTGCAGCGCTTGCCGGACATCCATCCCACTCATCGCACACACACAACTCCACTACATCCATCCTGATCCCTAGACACATCACACATACAGCTCCGCTACATCAATCCTGACCCCCCACACACATCACACACACAGCTCCACTACATCCACCCTGATCCCCAGACATCACACACACAGCTCTGCTACATCCATACTGATCCTCAGACATCACACACACAGCTCTGCTACATCCATCCTGATCCCCACACACATCACACACACAGCTCCGCTACATCAATCCTGACCTCCACACACATCACACACACAGCTCCACTACATCCGTCCTGACCCGCACACACATCACACACCTAGCTCTACTACCACAATCCTTACCTCCAAACACATCACACACACAGCTCCACTACATCAATCCTGACCTCCACACGCATCACACACACAGCTCCAGTACATCAATCCTGATCCCCAGACACATCACACACACAGCTCTGCAACATCCAGCCTGATCCCCCAGACATCACACACAGCTCCGCTACATCCATCCTGATCCCACAGCCATCACACACAGCTCCGCTACATCCATCCTGATCCCCAGATATCACACACACAGCTCTGCTACATCCATCATGATCCTCAGACATCACACACACAGCTCCGCTACATCCATCCTGATCCCCAGAAATCACACACATAGCTCTGCTACATCCATCCTGATCCCCAGACATCACACAGACAGCTCCGCTACATCAATCCTGACCTCCACACACATCACACACACAACTCCCCTACATCAATCCTGACTTCCACACACATCACACACAGCTCCACTACATCCTTCTGACCCCCACACACATCACACACAGAATCCATCCATCCAGAACCCCACAGCTCCAACACACACACAGTTCCACTACATCCATCCTGACACACACACACACACACAGCTGCAGAGTCCTATCACCGCTGCAGAGTCCTACATTTACTTACCCCCTGTGATCATGTGATCCCTGATCCTGCCACACAAGGTATCACATGACATGACATAATCGGAGGCCCTGGAAGCTGTCGGCTCTGCAGGTCGGTGTTTTTCTTGCCGGAGGAGAGTTAACTGGCGCTAGGGGGCAGTGCGGGCTCTGAAAATACTGGCCTGTAATAGGGCTGGTAAAAAAAAAATACCGGCACCGGCCTGACAGAAAAAATACCGGCCAGGCCGGTGGTTCACCGGCCGGGTGGCAACCCTAATGGGTTATGAAGACTACACGCCTGTAACCGTTATGCCACAAATTCATGTAAATGGTCTGGTGCCTTGCCGCTGCCAGCAGGAGGAGACATGAAAGTGATGTATATACCAGTTTTTTTATACCTGGTAATGAGTAATCCAATATTGTCACTTTAAGAGAATTTATATCGAGTTATTACGTAACTTATTAGAGCCGTCCCATGGAGTGTAAGATTGTAATTATGTTCTTTAAATAAAGTTTGCCTCCATCTGTTATCGCCGCACCATCATCTCACTTTGCCACTTGGCATTACCATCCGCTAGTTACAGCACCACATCTCTGAATGTGCATTTGTATGCATCATTAGACTAAGGCACTACACGCTGTTTTAATTGCCAAATGTTGCGCACGTGACCAGCACCGGCCAATCAGAGCACCATGTAGTATTGTAGGCTACCAATGCATACAAATGCACAGTGTGCATCAGGTCATTAGAGAAGCGGTGTGGCCATCTTCATTTGTCCAGGGTTGGAGGACAAATAACTAATCTTCAGTGCCCTAGGACAACAGGAATATTATCATTAATCCCTTAATTGCACTATCCCATTGGGGATGTCATCATTAACCTGTTCACTGCATTGCCCCACCTGAAATGTTACTGTTAACACCTTCACTGCCTTAGACAACTTGCGATGTTATTATTAAGACTATCTGACTGTTTTCACTGAGGTATCAGAAATTATTTTTACAGTCAATTTATGTAAGATAAGATAAGACACGGACGTGCTTTAAGCGCAGTATAGGCGCGCGAAAAGATCGCGGCTATACTGCACTAAAAATAGCGTGAACTGGCGATTTCCAGCTATTAAGTCTTGAGCTTAATTAGCAGTAAAATTGCCCGTTCACACGATCGGGAGCTGCGTGATGCATGCTATCCAGCTCCCATAGGAGTCAATGGAAACTCCTGCGCAGCACACACCAAAGATAGGTTAGGTCCCATCTTTTCTCGCCGCACGGACCTTGGATGCGAGCTTTGCACACGCATGTCCTATCTTTGGAAGGTGCAAGTTTTTTGCGTGTCCAAAATTCCTTCATCTGAATGTTTCCATAGGAAACCATCGGTTCTATTAGACACGATCTTTTCACGCGCCTATTCTGCGCTAAAATCACACTCTTGTGAACGAGGCCTAAGTTGCAGGTGTGTTGACTTAAAGGACCTATACACTGTTTTTTCACAGGGGCACATGCTTGTCCGTGTCCACCCTTGAAGGGAGTGATTCCTGTTATGTGAGACTAAATTGTGAGTTCTTGTGGATAGGAACAATGGGAGTGATATTTTGTGCATACTTTTAGACAAATAATAGAAAATAAGCTATATGGTGCTATATACACCTTGGCCAATTGTGGTAACATAGAATCATAGAATGGTAGAGTTGGAAGGGACCTCCAGGGTCATCGGGTCCAACCCCCTGCTCAGTGCAGGATTTACTAAATCAGCCCAGACAGATGTCTGTCCAGCCTGTTTGAAGACTTCCATTGAAGGAGAACTCACCACCTCCTGTGGCAACCTGTTTCACTTATTGATCACCTTCACTGTCAGAAAGTTTTTTTCTAATATCTAATCTGTGTTTCCTCCCTTTCAGTTTCATCCCATTGCTTCTAGTCTTTCCTTGTGCAAATGAGAATAGGGCTGATCCCTCTGCGCTGTGACAGCCCTCCAGATATTTGTAGACCGCTATTAGTTCTCCTCTCAGCCTTCTTTTTTGCAAGCTAAACATTCCCAGATTGTAACAAAATGAACGTATGACGTTATAGATCACAGACATTAAATGGAAATGCAGCGCCTCTGTAGCAGGAAAGGGTTAACCTTTGCTAAAAACATTTTTTTTCTACTTACACATACAGAGCACCAGATACACCAGAGACACTGAGCGTCTGCTACTAGACCACCACAATGGGTGGGCTGCACCAGACTCACAGGTGACAGTGTAGGGGCTCCAAGGACACGGACCTCCGACACCAGGAGCATCCTCCTCATCATGTTATCATGTGTGGCATCCATGACACTCGGGAGTTTCAGATACATCGCAGATACAATGTAATTGCTTTTTGCTGTTGGGGATTGTTCTTTTATTGTGAATCAGATGATAAACGCCAGAGAAATGAATCATTGTGACACCGCTATCCATAATATCTGGTAATGAGACAGTTTGGGGTTCCTGGCCACAGACGCAGGAGGCCCAGGCGCAGAAAGTCGGTGTGCGATGAGCATAGAGCATGTTACTGTAATTTAGCGCTGGATATATTTTTCGCTGTGCCCTTATAAATTTAACCCTTAAACGCTGGCCAAAACAGGGCACTAAGGCATCAATAAAATACCTGGACTAGCTCCGCCACTTATCTCTATGGATTATACACCAGGCCTCCGTGACGTCTCCTCCACCGTGATGTAAAATCATACGTCTCCATCGTCTACTCGCTGCTGAGGATACATCACTATGGATGCTGAGGCCTGATCTATATAGACTTTAGAAAGATGAGTTGTGACACGGGAGATAATTACAAATCGGTTCATGTTTTCAGAGCTTGTGCCCAGGTTTTGCAGCTTTAAAGACAAGGCGATGGCTGCCACCCAATATGCTGATTCAAAGATATAGAAATACTGCAATCATGTGACGCTCGGGTCTTTGCGGCTCCCTGTGACATAATTATGTGTAGACCCCAAATGTTAACCCCCAGATGGTGACTCCAAAACGATGACTTCTGGAGAATAGTCCCAAAATAATGTCCCCCAGATGACAGCCACCAGGAAATGATCCACGGATGATGTCTCTCAAATAACACCACCAGATGATGATCACAGGATGATGACAACTCAATAATGATCGCCTCTGGTTGATTACTCTTGAATGATGTCCCCAGTGGCCACAATGACCCCCTCTATTGCATTTCTCATCCAGTTCTCTTCTTACGTTCTTTCGTTGGCCGCAGATTCTCTGCGCCTTTTTCATTGCAGCAGTAATTCTATTAGCGATGACCTGAGGGAGAGTCGTCACCCGTAATCGCCGGTTGTGCAGATCACCTGACCGTGCGGTTGTGTCGGCTGCAGGATAATAATTTTGCGCAGTGATTTGTGTTGTGACTTGTCTCTTCATCATCTGCTGCTCTGAGAGTGTCTGGATTTGTTCCTTTCCCAGATAGCGGGATCACTTATTCGAGGTCAGCTCGTTATTCATATGTAAACCTGCACAATTCTGCTTCACCCGCCGCTGCATCAATTTACAGTAAATATCACATTCAGACGTTCCCTGGTTTTCCGGCGACCTCTGTGCTGACCCAATTAACGCGTCACTTTTGTTGAAAAACAGAAAATATCAAACTGCACTTGAGGCGGGAAATAAATAATAAAACGTTTGGAATAAATCAAGAGAAATTACAGTTGTTATTGCTCTATGGTAAAGGTGAGGTTTGTGCGACCGCGGTAATCTGTAGCAACCTCATACGTCTGTAATGGCGGCTTCCAGACACAACGCGCACTTATAGCATTATTTACTTCTTTGGTCTAATATATAAATGTTCTCCCGGAGACTCGAATGAATCACAGGCTGAAAATGTTGCCACATTCTATGGGATCAATGTACAAAACAATGGTGCCCCTTATCTCTACTGTAATGAGTATTGATGAGCCACAATCTTTTCTCCGAAAAAAAAAACGGTCGCAGGAAAACCTGACAAAACAGTAGGCGGGGCTTCTACTGCAGAGACCTGAAGATACAAAGTGAGCAGCGGAGAAATTCAGGAGAGCAAATGAGATAGCAGCAGCTTCAACATTACACATATTTCTCAGTTATGGTCTTCTAGACTAGTAACAGATACTAAGTGACATCCACTAATTGTTGCCATTACACAAAGATTGGCACCCAGCTTGGCAAAGACTCTAAATAGCATACTATGGTCAGGCACAGCCCTTCATACACCTATACAATTTTACTAGGCAGCTGTTTTAGGTGGATTTGCATTGTGGAATCCGGAGCGGGCTTCGGCTTCTGGATTTCGCAGCAAATACTGCCCGTAACAAGCTATTGAAAATTGCTTTTTCCTCTACACGAGCAGAAATCAATTGCGATTTTCCGCTCGCAGAGGTAAAATTACAGCATGTTCTATTTTTGTGCGGATTCTGCACGGACGGCTTACAATGAAGTCAATGGAAGCCACCTGATCTGTGGCCGTTCCGCAACAATGCAGGAAAAGCAGAGATTTAAAGGAAAAAAATCTGTAGCGGAAAATCACATTGGAGTCCACCACAGCGCCCCCTAAAACCCTCATACTCACCTCCCGAATCTGCCGCATTATTCCCGTCCCTCGCGCCAGCAGTGCAGGATGACGTGGCCGGCGGTGGACGGGGATGTGTATTCTCGTGATACTTCCGCTGTGCTACAGTGGAATTATAGCGTGATGGCCAGCCGTTGACTACAATGGAAGCCGGCTGCACGTATTCCCGCGGCAGTTAGAGCATGCCGTGGTTTCTTTCACACTGCGGAATTCCGTGGTGGAATTCCATAGCCTAAACATTGAGCTATTAGGTTCAATAGAATCTAATAGCTGCGGCATAATGCAACAGATTACCGCAGCATAAAATCCGCCCGTGGGCATTAGCCCTAAGCCATGTGTGTTTTGTTGTTTGGTGTATTTGTGTCAGTCTGTGTTCTCTGCTTGCGCTAACAAGCTTTGTGGTGGCAAGTCTGTCTCTTCTAACTTGGTGTCTGTGTTGTGATTGAAGGGTTAGCCAAGTTGGGAGGCAGAGTCGAGAGTAGAGTGTTCAGAGATGTAGTTGGTGGAGGAGGACGTGTCAGTGGGAGGCTGAAGCTCTGGTGCTTCTGCCTGCGCACAGCCGTGGGCCTATCTCATTTGCCGTGGCATGTATCCCCTCAGGGGACTGAAGCTCGGAGTTTGTATCCTGCTGTAGTAGTTGGAAAAAGTACCTAGCAAGGAAAGCAACGCAAAATTGTGAGTTGTCAACCGTGTCAGAGGAGTGTACCCCCAGGAATCATCTATCAGATAACTTAGACTGAAGACACCTAAACGACAGGAAGGACAAATAATTCCTGGAAAGCATGTCTGTGTAACAGAGTCGGAAAAGGAAGGAAAATTGCCTGAGGTGTTTTGTCAATGCAATTTGTTCTTAGAAAAACAAAGTTGATTATGTGAGTAAACACAAACCGTGTGGCCCCAGTTTAAAACTAACTTCTTAACTGTGGACTCTTTTACTTGCAATCAGTGACCGTTCACTCGAGCAGAGGCACTGGCGTCACGTGACATACTGTTAAGGACTATTACCACAGTTTGCTCTTGACTGTTTTTACACTGTAAACAACTGAGCTAGGCCACATTCCACCATTGTTGGGAGAGATCGCAGAGCCACCTGTGGCAACCATATTGAGAACCCCGTGGTCTCCCCCGCAACGGCCAGCCTTGGCTCAAACGCCGCACCGGATTCTGTAATGCAAATCCATCCATGTGCAGGCGGCCTTAAACTCTCTAGCAGCTTTGTTACAGTTCAAGGTACAAGTACCAGGCCACATAAACTTAAACAGATGCAAATATGCTTAGTCGGTCTGTTACACTTAAGCTGCTTTCACAGCTGCGTTAGGGCTCAGTTCAGGGTTTCCATCTCTCTGCTCTGTTTTTGGAGGAAAGAAACTGAAATAAAACTTTAAAAAACTGATTTCATTGGGGTTCAAAAAAAATAGGAAATAAATGGAGAGGATTCCGTTCACTTCCAATCCATCAGGTTTCCATTTTTTAAGGGAAAAATAACGCTGCAGACTGCTGTATTAGTCCATCCAAAAAACGGAATGGAAGCAAACAGAAGTATTAGCTTTGGCCTGTCAAACTGTAACTATCTATCCCTATAGAATCTATACAATACTAATGATTTATTAATGGCCTTTCTATAAGAAATCCCCACAGTTATGCTTTTATTATCACTCACTGCAGCATCTACCCATTACTCCTCATTTGAAGACCTGTATACATACATTACATTCTGTGAATTAAAGGCATAGCTATATATAAAGTCATATCGGGTCATCACACTCTAATATTCTGCAGTACCATAATTCTCCTCAGTTATGGATACATTCCTATACTTCTCTAGTATATACACACACTAACTAGCTATCTCCATGCAAATATATATTTTACTATATTAAACAATGACAAATCCCTTACTTCAGAGGGTTACATTTTCTGAACCCCCTGACGTGATCTATGGGATTCTTGGGGGAGTGTAACTGTGGTATATGGAGTCCTGGGGAAATTTTGACCAATGGAGGTTCCTGCGAGGGGGAGGCTATGAAGTCCTGGAGGGCTTTGATCTAGGGAAGGTCCTGGGGAAGAACACCTGTGTGATTATTTATGGGGGTCCAGGGCAAGAGGTGCTGTAATCTGTAACAGCAATGAGGAAAAAAAACTGAACGTGTAAGATTGGACCTGAGGTCTATTGAGGGCTCTGCAGGGATTACTGCATCCAAAAAACAGTCAAAATCCGTACCGTTGGTGCAGATTTTGACTGGAAATACTATGCAGTGCTCCCCCGCACCTTCTCCCAAGGCTTCATTAGTATTGGCCTCAGTAGTAATAATGACCTCCACAGTAGCCTTTGTATTAATATTGTCCCATATATTGGCCTCCATAGTAATAGTGACCCCCAAAGTGGCCTCAGTAGTAATACTATTACTAACAGTGTCCCCTATATCAGGCCCAGTATTAATAGTGACCCCCATAGTAGCCCCCTAAGACTGATATACTGCTGCAGACGCCACCTCCCTTCTCCTTTCCTCCTGCGGGTCCAAGGAGGAGAGGTCAGGGGAGGAGGATCCCAGGTGCACACACTGCCTTCAGTGTGTGCATCCCATAACAGTGCTGCTGAGTAATTACCAGCCGGGGAGCCGCAACACCCCGACTACTAATCAACTTCATGGTGAGCAGACGTCCTGAATGCAGGACAAAAGCGGGACAGATGTCCTAAAAGTGGGACAAAACTCTGTTATGCTTAGGGACTCTGTGGAAAGCGGTACACAGGGTCCCAAAGCTGGACTGTCCTGCCTAAATCAGGACGTCTGGTAACCTTATCTTGTTGCATCTCATGTAACCCCCTGTATATAACCAGCTGCCCATTGCTGATATCTATAGGAGCTCATACACTAGTGGGGCTTCCTTTCATGTGATTTGGATACATGCCACCTATAATATAATTTGGGGGCACACATTAAAACTAATGACAATAATGGCATATAGCAGGTGGCAGGTGAATGGCACTGGATCACTTCAATATGAATGTTCACCCTGCTTTCTGAGTCATGTGAATGGCAAATCTGCTATGATCGATCCCTGCACCTTCTGCATAATGAGGCATTCATGGCTTCTGCAGGACTGAATAGTAAATAATGAGGAAGTTATCTTGCTTGTTACTTTCCCAGAAACATGGCCTAAGATTAAAGTCTTCTCTTCCGCTCTGCCTATTTTAGGTATCAGTGCTCTCCTGTAGAACATGAAGCGTGCAGAGACCTGTAGTTCCCCCTCACCTAAAGAACAGGTTGATACAGGTAAGAGATGATGGTGAGACTGTTGCTATAATATAAAGATGCAGCTGTAGTTGATATTCCTTCCTAATCAGATATTATTCTCAAATCCTGAGGGTCAGAGGTTAAACCTCGGTTAATGAATATGGTGCGGTGTACGTGGCCGCGTGGGAAGCGGTAATCATGCAGCGGGTCTGATGCCCTACGAGTCCAGAGCAGATAAGAATCAGTAATTAGCAATTACCATATTATCAGAGGACAGTAGCTGTGAGTCTTAATGCTGAAGCCATGACGCGTTGGGTCCAGAGTGACGATGTCGTGTTCTCTGCTGAGATGTCAGTCAGTTTATCACTGACGGCCAAATGCGCAGAGTTATTACTGATGAACTTGCTGCCCCACCGCTGTGCCTGACATAATGGGATCCTTACTGGAAGTACCCTGTCACCAGCCATCCCTCAGGTATATGTGGATGCAGAAGGTAATACAACTGTAATTTATTGGCATTGTGGGAAACTAAAGAATTGTATAGAATGAGTTTGGAAAAGTATGAGATAAGGTTGCTATTAGAGATGAGCGAACGTACTCGTCCGAGCTTGATATTCGTGCGAATATTAGGGTGTTTGGGATGCTCGTTACTCTTAACGAGCACCACGCGGTGTTCCGGTTACTTTCAGTTTCCTCTCTGAGACGTTAGCGCGCTTTTCTGGCCAATTGAAAGACAGGGAAGGCATTACAACTTCCCCCTGTGACGTTCAAGCCCTATACCACCCCCCTGCTGTGAGTGGCTGGGGCGATCAGATGTCACCCGAGTATAAAAGTCGGCCCCTCCCGCGGCTCGCCTCAGATGTCTTGTGAGTTAGCTGAGGGAAAGTGCTGCTGGTGCCGGAGCTGCTGTAGGGAGAGTGTTAGTAGTGAGTGTAGGCTTCAAGAACCCCAACGGTCCTTCTCAGGGCCACATCTATCCGTGTGCAGTACTGTGGAGGGTGCTGTTAGCAGTGTTGCACAAATTTTTTTTTTTTCAAAATCGGCAGTCTGCAGAGCATTGCGCCTTGCAGTAATACTACAGGGACAGAAGTGGTGCTTAGGTAGGGAGAGTGTTAGGAGTGAGTGTAGGCTTCAAGAACCCCAACGGTCCTTCTTAGGGCCACATCTATCCGTGTGCAGTACTGTGCAGGCTGCTGTTAGCAGTGTTGCATATTTTTTTCTTTTCAAAATCGGCTGTCTGCAGAGCATTGCGACTTGCAGTAATACTACAGGGAGAGAATTGTGTAGGCAGGGCCAGAAGACATATATTATTGATTGAATATAGTCAGTGGGCCCTCCATTTCCCAAAAAGGGAAAAATTGTATTTGTCCTGCAGTCTTGCGCCAATTTATTTCCTGCCTGGGAAAAGTAACCGCTGTGCTGCACTTCATATAACTGCATTTCTGTGCAACACATATCTTATCTGATTGAATATAGTCAGTGGGCCCTCCGTTTCCCAAAAAGGGAAACATTCTATTTGTCCTGCAGGCTTGCACCAATTTATTTGCTGCCTGTGAAAAGTAACTGCTCTGCTGCACTTCATATAACTGCATTTCTGTGCAACACATATCTTATCTGATTGAATATAGTCAGTGGGCCCTCCGTTTCCCAAAAAGGGAAACATTCTATTTGTCCTGCAGGCTTGCGCCAATTTATTTGCTGCCTGTGAAAAGTCTCCGCTCTGCTGCACTTCATATAACTGCATTTCTGTGCAACACATATCTTATCTGATTGAATATAGTCAGTGGGCCCTCCGTTTCCCAAAAAGGGAAACATTCAATTTGTCCTGCAGGCTTGCGCCAATTTATTTGCTGCCTGTGAAAAGTAACTGCTCTGCTGCACTTCATATAACGGCATTTCTGTGCAACACATATCTTATCTGATTGAATATAGTCAGTGGGCCCTCCGTTTCCCAAAAAGGGAAACATTCTATTTGTCCTGCAGGCTTGCGCCAATTTATTTGCTGCCTGTGAAAAGTCTCCGCTCTGCTGCACTTCATATAACTGCATTTCTGTGCAACACATATCTTATCTGATTGAATATAGTCAGTGGGCCCTCCGTTTCCCAAAAAGGGAAACATTCTATTTGTCCTGCAGGCTTGCGCCAATTTATTTCCTGCCTGGGAAATCACTGGTAATACAGCATGCTGAGGGGTAGGGGTAAGCCTAGAGGACGTGGACGTGGACGTGGCCGAGGACGCGTAGGCCCAAGTGAGGGTGTGGGCACAGGGCGAGCTCCTGATCAAGGTGTATCGCAGCCGACTGCTGCGCGATTAGGAGAGAGGCACGTTTCTGGCGTCCCCACATTCATCGCCCAATTAATGGGTCCACGCGGGAGACCTTTATTAGAAAATGAGCAGTGTGAGCAGGTCCTGTCGTGGATGGCAGAAAGTGCTTCGAGCAAGCTATCATCCACCCACAGTTCTGCGCCGTCCAGTGCTGCAAATCCAAATCCTCTAGCTGCTACTCCTCCTTCCTCCCAGCCTCCTCACTCCACTACAATGACACATGCTCAGGAGCGGGCAGACTCCCAGGAACTGTTCTCGGGCGCCTGCTCAGATTGGGCAGCAGTGGTTCCTCTCCCACCAGAGGAGTTTATCGTCACTGATGCCCAACTATTGGAAAGTTCCCGGGGTCCGGGGGATGAGGCTGGGGACTTCCGGCAACTGTCTCAAGACCTTTCAGTGGGTGAGGAGGACATGACGATGAGACACAGTTGTCTTGCAGTGAGGTAGTAGTAAGGGCAGTAAGTCCGAGGGAGGAGCGCACAGAGGATTCGGAGGAAGAGCAGCAGGACGATGAGGTGACTGACCCCACCTGGTGTGCAACGCCTACATAGGACAGGTCTTCAGAGGGGGAGGCACGGGCAGCAGCAGGGCAGGTTGCAAGAGGCAGTGCGGTGTCCAGGGGTAGAGGCAGGGCCAGACCAAATAATCCACCAACTGTTTCCCAAAGCACACCCTCGCGCCATGCCACCCTGCAGAGGCCGAGGTGCTCTAAGGTCTGGCAGTTTTTCACAGAGACGCCTGACGACCGACGAACAGTGGTGTGCAACCTTTGTCGCGCCAATATCAGCCGGGGAGCCACCACCAACAGCCTCACCACCACCAGCATGCGCAGACATATGATGGCCAAGCACCCCACAAGGTGGGACGAAGGCCATTCACCGCCTCCGGTTTGCACCGCTGCCTCTCCCCCTGTGCCCCAACCTGCCACTGAGATCCAACCCCGCTCTGAGGACACAGGCACTACCGTCTCCTGGCCTGCACCCACACCCTCACCTCCGCTGTCCTCGGCCCCATCCACCAATGTCTCTCACCGCACCGTCCAGCCGTCGCTAGCGCAAGTGTTGGAGCGCAAGCGCAAGTACGCCGCCACGCACCCGCACGCTCAAGCGTTAACCGTCCACATAGCCAAATTTATCAGCCTTGAGATGCTGCTGTATAGGGTTGTGGAAACGGAGTCCTTCAAAAGTATGATGGAGGCGGCGGCCCCGCGCTACTCAGTTCCCAGTCGCCACTACTTTTCCCGATGTGCCGTCCCAGCCCTGCACGACCACGTCTCCCGCAACATTGTACGCGCCCTCACCAACGCGGTTACTGCCAAGGTCCACTTAACAATGGACACGTGGACAAGCACAGGCGGCCAGAGCCACTACATCTCCCTGACGGCACATTGGGTGAATTTAGTGGAGGCTGGGACAGAGTCAGAGCCTGGGACCGCTCACGTCCTACCCACCCCCAGAATTGCGGGCCCCAGCTCGGTGCTGGTATCTGCGGCGGTGTATGCTTCCTCCACTAAAGCACCCTCCTCCTCCTCCTCCGCAACCTCTGTCTCGCAATCAAGATGTGTCAGCAGCAGCAGCACGTCGCCAGCAGTCGGTGTCGCGCGGCGTGGCAGCACAGCGGTGGGCAAGCGTCAGCAGGCCGCACTGAAACTACTCAGCTTAGGAGATAAGAGGCACACGGCCCACGAACTGCTGCAGGGTCTGACAGAGCAGACCGACCGCTGGCTTGCGCCGCTGAGCCTCCAACCGGGCATGGTCGTGTGTGACAACGGCCGTAACCTGGTGGCGGCTCTGCAGCTCGGCAGCCTCACGCACGTGCCATGCCTGGCCCACGTCTTTAATTTGGTGGTTCAGCGCTTTCTGAACAGCTACCCACGCTTGTCAGACCTGCTCGTAAAGGTGCGCTGGCTCTGCGCACATTTCCGCAAGTCCCACACGGACGCTGCCACCCTGCGGACACTGCAACATCGGTTTAATCTGCCAGTGCACCGACTGCTGTGCGACGTGCCCACACGGTGGAACTCTACGCTCCACATGTTGGCCAGGCTCTATGAGCAGCGTAGAGCTATAGTGGAATACCAACTCCAACATGGGCGGCGCAGTGGGAGTCAGCCTCCTCAATTCTTTTCAGAAGAGTGGGCCTGGTTGGCAGACATCTGCCAGGTCCTTCGAAACTTTGAGCAGTCTACCCAGGTGGTGAGCGGCGATGCTGCAATCATTAGCATCACCATTCCTCTGCTATGCATCTTGAGAAGTTCCCTGCAAACCATAAAGGCAGCCGCTTTGCGCTCGGAAACAGAGCCGGGGGAAGACAGTATGTCGCTGGATAGTCAGAGCACCCTCCTGTCTATATCTCAGCGCGTTCAGGAGGAGGAGGAGGAGCATGAGGAGGATGAGGAGGAGGGGGAAGAGACAGCTTGGCCCACTGCTGACGGTACCCATGCTGCTTGCCTGTCATCATTTCAGCGTGTATGGCCTGAGGAGGAGGAGGAGGAGGAGGAGGAGGAGGAGGATCCTGAAAATGATCTTCCTAGTGCGGACAGCCATGTGTTGCGTACAGGTACCCTGGCACACATGGCTGACTTCATGTTAGGATGCCTTTCTCGTGACCCTCGCGTTACACGCATTCTGGCCACTACGGATTACTGCGTGTACACACTGCTCGACCCACGCTATAAGGAGAACCTTCCCACTCTCATTCCCAAAGAGGAAAGGGGTTCGAGAGTGTTGCTATACCACAGGACCCTGGCGGACAAGCTGATGGTAAAATTCCCATCCGACAGCGCTAGTGGCAGAAGGCGCAGTTCCGAGGGCCAGGTAGCAGGGGAGGTGCGGAGATCGAGCAGCATGTACAGCCCAGGCAGTGCAACAGTCTTTAAGGGCCTGGACAGCTTTATGGCTCCCCAGCAAGACTGTGTCACCGCTCCCCAGTCAAGGCTGAGTCGGCGGGAGCACTGTAAAAGGATGGTGAGGGAGTACGTAGCCGATCGCACAACCGTCCTCCGTGACGCCTCTGCCACCTACAACTACTGGGTGTCGAAGCTGGACACGTGGCCTGAACTAGCGCTGTATGCCCTGGAGGTGCTTGCTTGTCCTGCGGCTAGCGTCTTGTCGGAGAGGGTGTTTAGTGCGGCTGGGGGAATCATCACAGATAAGCGTACCCGCCTGTCAACCGACAGTGCCGACAGGCTAACACTCATCAAGATGAACAAAGCCTGGATTTCCCCAGACTTCTCTTCTCCACCAGCGGACAGCAGCGATACCTAAGCAATACGTAGGCTGCACCCGCGGATGGAAGCATCGTTCTCTCTCACCATCCAAAACGGGGACATTTCTGCTTCATCAATCTGTGTTTAATATTCCTCCTCCTCCTCCTGCTCCTCCTCCTGAAACCTCACGTAATCACGCTGAACGGGCAATTTTTCTTAGGGCCACAAGGCTCACTCATATAATTTTTCTAAAAATTTTTTATACGTTTCAATGCTCTTAAAAGCGTTGGAACTTTAACTTGAAACAATTTTTCGTTAAACTGGGCTGCCTCCAGGCCTAGTTACCACTTAAGCCACATTAACCAAAGCGATTAATGGGTTTCACCTGCCATCTTGGTTGGGCATGGCCAATTTTTACTGAGGTACATTAGTACTGTTGGTACACCAATTTTTTTGGGCCCTCACCTACAGTGTAATCATAGCAATTTCTATGTTCTTCGCCTGCACTCATGGCTCATAAAGGTGTGTGGGGTTGGCCTACACTTTAGCTACATAAATGTAACTTGAGCCTTGGCTATACTGCAGCTACTGAAATGGAACTAAGACTGCGCTCCCACTATACTGCTGCTTCGGAATTGTTCCTGGGGCCTGTGTAGGCTGCTACTATTACTTAAATGGAACTTAGACTATGCTCCTCCTATACTGCTGCTTTGGAATTGTTACTGGGGCCTGTCTTGAGTGCTACTATTACTGAAATGGAACGAAGACTGCGCTCCCACTATACTGCTGCTTTGGAATTGTTACTGGGGCCTGTCTTGAGTGCTACTATTACTGAAATGGAACGAAGACTGCGCTCCCACTATACTGCTGCTTCGGAATTGTTACTGGGGCCTGTCTTGAGTGCTACTATTACTGAAATGGAACTAATACTGTGCTCCCCCTATAATGCTGCTAGTGATATGTTAGTGGGGCCTGTCCTAATGCTACGGCTGAAATGTTACGAATTATGGGCTCTGCCTATACCGCTGCTAATGGTATGTCTCTGGGGTGTGGAAACAGAGGCTTCCCAAAGACATGATGGCGGCGAGGCCATTTCCCACCAACGCGGTTACTGTTAAGGTGCATATAACCATGGACACGTGGAGAGGACACGTAGTGCCTCAAAAACATCCCACTCCTCCTCCAACAATGAAAACATTCTTGGCAAATGCCTTTGCATTGGTTCGTCTGGTGGCAGTCCAAGAATTTCACCTTTACCGACACAACAAGAGAGCCCCCCCACCATCCCCCCGCCACGGCCCACTTAATCCTGGCCACATTCCGAAAACCAACAAAATACAACCGCGCTACTAGGTCCGCAGTCACCACCACATTACCACCAACGCGGTTACTGTTAAGGTGCATATAACCACGGACACGTGGAGAGGACACATAGTGCCTCAAAAACATCCCCGCCACTGCCAACTTAATCCTGGCAACATTCCGAAAACCAACAAAATACAACCGCGCTACTAGGTCCACAGTCACCACCGCATTACCACCAACGCGGTTACTGTTAAGGTACATATTACCAGTCTGACTGGGGCATGCAGACACCTTGACAGAATGAATAGTGTGTGGCACATAGGTTCCCCATTGCTATGCCCACGTGTGCAGCTCCTGATGGCGGTGGCACAGGATTATATTTCTCATTGCTTCTGTACAGCATTGTGGGCTATCGCCCCACCACTTTTGAAGAGGGTCGCTGCCTAGCCGTGCCAACCCTCTGCAGTGTGTGCCTGCAGTTCCTCCTCATGGCAGACGCACTTATAAAAAGACATGAGGGTGGTGTGGCATGAGGGCAGCTGAAGGCTGCGCAGGGACAGTTTGGTGTGCGCTGTGGACACTGCGTCGTGCAGGGGGGAGGGGGGTTGGGCAGCATGTAACCGAGGAGAAGTGGCAGCAGAGTGTCATGCAGGTAGTGATTGTGCTTTGTTGTAGGTAGTGTGGTGCTTAGCTAAGGTATGCCATGCTAATGAGGGCTTTTCAGAAGTAAAAGTTGTTGGGAGGGGGGGGGCACTCTTGCCGGTATTGTGGCTTAATAGTGGGACTTGTGAACTTGAGATGCAGCCCAACATGTAGCCCCTCGCCTGCCCTATCCGTTGCTGTGTCGTTCCCATCACTTTCTTGAATTGCCCAGATTTTCACACATGGAAACCTTAGCGAGCATCGGCGAAATACAAAAATGCTCGGGTCGCCCATTGACTTCAATGGGGTTCGTTACTCGAAACGAACCCTCGAGCATTGCGAAAATTTCGTCCCGAGTAACGAGCACCCGAGCATTTTGGTGCTCGCTCATCTCTAGTTGCTATATTCTGACCTTATATACTTTACCTTCAGGTTCCATTAACATGGCAGCATTTAGGATTTAGCATCAGTATTTGTGAGCTAAAATCATGAAGGGGACATATAGAAGGAGAGTATAATGGAAATTTTGTACCTCTTCGGTATTTTGCAATTCACACACCAAAATACTGTTGTGTGAATTGCACCAGAATAGAACATGAATTGGTCCGTGAAAATAAAATTGCACACATGAATACATACATTGGGGCTAATTTACTAATAAAAGTTACTGTGCAAACTTAGACTAGATAGTCTTAAAATGTGCAAGATTTATCATAGTATTTCTGCTGAATGATAAATCTGTCGAATTATAAGACTGTCTAGATTAAGTTGAGACGACCTCTTAGTTAACATTAGTTTACAGCACAGATTGGGCCAACATTTTAGTGTAATGTGCCTAAATTTGGTGCAATTTTTGGCGCAATTTAAGTCATGTTGCCTTTTACTAAATCACACCCCTTTTTCAGACAAGTCAGAATAAGGCCTCATGTCCACTGGCAAAAGAAGAATTAAAATCCGCAGCGCATTTTAACTCTTCTCCCGCCCGCGGATCCGCATCCCATAGGGATGCATTGACCACCCGCGGGTAGATAAATACCCGCGGATGGTCAATAAAAGTAAATTAAAAAAAAAATGGAGCATGAAAAAATCTGGACCATGCTCCATTTTCGTGTGGGTCTCCCTTCTATTGAAGCCTTTGGAAGCCGTCCGGATCCGCGGGAGACCTAAAATAGGAATTTAAAAGAATTAACTCACCCACAGCAGACCGGGAAGGTCTTCTCTTCCTCACGGCCGGATCTTTCTTGCTTCGGCTCGGCGGATGTGCCCGGCGCATGCGCGCGGCATGTCGAGTTCATCCGCCGGCCGAAAAAGAAGATCCGGCCGTGAGGAAGAGAAGACCTTCCCGGCCCACTGCGGGTGAGTTAATTCTTTTAATTCCTATTTTTAGCGCTCATGTCCGCGGGGCAGGAGGGACCCGCTGCAGATTCTACATGTAGAATCCGGAGTGGGCCTGATTTTCCCCGTGGACATGAGGCCTAAGAGTCCAAAAGTGTCTAAAACCACATAGTATATGTGGAGCAAAGCATTTAAGATAGTTTTCTGGTACAGTTTGTGCTAGAAAACTATTGTACTTTGAATAGTAAATCTGTCTCACTGACTTGAGTTCTGTCCAAGTTTTGTCAGTTTCACAACTTTGTTAGACAGAACTCAGAAGTTAAAGTTTCCCATGTCGATAAGCCCTTAGGCATTCTATGATGCATCTAAGCATCATATACAATACCTTAGTTTCATACATAACATTGTAAGTCAGGCAGAGAAAAGACATATGTCCATCCAGTTCAGCCTATTACCCCCCCCAATATTGATCCAGGAGAAGGCAAAAAACAAACAAACAATGAGGTAGAAGCCAATTTTCCTCATTTAAAGGAATAAAATTCCTTCCTGACTCCAATTTGGCAACCAGTATAATCCCTGGATCAACAACTCTTTTGAAGTTTTTAGTGACTATAACTATAATATTGTATCACTCTAGAGAGGTGTCCCGGCCCCTCTTATACTCTTTTATAGAATTTGCCATCACCACGTCTTCAGGCAGAGAGTTCCATAGTCTCACTGCTCTTACAGTAAAGAACCCCCTTCTATGTCCGTGTAGAAATCTTCTTTCCTCTAGATGTAGAGGGTGCCCCCTTGCTACAGTCACAGTCCTTTGTGTAAATAGGTGATGGGAGAGATCTCTGTTTTGTCCCCAGTTATAATTATACATAGTTATTTTTTCGCCCCTCAGCCGTCTTTTTTCAAAACTAAATATCCCCAATTTTGATAACCTCTCTGGGGATCGTAGTTCACCCATTCCGTTTATTACTTTAGTTGCCTATCTTTGTACCCGCATAAGCTGTGATATGTCCTTCTTGAGTACCGGTGCTCAAAACTGTACACAATATTCCATGTTTGGTCTGACCAGTGACTTGTAAAAAGAAGAATAATGTTCTTGTTATGTGCCCCTAGACTTTTTTGATGCACCCCATGATCCTATTTGCCTTGGCCACAGCTGCCTGATACTGCTTGCTCCAGTTAAGCTTACAGTTAATGGGGTTTTGTCATTTAAAAAAAAAAAAAATCTATACTCATCTATTCCTCCCCCGTCAGTCTGCTTACCACATCTTCTCCCCGCGGATCTTCTCCTGTCTCCTGCAGTCCCGGGAAGGGGGGGGGGGGGGTTCACTTCCCCACCATCTGTCCAATTCTTCTGCTTCCTGTGACAAAGCATCCATTCTCTTCAGTCTTATTCCCACCGGCCAATGTACGCTACGTCAATAGTGACATAGTGTTCATAGCCTAGCTGGGAGTGCCGAGCTATTGCAGAGACTGCACATGTACGCTGCCTCGCTGCAATAGTATATGAACTCTCGCGGCGAGACAGCGTGCATGTGCAGTCTCTGTAATCGATCGGCATTCCTTCCTTGGCAGTGAACGCTACATCACTAGTGATGTAACTTTCACTGACCTGCTGGTAGAAGAATACAGATAAAGAACGCTTCATAACAAGAAGAGGATCTGGACGGCTTGCAGTGAGGTGACCTGGGGGACTAGAGAAGATCATCAAGAAGAATATGCGATAAGGTGTTTGTATTGATTTTTTTTTTTTATGACAAAACCCCCTTAACTAAAATCCATAAGTCCTTTTTTACGTGTCATTTTTCTGAGTGGTTTCCTATTTAGTGTGTAATGGTGACATATATTTCCTTTGCCCATATGTATAACTTTACATTTATCAGTGTTAAATCTCATTTGCTGCATTTCTGCCCAAGCCCCCAACTTATCTAGGTTCACTTGTGTCTCTTGTGTTTCTTTACGTAGTTTTGGATCATCTGCAAATATTGATATTTTACTACACAATCCTTCTACAAAGTCATTAATCAATACATTAAAAAGAATAACTGCCCCCTGTGATAGCCCACTAGTAATGGTGACCCAATCAAAGTTTGTACCATTTATAACCACCCTCTGCTTTCCATCACTGAGCCAGTTACTTACCCCCTTATACACATTCTCACCCAGACCAAGCATTCTCATTTTATATACCAACCTTTTATGCGGCACAGTATCAAACGCTTTGGAAAAATCCAGATATACAGGATCCAATGACTTTCCTCAGTCCACTCTAGAACTGATCTAGTTGATTTAACAGGAGCGGTCTCTCACAAACCGATGCTGATACAGAGTTATACAGCTATTTTCCTTGAAGTAGTCCAGGATAGCATCTCTTAGAAACCCTTGAAACATTTTAGTAATTTTAATAGAAGTTAGACTTACTGGCCTATAATTTCCAGGTTCCCTTTTTGACCACTTTTTGAATATTGGCAGCATAATGGTGATGGACTAATCGAGTTGAACTGACCCCATCAGTACTAAGTCCTTAAATATAAGAAACAAGGGTTTATCACATTACTTAATTCCCTTAAAACCCGGGGGTGTATGGGATCAGGACCGGGCGATTTGTCTATTTTAATCTTTTTAAGACAGCTCTGCACTTCTTCCTGGGTTAGGCTGGTGATATTTAGTGGAGAGTTTACATTATCACTCTGCATCTCATCTGACATTTAATTTTCTATGTGAATATACTGGAAAAAAAACTATTTAATAGATTTGTTTTTCCCTTGCCACCCTCTACAATTTCTCATGCATTATTTATTAAAGGGTTCACACTTTCATTATTAATCTTTTTACTATTTACCATATTTTTCATCTTATAAGACGCACTTTTTCACCCTCCAAAGTGGAGGGAAAAAGTTAGTATGTCCTATAAAGCGAACATGCCGAAATTCGGACCCGGATGGTAGCTGTGTGAAAAGGATCACATGTCCTTATCACACAGTTGCTGGCTGGGACCGCATCCATAGCGAGAGGAGAGACGCCGTACGAACAGCTGATCGGTGGAGGCGGAAGAGCAGTGCTCACTAATTAGCAGTTTGTACAGGCAGCTCTTCTGCCCTGCTATGGAGCAGAACCAGCCAGCAGCTGTGTGATAAGTATCACACGTCCGCTCCATAGCAGAGGAGGGGAGCCGCCTGTACGAACTGCTGCTGCTCCCCCACCCCACCAATTAACTGAAGGTATGGGCGTCTCTCCATTCCTTATAACACAGCTGCTGGCTCTATAGCAGGGGAGGACAGCCGCCCCTAGGTACAGCTGATTGGTGCCTAGTTGTGCGGAAATGTATAACCTATACCTCACCATAATGACTCATGCCTTGCAGGACTCCTGGAAAGCTGGGTGGCAACTAATGGAATCATCATTATATTGTCACTCAGCTTTTCCAGGATTCTGAATGTCAAAAGCAGAGTTATGCAGGCATTCATTCCACATACATCACTATAACTAGTCAAACATGGCATTCAGGGCTCCTGGAAAACTGGGTGACAAGTAATAAGACCTCTGTAACATTTATACTCAGCTGTTCCTGGACCCTGAATGGCAGGTTGACGAGTGGTATAAACTTCATTCTGAGGTGGTACTACTGCTCTTTATTTCAACTGTAGTACCTCCCTCACTGCCTGCTCTGGGTGGTTCAAAATATTCCCCCCCCCCCCTCTAAAACCTAGGTGCATCTTATCATCAGGTGCGCCCTATAAAGTGAAAAATACGGTATATAGTTAAAGAACAGTTTAGGATTAGTTTTACTCTCTTTGGCAATAAGTCTCTCTGTCACCATCTTTGCTGTTTCTATCTGATTTTTACATAATTTATTTTTTCCTTATAGGCTTTTTTAGTGCTTCTTCGATGCCTTCTTGTTTAAGTAGTTTAAACACTTTATTTTTACTGTTTACTGCCGCCCTTACATCTTTATTGAGTCACATTGGTTGTCTCCTATTACTAAGTATGAACCTCTTACAGTAAGTAAATAGGATGTTTTTAAATGTTTCTCATTTATTGCTTGTACTCTTATTTTTGAGGACGCTATCCGTCAATAAGGTTAAGGGCATCACTAAGCTTATCGAACTTGGCCTTCCTAAAGTTTAGTATTTTCGTAAGAAAAGTTTGTAAGAAAGTTGTTACCTTTATGAGATCCGCATAAATATATGAAAAAGAATAGGGCCCAATACTGACCATACTAGTAACAGTGATCCAATGCCAATTCCTGCAGTTTGCTGATTACCCACATTGCATAAGACAAACTTCATAATTTACAAATTTGTAGATGATGTGTGATTTATTGTGTGTATCTCAATTGCAGCAAGCAGAGATCTTGATACAAAAAGCATGCCCATCTCTCAGTGAGACCCACCCCTGAGGAGCTTAGTACAATGAGTGTGATAGGGTGGTTTCACACAAAGTTTGGTTTTTTTGAAGGCACAGTTTTTGTAGAAGTTTTGAGCCAAAATCAAAAAAAGATTCAGAAGATATGGGAAATATAAAGGAAGGACTTTTCCTTTCTGCTGCATACACTTCTTGTTTTGCCTCAAAAAAACTGTATGAAAAACTGCCATCCAAACTGTAGATTTAGAAAACTGGCCAAAAGAAGAAGTATGTGAGACAGATATTTGCAGATAGATGCAGTGTGTGGCTGGTTACTCAGGGGAGCAGTTCCCTGATATCACCAATGTTCACTGGAATAGTGATCAGTCATGTGGACAGAACTCCTCAGTGTCTCCATTCCCCTTCGCACCAGAGTGCGAACATCAGAGTGAGTTGCAGATCAGCAATCACTCTCACTAATCTCCCGGGATGAAGAAACAACCAGAACATATGTTCATGGGAAAATGTAATATTGACTATGAAGCCGTTCAGTTCAGCTGCATCAGCAGAACAGAACAGACTATACCCCCCAAACATCCTCACTTCTGAAATACTTTGTGGTTTTGGGATTCTTTCCCTTCTTCTATGTAATTTTCAGCCTAGGACTTTCTACAATCTCATTACGTTTCCCTCCTGGAACACAGGTGCTGCATGTGGCTTGCTTACCCCATTAACATTCAATCTGTAACCCTCCACCACATATAGCACATTCCTCTTCTGAAATACTCTGCTCTGCTGTGACACCTATAGCACAATAATGGTCTGTGATAATGCCTACTATATGAAGGGAACAGGCAGTGTGAGGATGCTGTGCTGTATAAACAGTGGGGGCGGGAAATTCCAGGGATATTAGCACAATCCATTACTACGCTTCATGCAGATTAATTAGTAGATCTCTCGATGTTGTGTGAAAATATTTCCCCAGAATGTAATTAAATACAATTTTCTACTGACACAAATTGTAGAACCCGCGATCTCGTCCGCACATCATTTACCTCCATTTTCAGATGTACGGCGCCTGCTCCTGACAGTCCAGACTACAGAATCCCCTCATTATTGCATACAAACCTCTAATTAGATCAGAGGACCAGAGAATAGTGCCGTGTCGGCTTCTTTTCATATAAATTAATACACATGTCCACAAAGCAGATTATCAGCGTATGATTGGCCCCAGAACTGTGCTTTGCAAGAGGCAAAACATAAAATATTTACACCCTAAGTGACAAATATGAAAAAAACTTTGTAAATTTCCTAATGCTTCAAGTATAACTCTGCTTTCTAAAAGTTTTTACCATGTCATAAGGACATGTCAAATGTTTTGATTGCTGGTGGTCCTCCTTCTGAGACCCCACCAAATGCTAGAACTATCCAGCTGAAGTACTTGTTGGAGCACTATCATTGCTTGCTAGCTGAAGATGGCGTCACATGTCTCCTAAGATCTGTTGTACTACAGGTACTCTAGAGCTTTCCTGCTCAGGTGTGGGGGATTGTGCTGGCTGGGCATGTGTGTGTCTCCAGTCAGCCAATCACTCTAGGTCAGTACACATAAAATCTGTCTTCTTAGGTGTGGGCGTGTTCAGCTTTCTCTCCTTCTGTCTCTCTGTGCAGTGTGAGCAGGTTCTATGTATGGTGGCTGCAAGAAAGATTTGTGTCTTGTGATTTTGTTTGGTTATGTCGCAGGTTAGTCCTGGTTAGTGTAGGGACTAGCGGTATTGCTAGGAGCCTTGATGTGGCCTGCTAGCTTCCATATTTTGGCCAAAATGTCAACAAATACCTGGCATTTATAGCATTTACAACTGCTACTAGTGTTTGTGTATTGGCTGCTGTGTGGTGTGATCATGGCTCTGAGTCTTATTCTATCCTGTCCAGTTGTCACTTTTGGTGGTGGCATGAATATGTGTCCTAGCCTGGGTGCGTGTGTTCCTAGGGGCGGCAAGGGCCCAGATCTGAAGACCACTAGGCTGCCCTTTATTGGAACGATGTCCCCTCTCAGGTAGGTCCTTGGTCATCTTCCTTTGTAGAAGATAGGGAAAGGTGTTAATTGGTGGTTGTTTCATACACATGTGTTAGGGAAATTCAACTTTTTCCTTCATATGCTGAAACAGCTTATATGACCGGCCGGGAGAAAGCAGACACAGACAGGTCTATGTGCAAAGCAATCTTAATTTATTACAAAACATCTCCCTTTATATAGTATTTTTAAAGGAGAGTGGTCTATTGTCAATATGTGTACATTTCAGTCAGTCACATGCTTTTACATAGATAGTAGTTAAAGGAGATGTCCCGAGGCAGCAAGTGGGTCTATACACTTCTGTATGGCCATATTAATGCACTTTGTAATGTACATTGTGCATTAATTATGAGCCATACAGAAGTTATAAAAAGTTTTTTACTTACCTGCTCCGTTGCTGGCGTCCTCGTCTCCATGGAGCCGACTAATTTTTGGCCTCCGATGGCCAAATTAGCCACGCTTGCGCAGTCCGGGTCTTCAGCTTTCTTCTATGGAGCCGCTCGTGCCAGAGAGCGGCTCCGTGTAGCTCCGCCCCGTCACGTGCCGATTCCAGCCAATCAGGAGGCTGGAATCGGCAGTGGACCGCACAGAAGAGCTGCGGTCCACGAAGGTAGAAGATCCCGGCGGCCATCTTCAGCGGTAAGTATTGAAGTCACCGGACCGCCGGGATTCAGGTAAGCGCTGTGCGGGTGGTTTTTTTAACCCCTGCATCGGGGTTGTCTCGCGCCGAACGGGGGGGGGGTTTAAAAAAAAAAAAAACCGTTTCGGCGCGGGACATCTCCTTTAATCATTAAGGCATTGTCTTTACAGGACACTTGCACACTGACTTTTGAACAGTGTAACAGAAGATAAGGAAAGAATGTAAGATGTATATATGTTTTCTGAGTACTATTGTCAATTTCTATTCCTGTAACAATCTAATCTTGCTGTGCAATCAACATATGAATGTATAAGCGTATATCAGAGATATTCATAGGAGACTGAATGGAGCCCACAGACTCATGGCCTTCACAAATCCCTCATTTGAAACAGTTCATCTTGAGAAGGGCCTACATTGTGATGGTACATTCTAGGGTTCTAAGCAACCCATGCAGTCTTAATATTTATATTCTTCTGTTCTCCTTGCCGGATTCCCACCGTCATGGCTCTTTACAATATCGCAGTGGGAGGCTCTCCAGATAATTTGCTTGTCTCCGTATCTTATAGAACATCCAACAATTGTAGACACATACAAATAAACAGAATAAACAATATTAGTGGGTGAAGCACAAAATTCATCACCTTCCCCACTGTAGGAGATCAACTGGTAAATATGTCATACTAATGATGTCCTGTGTCTACTTTGATCTTAGTACCTATGCTGACCAACTTATCTTTTACCTATACCGTTTGTCTATATTGTCCATACACTATGGAGTTAGTTTATAACATGAAATATTAACTTCCCTGACCAGGTTTCAACCAATGGTGTTCTCCTTCCTGTATCACATATGAACTACCCCTAAACGCCGTGGTGAGGTTGTACAGACCAGTTATCTCTCCAAAAGTCAGGTTCACGATTCTACATTAATGATTGCTTTCACATGTGAACTCATCCTGTTTCCTGGTCTTGGTACTGTTTTCCCACATCCAATACCTTGTAAGGGTATCCCCTTCCTTAACCTGCACCAATTGTAACTTCCGTCCCGGTGACAGGGTCCAGGCCCTGATGATTAGCAGGATACTTCCGAGCACCAGGAACCACCTCATGTTTTCTTAACTCCTATCTCTTAACTTTCTTGCAGTGTGATGCCTGTACCCAATTGGTTTTACCCTCTAGTTTGACAGCAGTACTTGTGGTAAGGAATACTTGATACTTGTGGTAAGCAGTACTTGGTTTCAATGTCCTCCTCACATGTCTTTTTGTCACTACCCAGTCTCCGGGCTGCACATCATGCGTTCCTTCAAGAGAATTTGGATCTAGAATTGAAGAAAACACTTGGTTGTGTGTTAACTTTAGGCATGCATTTAGGGACATGGCATAGTCAGTTAGAGTACCATACTGGGCCCATAGCACCTGTGGAAAATACAGGCCTAACCTTGGTGCACACCCAAACAAGATTTCATATGGTGATAACCCCGTCTTTCTGCTAGGTACATATCTTACTGAGAAAAGGGCTAATGGAAGGCACTTAGTCCATGGTTTGCCCATTTCCTGCATTGCTTTCTGTATTTTTAATTTTAGGGTACTGTTCATCGTTTCTACTTTACTGCTACTCTGCGGATGATAGGGTGTGTGAAAAGCCTGAGATACACCCAAAGCAGATATGATATGTTGTATGATTTCACCTGTGAAATGTGTACCTCTATCTGACTCAATCACTTCCGGTACCCTGTACCTGCAGATTACCTCATTCATGATCTTCTTTGTGGTTACCTGAACGGTTGCCTTGGTAACAGGGTAGGCCTCAACCCAACCGGAAAAGATATCAACAACAACAAGCACATATTCATATTTCCCAACAGGTGGGAAGTGAATGTAGTCGATTTGCAATCTCTGAAATGGGTAGAGTGGCCTAGGCAAGTGCTTTTGTGGCACTTTTACCTTCTGTCCTAGATTGCTTATTGCACAGATCATGCAAGAATTGACAAATGATGCAGCAGTTACAGAGAATTCAGGAGTCACCTACCCTCGTTCAAGCGTCAACATCATTGCTGCTTTTGATAGGTGTGTCTTTCCGTGCATCAGCTGGGCCATCATGGGGTACAGGGACCGTGGTAGGCAAGTTCTGTTGACAATCATGCTGATGTTGTACTTCAAATAGATCAGAATCTTTCTGCAAAGAAGTTAAAAATAACTGATCTGCAGTGCCCATGTCCCCCCCCCCCCCTATTTGAACCAGGATACTCGATTGGAAGAAGAGTAGCCGAGTTCAAGGTAATGCATCTTTGAAAAAAAATGTTAGGAGGCATGAGGAGGGCACATTATAACTGAATGTGACGGGCCAGAGAAAAGTACTTGGGCTGCACTTGTGTAAGTATACTCTGGATATCATGAGCGGTAAGAACCAACAGGGGGTAGTCCAATACCAATTCAGAGGAATTATCAATCATTGCTTGTACTGCTGCCCCTACTCGGATACATGAGGGGGCCCCTCAAGCTACTGGATCCAATCTCATGGAATGGTACCCAAGTGGTCGTGGGCTGCCTCTGTGTTTTTGTGTCAGTACTGCTGTCGCATTGCCGGAAAGTTCAGTGCAGAAGAGGGTAAAAGGTAAAGTGTAGTTAGGAATTCTCAAAGCTAGAGAGCTGAGAATAGAGAGTTTTAAAGTGTAGAAGGAGCCAATTGCTTCAGGGGTGAGAGAAAAGGGGGTGACTGAAAGGCAGTCGTAAAGTGGTTGCATTAGGGATGAAGCAGAGTGGATCCAAGAATGGGAGTAGGACACAAGGCCCAAAAAGGTGCAGAGGAAACAGAGGAAGTAACAGGAATGGCGTGGACTGCAGCCTTTTGTTCTTCTGTCAAATGTTTGGTTCCCTGAGCCAGGCAATGACCTAAGAAGACAATCTTTGTTTTACAAGACTGTAATTTTTCTTTTGACGCCTTGCAGCCATTTTCTGCCAAAACAGACTGGAGTGCCTGGGTGTACATGTTCAAATAGTTCTGCACCCCTTGTGGCAGAACAGTCCAAGCATATTATCTATCCCTAAAAGTAAATGCAAAAAGGTACTGACTGTCCGGATGGAGGGGTAGACTGAAAAAGGCATTTGCGAGGTCTACCACTGTGTAGTATGTGGCAGTAGGTGGCACCTGTGCCAGCAAGGTGTGGGGATTGGGCACCACAGGTGTGTCCAATACAGTTACCTTGTTTATATTGTGGAGATCATGTACCATGCGGTAGGTATCCAGCTGACCCTTTTACATCCTCTTTTTGACTGGAAAAAGAGGGGTGTTGGCTGGAGAACATATCTCATGCAAGGCCCCCTTTTGAAGTAAATCTTTAATTTGTGGGCCTATAGAATCTGCCTGGGCCTTACCCAACGGGTATTGTTTTATTTGTGGAACTACACATCCTGGTTTCAGTGTGACAACCATAGGAGTCACATTCATATGATCAATATCTGTTTTGGACTTGGCCCAAAGTTCTTGTGCCATCCATGGTCTATATTTGACTTTTTGTGCCGTCATGTCATATTGCCTTCTTTCCCCTCCCCAAATACTTCATCCGTTCCCATAGCACCCTTCGCTTTCTGTGCCTCCTCCTGCTCCCACTCACTAGCCTTGGATCTTGTGATCATAGGCTTGACCGGTCTGTGCCAAAGAGCCCTACAAGTGAGGCAATTTTCTCAGCAGTCCGTGTTTTTCTGTCCACAATGCCAGCAGGTCCATCCTTTCAGTCCATTACCTGACCCTGGAGTGGATCGCTTGGCATAGGGTGGAGGTGAAGGGGTAAGGGGAGGCAGAAGGAACTGACCAGGCAATGGGGGAGCATAATATATATGTTTTTTTAAATCTTTCTGCGGGTATCCTGCCTCTTCTATATCTTTACTTACTTTCTGCCAACTATTCAACATTTCCCATAATCGATTATCTTTTACCCATCCAGCATGGCTTTCTGCAAACCTATCCCAATGCTGGGGGTCAAGAACTCCTGTTTTCCAACATCCTGTCTGCTTCAACAATTTATCACGTCCTTTACCTACTGCGCCCCTGCCTTTTCTTTGTTTCACTATTTTCCTTACAGTTTTTCATACCTTATCCTCTACCAGCAGTATTGCCCATGGCTGGAGGCTTATGTACACCAAGAGGCTTATTATTTTTATTCTTTCCACACATAAAACAATCCCTGCTGAGACACACAGCGATACTGCAGAGGCCCCTGTCCAGAATCAATGCCCTGTTTTTCACAGGGACTTCCCTGCAGCCTTACTGATCCGGTCCCTGTTAACACGGGACACAGAGGTTTATATTTGCACCCCAGAGGTCAGGTTCCATAGATCAGGTCAGCTCATCTCAATCACTCACGCATGTGGCACAAACATTCATAGAGACAATAGACACAAAACTCTCTATCTCTGCACTTGGTTGCTTTAAACACCCCCCTATTCCCTTCTTTCTCAACCCTGTGACCCTGTCTGTTCCCTTATTCGGTATGCTAACCACAGTAAGAATACTATTCAGAGACAAATGCCTACAAACAAACAAACACACTTATTCCCACTGAACAGCATATCTTAGCCCATCATGTAGATTCTTTTAAATGGCTCGAAGACTTACAAAAGAGGCATGCACTTCTTACCCTCAGACAGGAAGCAAACAGCCATGAAACACAGATTCTATATGATAAGATAAGGTATTACCTTTTCCTGCGCAGTTGTATCAATCTGTGGTTCCAGGTGGCTCCTTATCTCATCTAGGTCTGGGGGTTCAGGGTGCAGACGACCCTCTTTTTCTTTTGCTTTGAGCCCCATGTTGGGCACCAGGTAATGTTGGGGAAATTCAAAGCTCCAAATTGAAGTAGCTTATATGACCGGCCGGGAGAAAGCAGTGACACAGACAGGTCTATGTGCAAAGCAATCTGAATTTATTACAAAACATCTCCCTTTATATCGCATTTTTAAAAGAAGAGTGGTCTATTGTCAATATATAAGCGTATATCAGAGATGCTCATAGGAGACAGAATGGAGCCCACAGACTCATGGCCTTCACATATGCCACCACCGACAGGGACAACTGGACAGGATAAGATAACACAGCCATGATCACACCATACAGCAGCCAATACACGAACACTGTAAATGCTATTAATGCCAGATGTTTAATAAAATTTTGGCCAAAATATGGAAGCTAGCGGGCCACTTCATGGCTCCCAGCAATACTGCTTGTCCCTATACTAATCAGGAGTCCAGCGACATAACCAAACAAAACTCAAAACACAAACCTTTCTTGCAGCCACCACACATAGAACTTGCTCACACCACACAGAGAGAATGAGAACAGAGAAAGCTGAACACACCCTCACCTGGGGAGACAGCTTTTATGTGTACTGACCTAGAGTGATTGGCTGACTGGAGACACACACATGCCCAGCCAGCACAATTCTCACATGAGCAGGAAAGCTCCAGAGAACCCCTAGTACAACACATCTAAGGAGACAGATGTGACAGATAGGCTCGATAGCAAGTCTAGCAGCACGACCCCTGCTATTAAAACTTTTGATAAGTCAAAAGTTTTTAGATAACGCACTTATGAATTGAGTTGCAGGTGTGGAATATGATGGCGGTTATGGAGAGGCTTTATACCAGTTTAGTTGAACAAACAATGCTTTACTGAATGCACAATAAATAATATTATGGCAATAACATACAACAGTTTTATCTGCATGCAATGCAAACAGTTTAATAACATTCAATTAACGCTATACCTCATAGGTTAGTCGATAACCTATGCTTAGGGTGTCCTAAATATTGTGCATACAATATAGAATTTTTGCAGTCACTAAATGGCTTACCCTGTCCAAAGAAAAATAGCTCCACAGAAGCTGTTTAAAAATAGGAGTCTTCCCTAAAGTAAAAGTCCCTTTACATGGGCCAACTGTCATGCCTGTGCCTTCTCACAGGAGAAATAGTGGTTCAGTGAATGGGGGCAGTGCAGCCGGAGATCTTGTCTGGCTACTCTTATCTATTCACTGCAAAAAGGCAGTGATTCATAAATGAATGACTGCCTGTTTACATGGGTCAATAGTCACCTGGTTTTTAGCTTAGAAAAAAAATGAGATACCTTGACAAGTGAGTGATTTTCACTCAGTGCCCTGTCAGCGGCCGCATGTACACAGGATGACTATTGCACAAATTTGTTGTTTCCTGTGATTATTTGGACAATAATAACCCAGTGTAAAGGTAACTTAGTTTAGTCTTCAGGGAATTTGCTTAAGGAAATGACTAAATCCACCAAATGAAATATGCAGTCACTGTCCCCTAAACAAATTATTAGCATAGTACCTTTAAGGAGGCAATACAATGACAAGTCAAAATAATCCATTTAACAGGTGAAGAGCTCTGGTGATTGTACTTATAATTACACATCACCGAAACTTAAATTTTCAGATACTGGATGTTGGTTTATCTGCTCTTGCTGGTGGTCTGTCTCCCAAAAACTGCTTAGCACTTGCAGTTGATAATTGCAGCTGATGCTTCCTTGGACAATCGGCAGATCTCCTTCCAGCACTCACGTTGCAACAGCTCGGTGATGCCCCTCCAGAAATCCGGGCTATGCTCTCTCTTTGGTGCAGGAAAACCCAGCTCTGCAGTAGCATTGGGACAGCTCACTCCTCACAAGATTCTCTGCTCTGTGCAAAAAGCCCAAAACTAGACCTAACTTTTATCCCCAGCCCATCAAGAGGCAGCTCAGGTCCTGTTAATCCATGGCAGCAACATTAGAGTAAAAAATAAACACAGTCATGTGACCTCTCTGAAGGTTCTAGCAGGAATATAATAGATACAGTAATAATAGATATCTGCTATATATGCGTGGGTTTTTAATCACTTATAGTTATACTTTAAAGGCTAAATCCATTCAACATACTGTACTACATTGCTTCACTGTTGCCAGCTTTTTCTAGGTGCTACCTGTGTAGCTGCTTTTTATTATAGCTAATGGGGTTTGTTCACTGTCATTCAATTCCGCCATAATGAAGCAGCAAAACAGAACACCTTAAAGACACTCTATAGCTGCCTTCTTGCAGCACAAAGTAGTACCAGTCACACTGATTACAGAGATATGTCTGCTGTGTACGTTTCTAGCCACTGAGCTTTCATCAATAGAAAACATTATGACTAGAGATGAGCGAGCACCAAAATGCTCGGGTGCTCGTTACTCGAGATGAACTTTTCGCGATGCTCGAGGGTTCGTTTCGAATAACGAACCCCATTGAAGTCAATGGGCGACCGGAGCATTTTTGTATATCGCCTATGCTCGCTAAGGTTTTCATTTGTGAAAATCGGGGCAATTCAAGAAAGTCATGGGAACGACACAGCAACGGATAGGGCAGGCGAGGGGCTACATGTTGGGCTGCATCTCAAGTTCCCAGGTCCCACTATTAAGCCACAATAGCGGCAAGAGTGGGCCCCCCCCCCTCCCAACAACTTTTACTTCTGAAAAGCCCTCATTAGCAATGCATAACTTTGCTAAGCACCACACTACCTCCAACAAAGCACAATCACTGCCTGCATGACACTCCGCTGCCACTTCTCCTGGGTTACATGCTGACCAACCCCCCCCCCGCACTACCCAGTGTCCACAGCGCACACCAAACTGTTCCTGCCCAGCCTTCAGCTGCCCTCATGCCACACCACACTCATGTCTATTTATAAGTGCGTCTGCCATGAGGAGGAACCGCAGGCACATACTGCAGAGGGTTGGCACGGCTAGGCAGCGACCCTCTTTAAAAGGGGCGGGGCGATAGTCCACAATGCTGTACAGAAGCAATGAGAAATCCAATCCTGTGCCACCTCCATCTGGAGCTGCACACGTGGGCATAGCAATGGGGAACCTATGTGCCACACACTATTCATTCTGTCAAGGTGTCTGCATGCCCCAGTCAGACCGCGTTTTTTTATAAATAGTCACAGGCAGGTACAACTCCACAATGGGAATTCCGTGTGCACCCACGGCATGGGTGGCTCCCTGGAACCCACCGACTGTACATAAATGTATCCCATTGCAGTGCCCTGGACAGCAGAGCTAACGTCAGATTAAATGCAGGTGGGCTTCGGCCCATACTGCATGCCCCAACCTGACCGGGGTTTTTAATTCATAGACACAGGCAGGTACAACTCCCTATTGTGAAGTCCCTGTGGACCGACAGCATGGGTGGGTGCCAGGAAGCCACCGGCGGTACATAAATATATCCCATTGCATATCACAGCTGAGGTAATAAATTCATGTTTAATGCAGGTGGGCTTCGGCCCACACTGCATGCCCCAGTCAGACTGGGGTTCTTTAGAAGTGGACACATGCAGTTACAACTCCCTGTGGACCCACAGCATGGGTGGGTGCCAGGAAGCCACTGGCGGTACATAAATACATCCCATTGCAGTGCCCAACACAGCTGATGTAACGTCAGCTGTAATGCAGTTGGGCTAAAAATTAATTTGATTACACTGTAGGCGAGGGCCCCCAAAAATTGGTGTATCAACAGTACTAATGTACATCAGAAAAATTGCCCATGCCCAACCAAGAGGGCAGGTGAAATCCATTAATCGCTTTGGTTAATGTGGCTTAATTGGTAACTAGGCCTGGAGGCAGCCCAGTTAAAATAAAAATTGGTTCAGGTGAAAGTTTCAACGCTTTAATGAGCATTGAAACGTATACAAAATTGTTTAGAAAAATTATATGACTGAGCCTTGTGGGCCTAAGAAAAATTGCCCGTTTGGCGTGATTATGTGAGGTTTCAGGAGGAGGAGCAGGAGGAGGAATATTATACACAGATTGATGAAGCGAAAAGGTCCCCGTTTTTGATGGGGATAGAGAACGATGCTTCCATCCGCGGGTGCACCCTACGTATTGCTTAGGTATCGCTGCTGTCCGCTGGTGGAGAAGAGAAGTCTGGGGAAATCCAGGCTTTGTTCATCTTGATGAGTGTTAGCCTGTCGGCACTGTCGGTTGACAGGCGGGTACGCTTATCTGTGATGATTCCCCCAGCCGCACTAAACACCCTCTCTGACAAGACGCTAGCCGCAGGACAAGCAAGCACCTCCAGGGCATACAGCGCGAGTTCAGGCCACGTGTCCAGCTTTGACACCCAGTAGTTGTAGGGGGCAGACCCGTCACGGAGGACGGTCATGCGATCGGCTACGTACTCCCTCACCATCCTTTTACAGTGCTCCCGCCGACTCAGCCGTGACTGGGGAGCGGTGACACAGTCTTGCTGGGGAGCCATAAAGCTGTCAAGGGCCTTAATGAGTGTTGCCCTGCCTGTGCTGTACATGCTGCCTGATCTCCGCGCCTCCCCTGCTACCTGGCCCTCGGAACTGCGCCTTCGGCCACTAGCGCTGTCGTATGGGAATTTTACCATCAGTTTGTCCGCCAGGGTCCTGTGGTATAGCAACACTCTCGAACCCCTTTCCTCTTCGGGTATGAGAGTGGAAAGGTTCTCCTTATACCGTGGGTCAAGCAGTGTGTACACCCAGTAATCCGTAGTGGCCAGAATGCGTGTAACGCGAGGGTCACGAGAAAGGCATCCTAACATGAAGTCAGCCATGTGTGCCAGGGTACCTGTACGCAACACATGGCTGTCCTCACTAGGAAGATCACTTTCAGGATCCTCCTCCTCCTCCTCCTCCTCCTCCTCAGGCCATACATGCTGAAAGGATGACAGGCCAGCAGCATGTGTACCGTCACCAGTGGGCCAAGCTGTCTCTTCCCCCTCCTCCTCATCTTCCTACTGCTCCTCACCGCGCTGAGATATAGACATGAGGGTGCTCTGACTATCCAGCGACATACTGTCTTCCCCCGGCTCTGTTTCCGAGCGCAAAGCCTTTATGCTTTGCAGGGAACTTCTCAAGAGGCATAGCAGAGGAATGGTGACGCTAATGATTGCAGCATCGCCGCTCACCACCTGGGTAGACTCCTCAAACTTTCCAAGGACCTGGCAGATGTCTGCCAACCAGGCCCACTCTTCTGAAAAGAATTGAGGAGGCTGACTCCCACTGCGCCGCCCATGTTGGAGTTGGTATTCCACTATAGCTCTACGCTGCTCATAGAGCCTGGCCAACATGTGGAGCATAGAGTTCCACCGTGTGGGCACGTCGCGCAGCAATCGGTGCACTGGCAGATTAAACCAATGTTGCAGGGTGCGCAGGGTGGCAGCGTCCGTGTGGGACTTGTGGAAATGTGTGCAGAGCTGGCGCACCTTTCCGAGCAGGTCTGACAAGCGTGGGTAGCTTTTCAGAAAGCGCTGAACCACCAAATTAAAGACGTGGGCCAGGCATGGCACGTGCGTGAAGCTGCCGAGCTGCAGAGCCGCCACCAGGTTACGGCCGTTGTCACACACGACCATGCCCGGTTGGAGGCTCAGTGGCGCAAGCCAGCGGTCGGTCTGCTCTGTCAGACCCTGCAGCAGTTCGTGGGCCGTGTGCCTCTTATCTCCTAAGCTGAGTAGTTTCAGCACAGCCTGCTGACGCTTGCCCACCGCTGTGCTGCCACGCCGCGCGACACCGACTGCTGGCGACGTGCTGCTGCTGACACATCTTGATTGCGAGGCAGAGGTTGCGTTGGAGGAGGAGGAGGAGGAGGGTGCTTTAGTGGAGGAAGCATACACCGCCGCAGATACCACCACCGAGCTGTGGCCCGCAATTCTGGGGGTGGGTAGGACGTGAGCGGTCCCAGGCTCTGACTCTGTCCCAGCCTCCACTAAATAATATAATAATCTTTATTTGTATAGCGCCAACTTATTCCGCAGCGCTTTAAATTCACCCAATGTGCCGTCAGGGAGATATAGTGGCCCTGCCCGCCTGTGCTTGTCCACGTGTCCGTTGTTAAGTGTACCTTGGCAGTAACCGCGTTGGTGAGGGCGCGTACAATGTTGCGGGAGACGTGGTCGTGCAGAGCTGGGACGGCACATCGGGAAAAATAGTGACGACTGGGAACTGAGTAGCGCGGGGCCGCCGCCGCCATCATACTTTTGAAGGACTCCGTTTCCACAACCCTATACGGCAGCATCTTCAGGCTGATAAATTTGGCTACGTGCACGTTTAACGCTTGAGCGTGCGGGTGCGTGGCGGCGTACTTGCGCTTGCGCTCAAACACTTGCGCTAGCGACGGCTAGACGCTGCGCTGACAGACATTGCTGGATGGGGCCAAGGACAGCGGAGGTGAGGGTGTGGGTGCAGGCCAGGAGACGGTAGTGCCTGTGTCCTCAGAGCGGGGTTGGATCTCAGTGGTAGGTTGGGGCACAGGGGGAGAGGCAGCGGTGCAAACCGGAGGCGGTGAACGGCCTTCGTCCCACCTTGTGGGGTGCTTGGCCATCATGTGTCTGCGCATGCTGGTGGTGGTGAGGCTGGTGGTGGTGGTGGCTCCCCGGCTGATCTTGGCGCGACAAAGGTTGCACACCACTGTTCGTCGGTCGTCTGCACTCTCAGTGAAAAACTGCCAGACCTTTGAGCACCTCGGCCTCTGCAGGGTGGCATGGCGCGAGGGGGCGCTTTGGGAAACAGTTGGTGGATTATTCGGTCTGGCCCTGCCTCTACCCCTGGACACCGCACTGCCTCTTGCAACCTGCCCTGCTGCTGCCCTTGCCTCCCCCTCTGAAGACCTGTCCTCAGTAGGCGTAGCAAACCAGGTGGGGTCAGTCACCTCATTGTCCTGCTGCTCTTCCTCTGAATCCTCTGTGCGCTCCTCCCTCGGACTTACTGCCCTTACTACTACCTCACTGATAGACAATTGTGTCTCATCGTCATCGGCCTCCTCACCCACTGAAAGGTCTTGAGACAGTTGCCGGAAGTCCCCAGCCTCATCCCCTGGACCCCGGGAACTTTCCAATGGTTGGGCATCAGTCACGATAAACTCCTCTGGTGGGAGAGGAACCACTGCAGGCCAATCTGAGCAGGGGCCCGAGAACAGTTCCTGGGAGTCTGCCCGCTCCTCAGAATGTCTCATTTTCATGGAGTGAGGAGGCTGGGAGGAAGGAGGAGCAGCAGCCAGAGGATTCTGAGTTGCAGCAGTGGACGGCGCAGAACTGTGGGTGGACGATAGGTTGCTGGAAGCACTTTCTGCCATCCACGACAGGACCTGCTCACACTGCTCATTTTCTAATAAAGGTCTACCGCGTGGACCCATTAAATGTGCGATGAATGTGGGGACGCCAGAAACGTGCCTCTCTCCTAATCCCGCAGCAGTCGGCTGCGATACACCTGGATCAGGAGCTCGGCCTGTGCCCACACCCTGACTAGGGCCTCCGCGTCCTCGGCCGCGCCCGCGTCCTCTAGGCCTACCCTTACCCCTCAGCATGCTGTATTACCAGTAATGCAGAAACAGAACGCTGTAATTAAATGTGCCGCTTATTGGCCTGTGGTTGGAGGCTGACTTCGCTTACGGAACGCCAGGAAATAATTTGGCGCAAGCCTGCTGTAACACTTAGCTGGCTGCGTATGATTTTGTAGAACTACTACACCCAGCACACACAGACCCAGAACACTGAGCACAGTGACAGGCAGGCCAAATAGATTTTTTCCCAATATTTTTTAGAAAAGGCCCACTGCCTATATTCAATCAATAATGTGTCTTCTGTCCCTGCCTCCACACTTCTGTCCCTGGACTATGTCACAGAACTGCAGAGTGTTGCACTGTTAACTGCAACACAGCGGTGATTTCAGAGCCCAGACAGAGCCAGGAAATAATTTGGCGCAAGCCTGCTGTAACACTTAGCTGGCTGCGTATGATTTTGTAGAACTACTACACCCAGCACACACAGACCCAGAACACTGAGCACAGTGACAGGCAGGCCAAATAGATTTTTTGCCCAATATTTTTTAGAAAAGGCCCACTGCCTATATTCAATCAATAATATGTCTTCTGTCCCTGCCTCCACACTTCTGTCCCTGGAGTATTACTGCAGGGCGCAATGCTCTGTACGGCCGATATACCAAAAAAAAAAAAAAAGTGCAACACTGCAAAAAGCAGCCTCCACAGCACTGCACACGGTTAGATGTGGCCCTAAGAAGGACCGTTGGGGTTCTTGAAGCCTACAATAACTCCTAACACTCTCCCTATAGCAGCTCCAACACGATAGCACTTTCCCTCAGCTATGTCAGAACGCATCTGTGGCGAGCCGCGGGAGGGGCCGATTTATATACTCGGGTGACACCTGATCTCGCCAGCCACTCACTGCAGGGGGGTGGTATAGGGCTTGAACGTCACAGGGGGAAGTTGTAATGCCTTCCCTGTCTTTCAATTGGCCAGAAAAGCGCGCTAACGTCTCGGAGATGAAAGTGAAAGTAACCCGAACATCGCGTGGTACTCGTTACGAGTAACGAGCATCTCGAACACGCTAATACTCGAACGAGTATCAAGCTCGGACGAGTACGTTCGCTCATCTCTAATTATGACATTTAAAATCTGGTAAAGACCCAGGACTGTAGAGCAGCTAGAATCCGTTATTAGACAAGAATGGGACAACATTCCTCTTCCAAAACTCCAATAATTGGTCTCCTCACTTCCCAGATGTTTATAGACTGTTGTAGAAAGAACAGCGGATGCTACACAATGGTAGACATAGCCCTGTTCCAATTTTTTTGGATGTGTTGCTGCCATCAATTTCTAAATTAGGTATTTTATTGTATATGAAAGGAAAATAAATGTCTCCCGTTCACCTTCTGATATGTGTTCTATGTATTATGGTGAATACAATATGGCTAGATGAGATTTACAAATCATTGCATTCTTTTTGTCTTTACATTTATTTACATTTTACACAGCATCCCAAGTTTTTGGGAATTGGGATTGTAGATCTGTGCAGTAGTTTTAGAAAAACTTGCATACAATTAGTAGTCATCAGACACAGAACTAGTCCTGCATAGTGTGGCAGCACCCTAGCCACACCTTTACTCCAGCCAATGATTGGCAGTTGCAGCACTCTCTCAGTCAATTAGTGTCAATTAGTGTCTGGAGGGTAGGGTGGGTATAGCTAGCCTGTAACTCATGAATATCCAGGACTACTTTAAGTAGTCCTGTATGCATTTGTTGCTACTGATGAAAGGCAAATTTCTCAAACTTTTTCACAGATCCGCATAGACTTACTACTGTAATTAGTGTGATCGTCACTAGCTTATGCTGCTGCCAGAGAGGGGTGCGAAATATGGTGACGGAGTCTCTTTAAGAGCTTTTTCCCACTAGCGTTTTTTTTTAACCCTGTGATATTGCTGCGTTTTTTCAATGAGACTTTCTAATTTAAAATCACATTGCACAAAAATTGCAATTGTACAAACTTGCGATTTTTGTGCGATGCGATTTTAACATTAGAAAGTCCTATTGAAAAAAAAAACGCAGCATTAAAAAAAACAAAAAACGCTAGTGGGTAAAAGATCTAACAGTGATGTGAGCGTAGCCTAAAGCATATAAAATATATAGTAGCAGAAAATGTGATGTATAATACTGAAGAACAGCCTGGCAGATAATGGGTGTCGTGAGCGGATGTATTGCGTCCATTGCTATGGATTCTCATTATTAGATTTCTCCTACAAAACCACCATAAAAGAAAAACTAAGTGTAATGATATAGCCTTAACCGGAGATTGTTGTGTATGTGGAGGGTCCGCAGCCCCCCTCCTCTCAGCTCTTCACAGTCTTTACTCCTCCATAGATCTGCAGCTGCTGCAGGCAGTAAATCCGTCCATCCCTGACCTCGCCGCTTATTGATCCCTCCGGCTGTTTATTTACCCCTGACTTCCCAGCACAAACAATTAATCCCTTATTATGAGCTACCGCTAACAGCAGAGAGTGTGCTAAACCCACTCCCCAGGCGGAGGAGCAATAGTAGAGATGCTTTACAGGTTACTGTGTTACTACACAACTACCTGTTCTGCAGCTCATTGGCCTCCCTCCATAGGAATAAGGGCAACTAAGTACACCTGACATACATGGGGAGCTGGGAGGGTAAAGTGATGGCTTATCATGGCGGCACTTACCAAACTCCTTTCCCGGAGGGATACATGCAGTCAAGGCCAGAGTATTACTGCAGGCCACCATAGACACCCCTAGGATAGGAAATGCCAATAAACACAGGAAAGGGGGTTGTAGTTGGCACGGGTGACTCCACCGTTCCTACACACCGGAATGACCTTCGGTGGAGAATAAATGCAAGCAGAGACAGACTTTGAATACCAAGGGTCCCTAGGAATGGTTAGGGCCTGGTGTAAACTTTTACTCTAGAAAACTTGAACAGAATACACAAAGCAGTTTCCTTTAAGACTTTACAGTGCAGGAAAATGACTCTCAAATGTAATAAAGATTATTCTATTGCAGTACCTCCACCCCGACTCAGAGATGCGTGGGTGTGACAGTTAAGGCTGTACCTTTATACGGTGATCCTGGCTCTGGCCAGCTGTGTAGGAAAATTAGACATAAAAAGTAGTACCTCTGTACTGGACTTCTCTGGAGAATTACTTACAATTTCTCTCTCACTAATTGGGGCTCACTCCAATCACATCCAGAATTTAGACATTATGGGATCTCTCTCCTCCTCTTCCATCTTCAGCACAAGGAAGCTGAAGGTGCTTCCATGTGGCTCTGTGTTAGGTGAAGCTCCGGCAGCAGAGAAGATAGAAGACCCCTTCCCGCTTTCAAACACTCCTGTTGATATCTTCTCTCATACCACGTGACATGACGGACGTGATACATTTACATGCAGACTGGGATTTTATTAAAGTTAACCTCTCAAGCGCCCAGCTGTGCAACATACGCACTGGAAATGACAAGACATGCTTTGCACAGTACATCCACATAAGACAAACATGTATGACATTTATGGAGGGGACCAGGATGATATACTGGGCCACTACATAAGTGATACCATTATAGCAGGATTTATCTGTGAAACTCACAGCACCCAGGACCACTGTAGCTAAACCTTGAGAACTGAAATAGAAGGTTGTCACTACAGCCTCCGTGCTGAGAGAGGAGGTCATGGACAGAAGTCTGGACTGAAAGACATGAACAGAGCTCTGGACTGGGAGAGTCAGGATGCTGTGCTGCCTAGTTTGAAGCCCTGTGCTTAGGTGATTGCATGCAGCATGGCTTGTATGCTCATGCCTCTGAGATCTGGTTCTGTGCAGGTGCTGAGGATTAGTGAATCTGTCTCTAGTCTGCAAGCTGCAGCTCTTGTAATATGGACTCCTGGGTTGTCAGTCAATCAGGACTTTCTATCAGGGGTGTAGGAGGTATATTTAAACTGGCATGTCATTTTCTGATTTGTCAGTGATATTATATATTTTTTTTATCTAGCTCTGTTTCTCCTGTTAAAAAGTGCTTGCTTGGTGGATTTTCTGGACTTTAAACCTTGAGTTGGACTGTTTCTTCTGTTTCTTTCCTCTGCGCCTATTAGGTTTCAGCATGTGTCCACCGTTGCCAGAGCAATTATCCTGTCTAGGGTCAGAAGTAGTCAGGATCACATAGGGTGATTGCAGAAGGTAACCACATAAGTGCAATCAACCTTTTCAGCAGTTCTTTTAACTTGTGTGTGTTTTCGGGACATGTAACTGGGCTACCTGAGGATGGCAACTTTTAAGGGCACCTTCACACTGGCAATTTTCGCACAATGTGAGAGTGAGTGAAAATGCAGAATTATGAAACCAATGATTTTCAATGGTTTCCTTCATATTTGCGATGTTTTTACTCAGGTGATGTTGCGAGAAATACAAATTGCGGCATACCTTATCTTTCTGCGTTTTCCTTTTATTAAAATCTCCATTGTTTCCCAATGGAGCCCCCTTTTTATTGCATCACAAAGCATGAACTTGTAATTTTCGTGTGATGCATTTTTACCCCTTAAGGACAAGGCCTATTTTGGGCATAAAGACGCAACGATTTTTGGCGGATTTTAATTTCCATTTTTTTTAAATAAAGCGTTAATTATGCAGCATAAATGACACAATAATTTTTTTCTGCAGGCTGGTACGATTACAAGGATACCAAAATTCTTATATTTTTTTTTAGGTTTTTCCACTTTTCTGCAATAAAAACCCTTTTTTTGGAAATCTTTTTTTTTCTAAATCGCTACATTCAAAGTCCTATAACTTTTTCATTTTTCCATGGATGTGGGGTTTTTTTATGCTAATATGAGAAAATGCCCCCGAAAAAGGCTTTTTTAAAACATTTTTTTTTGTACATTATTTGGGTCTTTTTCTTTTTTTTTTTTTACATCATTTGTGTCCCTCTGGGGGACTTACACCATACCAGCTCTGATCGCTGTGATAAGGCATTGCAGGACTTCTCTCCTGCAATGCCTTATCGCTTATTACAGCGATCATAGGCAATGGTGATAAGGGCCAATAGGGGCTGTAAAGAAATTAATAAATGTCGCTTATCAAAAATAAGTACCATATATATGCTTATCACTCTATTTTAGCAAAAAGAATATTTTAGCAATATATTGTATGTGTAACAGAAGTCATGACTGCTTTGAGGAAGTACGTCTGATCTAAGTGGAATCAGGAAGCTAAGGCCAGATGTCTTGGAATTTAGCAAAGATGGCCTAACCGCAAAGAAGAATATCAGCAATTTCTTAAAGATGTGTTTGTCTGAGTCATATATCACACGTCTAAAGTTAAATGTCTAAAAGTCATATGAAATCAGCTATTTTCTTTAATGTCATTAAGTCATGTGTTTTTATCAGATGAATGTATGTATCATGAGGTTATTCCTTGTATTACCAGAGGTCGCATCCCTGCGTGGGCGATCTTCTATAAATACCAAGAGATACAGATAATAAAACAGAGTCACTTGTTTCAAACCATATACTGTGTGTATAGGTCTGTGCATGGTCTCTCAAAAGAGCGCTCCTCCTGCTTAGGTCAATTTGGAACCGACAACATAACTGACCAGTCTGTTTGAACAAATTAACCCTCGACAGTTCTTGGCGCCCAACTAAGGGGGCGGGGCTTACCTTTACGGGACATCGCAACCAGTAGACTGAAACAAACTCCTGGCCCGTTGACGTGGATATTGGATCCGGAGACTCCAGACTAAAACACCGGTGTACAGGTAAGAGCTTATCTTACTATTATACAGTCTGGATTCTTTTGATCTGTGTGTCTATAACGGACTAGAGGTATGTTGTTGCCTGTTTCCTATATTTTCTGCCCCGTCCATATTTTAGAGTGAATAAGTTCATTTAACTGTCCTAGACGGAAGAACTCACTCATTGGGACTTAAAGAGTCATGTTGTCTGTATTGGAGATTGAAATAATTGTTATTGTTATAGTCTCATTTCTGGCAGTCATATTCTTACTCTGGATCTGTTATAATATTACTAAAAGTTCCCTAAGAGGCGAAGTCTGGTCTCCCCTGAATCCTAGTGTTTGAAGTTGACCACGTTTTAGTTCTGTAAATCTATTCCGGGACAGGGAACTGTGTGTTCCCAGATAGTCTCAGTGATTATCTTAGTTTACTGTGTGAAATATACGTCCTGTATACTTAGTGAAGAATAGTTGGAAGTGGTCAAGATGGGGTCTGAACAATCTAAGATATATCAGACTCCTATTGAGATAATTAAAGATAGAGAAGGGGAGGACATTTGCAGACAAGCCTATAAAGTTTACAAACGTATAGGCCTTAAGAAGGCGGGAACATTCATTTATGAATTTTGGTCACAATATGAGGATAAGCATAGAAAGGAAATAAGAAAAAAGGGTTTGGAAAAAGGCATGAAGGCTATTCTGGACTGCTCTAAAACAGCAGAAGACGAACACTGGGACTCCGAATCCCGAGGCGAGGGCATTTTAGTTTATTGTCCTATGCCCCGGCCACCAATAGACGTTCCCATGGAAACCCCTACGGTTCCATTAGTCTCTCCTGTCGTCCCGGCCGTTCCACCAATGTCTCCAAATAATCCCTTTAACTCTCTGTATCCCAATTTGCCGCCCTTGCCTCCTACGTATCCACAGGCTACTGCCCAGATGGATACACCTCCATACAGCCCTCAATCAGGATCCCCGGGCCCTGAAGTAAATAGAGGTCCGGCTTGGGACTGTCCATGTTGTGGTCAACAGAATGCCTGTTTTAAAGAACTCTGTACAGTATGTGGGACTCCACGTCCCAGGGATCAGTGTAGACAACCGATTCCCTTATTCCCAGTTACAACCTCCACTACCCATTATAGAGAAACAAACAGACCGAGTCCACCATTGGGCACGGTCAGACAAGAGGACACTGACAGACCATCGTCTTCTAAATGACAGACCTACGGACGCACATAGACCAACTCCCGGGTCTACAGTCACTACATGGCGACCCTGGAGCGCCACAGACCAGATGGCACTGTGTCAGCAACTGCCCGATCCCCAGACAGAGCCAGCAGCTTTCCATAGAAAGTTGGAAGTCATACAGAAAAACTACTCTGCCACTTGGACAGATATGGAATGTCTTATGAATGTAAAATGTCCTCTGGGCCTTTACAATAGTATTGCTCAATTTTGTGGTCTTGAAGATCGCCCAGATGACCCCCAGACATTACTTAGTGGTACTCAATATGTTGACAAGGTTAAGACCTGGTTTAAGGATAAAGCCCAAGAGAGACGTACAGCCCTAACCCAGTGTAGACAGAACAAGGGCGAGTCTATTGAATGTTACTTTGGCCGTTTAGAGGAAGTTGGCAGAGATCTGGGTTTATATGATTGTCCAAAAGCAATACGTAATGCTGCTTTTTGTGAAGCCTTTATGCAAGGAATAGATAAGCGCCTGTCTGAACGCGTTAAAGCATGTACCCCCGATTGGCGACAGGCCAAACCGCGTGATCTATATAAGAAAGCTGTAGGATTTGTCATGGATACAGAAGACCACGCAAAGGGTGTTATGGTTAAACATTACACCATGGAGGGGGACACAGTCCGACTTACAGACCCCAGGCGGGAGACCCGTAAGTGTTATAACTGCGGGAAGACTGGACACTTGGCCCGTAATTGTAGAGCCCCTAAACGCCCTAGACAGAACATGTCAGACGTAAGGGGGCAACAGGGAAGTACGGCCAATACCACATCATCCCGCCCACAGGGAAACAACGGGTATACCAATTACCAATGAAGGTCTGGCACTCCTTCCCCCGTGTCCCTTATAGTTACTGACGCACGTGGGCCACAAATTTTTCAGCCTCTAAAAATCCAGGGGAAGGAGGTGCCCTTTTTAATTGACACAGGGGCTACTAAATCATGTGTCAGTACCTCACAAGTCAATGACCTTAGTATTCCCCTCTCAGACTCCATAGCCATAGCCGTTGGAGTGTCCGGGGAACCAACACCCATGCGTGAGACCGAGCCCATAGAAGTCTCCTTTCAAGGGTCACGAGTCCTCACTCGCTTCCTGGTGTCACCCGCTGGGGATTGCATCATGGGAACCGATGTGATGGGACCCCTGGGGTGCTGTATTCAGCTCCATCCTTCCGGTGAGGCTCATGTCAGTACCTCTGCGGCCGACCACCAAGTATTCTGTCTCATGGCAGCAGACTTGGTCACTCCGCCTCCTTCTTGTACTGTATATGTGTTGACCCCAGAAGATACACAGGTTCTCTCAGCAGTGCCAGAGACCCTTTGGGCAAAAGGGAAGACAGACTTGGGCCATCTCCACGTACCCCCAGTCATGGTATATCTCAAAGATGGGGAAAAAGCCCCCATGATCCGCCAATATCCCCTAGCCATGGCACAGGAAGACGCAATAGCCTCCACTATTACAGAGTTATGTGCCTTGAATGCTTTAAAACCTTGCGTCTCACCCGCTAACACGCCACTCTTCCCGGTTAAAAAGAAAGGGAAGAAAGGTGAACCTGATACCTACCGGATGGTTCACGATCTAAGAGAAATCAATAAGGTGACCATCCTAGAAACACCTTTGGTCCCCAACCCTTACACTCTGTTGTCCACCATACCTTCCGGAACCTGTTGGTACACCTTGATCGATCTCGCCAATGCATTTATGTCCGTCCCGATCCACCCCGATTGCCAGTACCTGTTCGCCTTCACGTTCCGAGGAAAACAGTACTGCTGGACTGTCCTACCACAAGGGGCACAAAACAGCCCAAATCAATTCACCCGATGTATGAGGCTTGTACTTGATGCATGGACGGTCCCACCAGGTGTGGCCCTGCTTCAGTATGTTGATGACCTCCTACTGTGTGCACCGGACAGACCTACCTGCGTTGCGGCCTCACTCAGCCTCCTTTGTTTTCTTGCAGACAGTGGGTGTAAAGCCAGTAAAGACAAATTACAGTTTTGCAAATCTCATGTTGTGTTTCTTGGTCACTGCCTAGGTCCTGGTACAAAACACCTCACGCCAGAACGTACCAAGGTGGTGGAGGACATGCCACTCCCTACCTCCCATGCTCAGTTGCGGACATTTCTGGGGTTAGTTTCATATTGTCGGCCGTGGATTCGCTCTGCCTCCATGACCATGCAGCCTCTGTACGACTGCCTGAGTTCCAAGCCATTTGCTTTGTCTCTGGAAGCCGAGTCAGCTTTTCACCAGCTGAAAATACAGATTACCAGTGCTCCAGCACTGGGTCTGCCTGACTATGATAAACCCTTCCAGATGTTCGTGACTGAGATGGCGGGACATGCTACTGCCGTCCTCACACAAGAGCATGGTGACAAAAAGCGCCCTGTAGCATACTACAGTGCACATCTTGATGCAGTAGCCAGGGGTTCACCCTCCTGTGTAAGAGCAGTTCTGGCTGTACAAGCACTACTTGAGAAAGCTTCTGAGGTGGTCCTAGACTACCCTCTTGTGGTCCTCACGCCCCATGACGTACATGGAATTCTGACACAGGTGAGCCGTAGACATCTTTCTCTTGCTAGACAGGTCAAAATGGAACTTGCAGTACACTCTTCATCCAATGTCTCATTTCAACGTTGCACAACTTTGAATCCGGCCACCTTACTGCCATTAGGTGACACTGATTCAAAAGGGGGAGTAAGCACAGGGGATCAACTTTTTGTCAATTCCCTAGGCGAAGAGGAAGCTTTTGACACCGAGCACCAGCATGACTGTGCTGCTCTGATGGAGCAGGAGACAGCTGGATTTGCTCATGTCACAGATAAGCCTCTCCTGAACCCCCACCTTGAAATGTTTGTGGATGGATCACGATACCAGAATGAGATGGGCAGATTTGTGACAGGGTTTGCTGTAGTATCAATGAATGAAGTACTGATAGGCCGCGCCTTGCCCCCACATATGTCAGCACAGGAAGCGGAGCTGTGCGCTCTGACCGAGGCCTGCAAGTTAGCCCGGGGAGTCACTGCTAATATCTACACGGACTCCAGGTACGCGTTTGGCGTTGCGCATGACTATGGGCCGATTTGGCGCGCGCGGAGCTTCCTAACAGCTCAAGGCAGACCGATAAAGAATGGTGAGGCAGTAAGTAATTTAATGTCAGCTATCATGCTCCCGAAGCAGGTAGCCATAATAAAGGTAAAGGCACACACCCAAGGGGACTCCTTGGAAAGCAGAGGCAACGAGAAGGCAGACGGAGCAGCAAAGGCTGCAGCCCTGCTGGACTGGAGGGCACCCGTGTGCAGAGTTCAGACCAGGTCCTGCCCAGCGGAGGAGGATCCTGATCCCCCTGCCAAGGACCAGACCCTCTCTGTCCCACCACAGAAGGAGGTGGACCTACTCCCCTCAGGGCAAGAGCAGGAGCGCTGGGCAAGTGCAGGGGCAGTAAAAGGAAATGAAGGTTGGATGATGGGTTTCCGTATGTGTTTACCTGCGGCTGCCTATCCTAGTATGGCCCTTTTGGCTCATGGAAAGGTGCACGCTTCTCGTAATGCCATGGTAGCCCTGGTGGAGAAAATGTGGTACGCTCCGGGATTTGACAGGATGGCAAAGGCATACGTCAAGGCTTGTGAAATCTGTGCACTACACAACCCCGGTCAAGTAGTAAAGACCCCTCGGAAGTGCACTCCGCGACCTTTGTACCCCTTCCAGAGACTACAGATAGATTACATCCAGCTGCCCAGATCAGGAAGGTATGAGTATGTCTTGGTATGCATTGACCTCTTTTCTGGGTGGGTTGAGGCCTACCCGGTCACGAAGGCCACTGCCCAGGCCACTGCAAAGAAACTTGTGTCAGAGTTAGTGTGCAGATTTGGGGTACCAGAGACCATTGAGAGCGACCGTGGTACTCACTTCACTGGTGAGGTGATGAAGGAAGTCATGTCCACCTTAGGAGTAGAGCAGGCGTTTCACACCCCCTATCATCCACAAAGCTCCGGAAAAGTAGAAAGACTCAATGGCACCCTCAAACTTAAGATACAGAAAGCCATGGTTGAAACAGGAAAACCTTGGCCCGAGTGCCTACCTTTGGCACTCTACTCAGTACGAACCACGCCAAATAGGAAAACAGGACTGTCTCCTTATGAGATTCTCTTTGGCTCCGTGCCCAGGTTAGGACTGTATCACCCCCAAGCTCTATCCCTGGGTCATGATAAAGTTACTTCCTTTGTGCAGGATTTATGCCAAAAGCTAAAAATAACACACGACCTAGTCTTCTCTTCTATTCCAGACCCTGATAGTTTGGAAGGATCCCACTCTCTGAATCCCGGAGATTGGGTGGTGGTAAAGAGACACGTCAGAAAGACTTTGGAACCTCGCTTTGACGGACCATACCAAGTGCTGTTAACCACTCCCACCTCGGTCAAGCTAGAAGGCAAACCCACTTGGATCCATGCCTCACACTGCAAGAAAGTTCCAACGCCTCAGCACCACAAGGGGGGTGGAGAGTAAGCCCAACCCAGGGTGGGGGAGGAGGATGGCAACCTGGACACCAGCATTGATAGTCTGGATAGGTGTATTATTTACCCTTTGTTTTCTTGGACTACTCTCTTTTCGGGACAATTCCTCATCAACTGTCGATGTAAGAAGAAGATGGACTGTTTGGGCGGAAGGACACCCCAACATGTGGGAATACTTTGCAAAAGACGTACTGAATATTTCCCACATGTGCATGCCCAACCTGCGGAGTGGGGAAGATATTTTACGGACTTGCTTACTGTCTATCCCCACTCCAATAAAGACACTTCGCGATATATATTCAATAGTGCATAACGATAGTGATGTAGAGGAGAGCAATGTTTTCCAGGAGAATACCTTTCTTAATGTATATGAATATTGTTCCATTGTGATGCGGTCAAACATACACTTTATGTTTCACATAAATGATAAGAGATTTGTTTAGATTCATGAAAACAATAATACATTTTAAAAAGTCAGATGTCGGCTGTGATCTTGGGACTTGTTCCGATCGCCATATTTGGGGTCAGGAAGGAATTTTTCCCTTTTATACAAGGATAATTGGCTTTTTCCTAAAAGGGTTTTCGCCTTCCTCTGGATCAACTCAGCCTCAAAATTCCCCATAATTGTCATTCCTGTGTGTGACTTCCTGATGTCCAAAATGGGGGAATGATAAGGGCCAATAGGGGCTGTAAAGAAATTAATAAATGTCGCTTATCAAAAATAAGTACCATATATATGCTTATCACTCTATTTTAGCAAAAAGAATATTTTAGCAATATATTGTATGTGTAACAGAAGTCATGACTGCTTTGAGGAAGTACGTCTGATCTAAGTGGAATCAGGAAGCTAAGGCCAGATGTCTTGGAATTTAGCAAAGATGGCCTAACCGCAAAGAAGAATATCAGCAATTTCTTAAAGATGTGTTTGTCTGAGTCATATATCACACGTCTAAAGTTAAATGTCTAAAAGTCATATGAAATCAGCTATTTTCTTTAATGTCATTAAGTCATGTGTTTTTATCAGATGAATGTATGTATCATGAGGTTATTCCTTGTATTACCAGAGGTCGCATCCCTGCGTGGGCGATCTTCTATAAATACCAAGAGATACAGATAATAAAACAGAGTCACTTGTTTCAAACCATATACTGTGTGTATAGGTCTGTGCATGGTCTCTCAAAAGAGCGCTCCTCCTGCTTAGGTCAATTTGGAACCGACAACATAACTGACCAGTCTGTTTGAACAAATTAACCCTCGACAATGGCAATACAGGATGCCGGTATCTAGCATCCTGTTGCCATGATAACATCACAGAGGAAGTGCGCTGTGAACCCTTCCCATGCCGCGATCAAGATATATCGCAGCAGGGAAGGGGTTAATAGTTGGGGGCGCATCTCCGATGCACTCCAGCTGTTGCAGCAGGAGGCCGGCTATCAGTAACAGCCGGATCCTGCTGCCCGATAGCACAAGATCTTTTATGATCTTGTGCTATCCAAATGACGTAAGGGTACGTCCAGGTGCAGGAAGTACCCTGCTGCCATCATGTACCCTTACATCATATGGAGGGAAGGGGTTAACATTAGAAAGTCCTATTGACTATCACGCTTAAAAAAAAACAAAAACAAAACCTGCAAAATCGCGCAAAAAAAAAAATCGCAAGAGGCAGCAATGTTTTTGTGAGAAAAGGCATCGCAGGAAAAAAAGTTGTGATTTTGCCACAATTTCCTGGCAGCGATATCGTGATCGCCATTGTGAAGGACACCTTACACTCAGACAAGATAATCAATCGTGACAGAGAAAGGATGTCATAACTATGCCATAAAGACAGGAAGAGAGGGTTATGGCTAAATCTTCAGGACTGGGAAAAGAGCTGATGGATGGAACTCAAGAATGGAAGCAGGGCTCATGGCTAAACCTTCAGGACACAGAATGGAGGTTACGGACAGAATCCACTACTGGGGAAGGAAGTCATTTCTAAACCATGTGGGCTGGGAAAGGAGGTCATCATTAAATCCATGGAACTGGGAGAAAAGAATATTGACAGACTTCATAAATGAGAGATGAGGTCTTGTCTAAACCTTCAGTGATTGACAGCTATCTGTGTATGACTGTATATTCAGGGAAGGCTGTCAACCACTATTCTATGATTCTATAAGTAGAGGAGCAAGAGACACCGATCACAAACTAAAATGGTTTTATACAAATGCACAGAATGGGAAATAAACAAGGAGAATTGGAGCTCCTAACACAGGAAGAGGAATATGATGTCATAGGCATCACAGTAACTTGGTAGAATGATACACATGATTGGAATACAAGGCTTGAAGGATACAACTTAGAAACAGACCTAAAAAAAAGGGGAGGAGGTCCCAGGAGATATGTTCCACATATGGTGATCCTGTGGTCGAGTCAAAAGACTCTGGATTAGGGTATACTTTCTCATATATACAGTAACTAATCATAACCTGTGTTGAATAAAAGGATAACAAATATATCTCCAAACTCTAGAAAGCTGATTTCATTCTTCTTCCTAGCCACAAAAAAAACTATCACTCGATCTTGGCAAAAAACTTCACTGGACTTCTTTGAGGTTAAACGCCAAATGAATTGGTACCTCATTAATGAGAAATTAACATCAATATCAGAGGATAGGTACGACAGATTTCTAAATATTTGGACCCCGTGGATAGATTACACCCTCCCTACAGTGGAGGCTGGCACGTCAACTGCACTATAAATACAAAGCCTGAAAGCTAACCTTGGGGATCCCTCCACCCTTGAGAGAAGAACCCCCCACCCCCCTCCCTACCACACCCAAATACCTGCCTACCTACCTCCTTTTCCTCTTCTGCAAGTTGGCCCTGGCCAGGCCACTGAGGTTTTTGAATAGTTTCTATGACAAAAACAACAATGAAAGGCGGAGAATAATCTGGCTATAATGGATTAAAATTATACTACTACCACTAACCCAGCCAGCCTTGTATGCCTACATACATTATCTCAATATTATATTCCTTTGTCAAATGGAATATTTTCAATAAAAATCATTGTTAAAATAAAAAAGAGGGGGGAGGTGTTGCGTTGTATGTTAGGAAAACATTAATCCCCACAGAAATTTAAGATTCAGAGCATGGGAGTTCTGTAGAAACTGTTTGGGTAAGAAGAATACAAGGAGAGAACAACAGAAAGGACACCATTGTAGGCATTTACTTTGGCCACCTCAACAAGCAGAAGATATGGATGAACTCTTTCTACAGCACATGGCCAAGCTCTCAAAAAAGCATGACATAGTGATGATGGGAGATTTTAACTATCCAGACATTTGTTGGAGATCTCTCTCAGGTAAAAGTAATGGATCCAACAAATTCTTATCTACGCATTAACGACCTTAATGCTGACATAATTTTTTATTTTTTTTACACATTTTAGGATGATTTTTAGGTAAGGGCTTATATTTTTAAGCCCTTCCCGAAAATGCATCTCGCAGTCACCGGCAGCCCATTGCTTTCAATGGAGCCGGCTGTATTGCCGGCTCCATTGAATTCAATGGGCTAACATCATTCTTCTCTGCCACAGCTGTTACAGCTGTGGCAGAGGAGAACGATCGTTATGCTGACAGTGGGGGGGGGGGGGGGGGTCTCACTCTTGCCACTATTGTGGCTTAATAGTGAGACCTCGGAGCTCGAAATGCAGCCCTGCATGTTGCTCCTCGTCTGCCTTATCCATTTCTGTGTGTTTTACATGACTTTGGTGATTTGCTAAGATTTTCACAAATGAAAACCTTAGCGGAGCACCAGTCATATACAAAAATGCTCGAGTCGCCCATTGACTTCAAACGAACTCTCGAGCATTACTGAAAGTTCGACTCGAGTAACGAGCACTCGAGCATTTTGGTGCTCGCTCATCTCTATTGGGAAATATTGCAAAATGAGATTCTCAAAGCACAATCCCTAAAAGAAGGGAGAATGGGAAGCATTTAAAGAGACCAAAATTGATGAACGCAGAACTTGCACACATGTTAAAAACAAGGAAAAATATGTTTATCAAATGGAAGAATATAATGCAGTCTGCAGAAACTGTGGGGCAAGTGTCAGAAAAGCTAAAGCTAATAATGAATGGAGGCTTGCCACAGAGGCCAAAGCAATAAAAAAAGGATTTTGGTGGTATGTCAAAGGTAAAAGTCAAATATGCTATTGGATGCTTACAAGATGAAAATGGTGAATTGGTTAAGAAGGATGTTGAGAAGGCCGAACTTTTAAATTCCTATTTTGTATCTGTTTTCTCTCAGAAGGTAGATGGAACATCAACTGATCTTCCCTGCGCGATTGAAGGAATAAAAGAATGAAGGTTATCTATAAGCAGAGAGATGGTGAGGGAACACTTAGCTAACTTAAATGAATTCAAGTCTCAAGGTCCAGATGAATTACATCCTAGGATACTAAAGGAAGCAGCAGAGGTAATTGCTGAACCACTAGCCATAATCTTTGAAAATTCCTGGAGAACAGGAGAAGTCCCAGAAGATTGAAAAAGGGCAAATGTTTTTCATATCTTCAAAAAAGGGAAGAAGGTGAATTCTGGAAACTTCAGGCCTGTGAGCCTGACTTCTATACTAGGAAAGATTTTTGAACAAATTATTAAACAGCATATATGCAAGTACTTGGATAAGAATCGAGTAATTAGCCAAAACCAGCATGGGTTTGTCATGCCAGAGGAATCTAATAACAGAATGGTATTTAACAAAGAGAAATGCAAAGTCCTACAACTGGGCAAGAAAAATTAAAAAAGCAAATACAGAATGTGAGGAATTGGGCTAAGCAGCCGAACATGTGAAAAAGACTTGGGTATACTAATAGATTATAGACAGAATATGAGCCAACAATTTGATGCAGCAGCCAAAAAGGCAAACACAATTCTGGGATGTAGTAAGAAAAGCATAGAGTCTAGATCACGTGAGGTAATTATCCCCCTCTACTCTTCCTTAGTCAGACCTCATCTGGAATACTGTGTCCAGTTCTGGGCTCCCCACTTTAAAAAATACATGGACAAACTGGAGCAAGTTCAAAGAAAAGTTACCAAGATGATGAGCGGTCTGCAAATTATGTCCTATGAGGAACGGTTAAAGGATCTGGGAATGTTTAGATTGCAAAAAAGAAGGCTGAGAGGAGACTTAATAGCAGTCTACAAATATCTGAAGGGCTATCACACTGCAGAGGGATCAGCTCTATTCTGATTTGCACAAGAAAAGACTAGAAGCAATGGCATGAAACTGAAAGGGAGGAGACACAAATTAGATATGAGAAAAAACCTTTCTGACAGTGAGGGTGATCAATGAGTGGAACAGGTTACCACGGGAGGTGGTGAGTTCTCCTTCAATGGAAGTCTTCAAGCAGGCTGGACAGACATCTGTCTGGGATGATTTAGTGATCCTGCACTGAGCAGGGCGTCGGACCCGATGACCCTGGAGATCCCTTCCAACTCTACCATTCTATTGTATTGTAGGACCGCCCACTGGACTGTTCAGCTTAAAATGAGCAGAGGTTTAAATGGATAAAAGGCAAGCTATACTGAATCATTCCCCATAAAACTATGTATCATTCTGCTCAGCTCCTCCTGCTCTATAATGCCTGCGGAATCGTCTGCATGTTCAAATGGCAGACTCCCTCTAACATATGATGGTGACAATAAAAGAAGTGCTCTCATCTGAATTATTGAATGTTGGACTTACCTTCTTCATTGACGTATTGTCTCTAAAACCTTTCATTTTATATCTGCATGAAATTTCATTCTGTCTATATGAAGTATTTCCTAAGTTTTTAATGGTCAGAGGGAGACGTATGGTTCCTTGTGTGAAAGATCCAATATTAATGCCTTTCTATATATTTCAGGACCCTAATTATATCAAACAACGAATTATATTAAAGATTTTAGTGTAAAATATGCAATTAGAATCCAGACTGACACTTCCAGCAGCAATATAGAAAATGAATTGCTGTAACTCTATTAGTTCAAAAAGAGGAACATTTAAGGAGCAAAGAGGGAGAAACAAATGTGGGCTACAAGTAAGGACAAAAGAGGGAAACTTAGGAGGTATGCAAATTATACAGTATTCACATAGTGCTTAAGCTGAATATGATATTTTCTGGAGTGTTCCCCATGTGTCCTATACTGCGCAATGTGAATATATTGTCCTGTGTGTAGTGTGTACAGACAAGTACTTACCTAGAAATGTTCAGGAGATGCACACAGTCCACAAATGTATGTGTCAGGAGGACAGCTTCACAAAAACGCAAGCACAAAAACGAGGTTGACTGTTGCGCGTGTCTGTTCATATTACTGTACTTTTTGTGCAATTAGGGCCAATTCACATACGTGTGACTCACCCCTTCCGTGAATTAAAAGGCTAGCCTAATGACATTCAGATGTGTTCTTTTTCCTGCAGTTTTGTGCAGTGTTTCATGCATCCCCATGCGTAAGCAAGTGGCTCTGGAGTTGGTGTAAGTTAGAGGATGTGGTGATGGCAAAATCCATAGAGGAGTTTAAAAGGGGACTTGATATCTTTCTAGAGCGGAAGGATATTACAGGTTATAAATCTTGGGTTAATTGTTAATCCGGGTATACAGGCAGGTAGGAAATATTAGGGGTTGATCCAGGGATTAGTCTGATTGCCATTAGGGAGTCGGGAAGGAATTTTTCCCCCAAAAGGGCTAATTGGCTTCTGCTCTTTGGGTTTTTTTCCTTCCTCTGGATCAACAACACAGGAGGATAAACAGGCTGGACTAGATGGACATTGTCTTTATTCGGCCTTACATACTATGTTACTATGTATTTGTGCACCTCCAATAGACTTCTAAGGGGGCCTTTGCTGCGCAGAAAGATAGAGCAGGTCCTATTTTTTTCCACGTGTGCAAAATGCGGGGTTAAATGCACACTCATGGGAATGAATCCATTGATATTAATGGGTTCTATTCTCTGTGTTTTGCATGCATATACTTTACACGCACAAAAACATCTGTAAATACAGTTGTGTGAAGAAGCCCTGAAAAAGACTGCAGAAACATGGCTACAACTGAGCAAGGCGGAAGATCAAGCGGTTTACCAATCGGCTCCAATCATAACATTCTGTGCAACTGGCCAATCATGGCCAGCTCTGCTGGTCACATGACTTCTTTGCAGGAAACAACCAGCTTTTAGGGCACAAATTAAAAACTGGACAAGTATCATCATTTATATGGTTAATGTTTTAGGACAATAATACATGAAAGAAAAATGAAATATTGTGCCTATAGGAATGCCGTGTTTAACTTTTCTATGTATCAGACTGGGGCCCATTCTTCAGTTAAATAGATATAATCCAAGACCACTTTTAATTGCATAGTAAAATGGATGGTGGAATAGTGAGGAGCAAACGATGTCTGGGCAGCAAACTCTGCTGACAAATCTTGGCTGGAAGAAGTCTTCATGACATTCTGGGCCAAATGGGAGAGACGGAAAAGAGGAACATGCCTAGTCAGTGAGGACTGGATATAATAGTACTGCAATTATCATGTGGTCTACAGAATGCCTGTGTGGAACTGGTATCTACCAATATATGATCACTGTACGGTGGTAATATTGGTTTTCATATAGTGGTTCTTACCCAGTAGCAGCCCATTCAGACAGGTGTATGTGCACAACTCGCATTGAGCAGCACATGCTGTACAAGCAGCAGGGCAATGGACATTACATATCCTATTCCCATCCGTGATATGGACCAGAATAAGACATGCAGCGATTTTTTTAATGCTTTTTTTCATGCAGACCATCAGTCCACCTTAAAAAGAGCTTGTGCAAATAATCTAATTGTCTATAATGGGTCCTTGTGCGAATGATCTAATTGTCTATAATGGGTCCTTGTGCTGTCTATAAGTGGGGGCATATTCTTTGGCTTTTGTGCCCCTGATCTGACATGTATATAGAATGAATTTCCTTTGAAGCTAGCCATGCTTCTTGTACAGGGGCCTTTTGCTGTCAGTGTGCTCTCCTTGTCATCATGTAGTTCTGCTTTAAAGCACATTACACTAAAGCTCGCCTTACATGATTGTACGTATGATTATCATTGAGGCGTATAATTTTTTTTCCAACCCGTTCACAAATTCTATTTTCATCAGGTTTGCCAACAGTCTGGACATTCTGTAAAAATAAGGCACTTTTTTTTGTACTTACTGTTAAAAAATTTGATGCGTCTGTGATTTTTTTTCTGAAACAGGAGGAGGCTGCGCAAATGATAGTCATTGTAATTATCATGATTTTACAGCTCACACTCAATACTACTAATGTGTTCATATAAGTATTCTAGGCTGTAGACATGTATCGCTTATAATCTTTATGCTTCATTATGGTGTATGAACATTTCTAGTGCTGCAGGCTGCGTGCGCGCACTCCCGTAGAGATCAATAGGAGTGCATGCACACAGCCTGGAGCTTTGAGTCTGATGCACAGTTCATGTGCCAACTTTTGAGGGTGACAGTGCAAGCACAGGGAGGCGGGTAATTATAAAAAATACCTCCCTGGGCTCCAGGGAACCTGCTGTATGAGCACCATAACATATAAGCCATAGAGGGAGAACCCAGTCAAAATAATCTCCCAGGGGTATAGCTAGATATGGTAGGTGGGGCATGTGCCCTAAGTGCAATTATGATGGAGTGCAAGGCGGCACTAGCCTAACCAAGTTAGTAGTTAGCTGCTTGCTGAACACTATGCCGAACAGACACAGTGCCTATGTAAGTAGTAGCCAGCTAAGCAAACCCACTCCTCCTCGCTCATACTACTCTGAATTACATTAATGATGCTCTCACAGAGATTCTGGTCTCTCACATCATGTTGCCAGGCCAGAACTGGGTACATCTTCTGTGCACTTCTGCTGTCTCCAGCGCCTCAGAATAGAAGGAACCGGAGAACACGCAACAGAGGAAGACAGAAGATGTACCCAGTGCCAACCTAGCAGCATAGAGTAAGAGGCCAGGATTTGCATCATTAATGTAATTCACAGTGCAGGTGGAAAGTACCAGAGGGTGGTGGGGAGAGCAGTACCGGATTAACTATTAGGCAAATAAGGCACGTGCCTTAAGGCCAGCCAAAAATCGAGGCCACAAAAAAATAAAGCAAAAAAGTTTGATAATTATTAGGTGATAAAAAAAACTTGGAATTTCCAAGTCTCACTCTGTCAGTGCCACTTTCTTTCAGTGTAGGGCCTCACTGACGGCTTCCATTGGAGGCAATGGGAGCCGTCTGGTCCGCAGCACACCCGTAGCTGTCACTGTGGATGTGCCACAGATCCACGGAAAAGCAGGAAAAAAAAAGCACTGCACATGCGTGTGGCACGTCGGCCGGCACACCCACACTCTCCACAGCGTAGAAAAAAAAAGATCCACCTAGGATGAAGAAGACCTGCACCGCATACAGACAAGTGAGAAAATATCCATGGTTGTTGGCATGGGTGGAATCCACTGCGGGATTCCGCACTTGGAATCCGTGCATGCCTGTGGACATGAGGCCTAAGTGTAGACGATGTTCAGGTGCGCTTGAATTGACCCAAAAATGAAATAAGGCATATTCCATGGTACTGCAGAGGTTTGGTGTTTTGACTGAGTATGACTATGTCTGATGAAGATATCGATGTTGGTATTTCAAGACTTGTTGGTGTGTATTCCATGGACTTGTCTTCCGATTTCCGAGCAGAATTTCATCAATTTATATATTGCAGTTCATCATGCATTTCTGAACACGGAACTAACACTCGGAATATATTTATCTCTAATGGCTACAGACTGCTCAGGGGAACGCTCTTTTATGCAACTAGAAAGAAGTAAAGATGTTAAGCGATCAGCGATGGGTCAACAACATCTTACGATACCGGCACTTCTCTGCATTGAAAGTAATTTGCTTCATAAAGTTGACTTCAAAAACCTATCTGACGAATTTGCAGTCACAAAAGCGCGCAAAGTTGTTACCTAGCTACTGTAATCTTATAGTAATTACAGTACTGTCAAAGAAAATTGGTTGTTCTGAATTTGTTTGTAATAAATTTCCTGTTGTTAAATTTAACTTTCTTCCTTTTATCAGTGAGCCCAAAATATCTGCATTTTCAGGCCACCTATAAAATGTGCCTTAGGGCCAGCAGAGCCTTAATCTGGCTCTGGGGGGGAGCACAAGTACTGTGAGGGCCACATGGGGAGCATTATCACTATTGTGGGCCACAAGGCAAGTACTATCACTACTGGGGGCCATATAGGGAGCATTATTACTGTGGGGCCACAAAGGTGAGAAGGGAACCGAAATTAATGTTTGCCCCAGAACCAGGAAATCGTAGCTATTAGAGATGAGCGAGCACCAAAATACTCGGGTGCTCGTTACTCGGGCCGAAGTCAATGGGCGACTCGAGCATTTTTGTATTTCACCGATGCTCGCTAAGGTTTCCATTTGTGAAAATCTGGGCAATTCAAGAAAGCGATGGGAACGACACAGCAACGGATAGGGCAGGCGAGGGGCTACATGTTGGGCTGCATCTCAAGTTCCCAGGTCCCACACCACCTCCAACAAAGCACAATCACTGCCTGCATGACACTCCGCTGCCACTTCTCCTGGGTTACATGCTGCCCAACCCCCCCCCCCCGCACGATCCAGTGTCCACAGCGCACACCAAATTGTCCCTGCGCAGCCTTCAGCTGCACTCATGCCACACCACCCTCATGTCTATTTAGAAGTGCGTCTGCCATGAGGAGGAACCGCAGGCACACACTGCAGAGGGTTGGCACGGCTAGGCAGCAACCCTCTTTAAAAGGGGCGGGGCGATAGCCCACAATGCTGTACAGAAGCAATGAGAAATATAATCCTGTGCCACCGCCATCAGGAGCTGCACACGTGGGCATAGCAATGGGGAACCTATGTGCCACACACTATTCATTCTGTCAAGGTGTCTGCATGCCCCAGTCAGACCGGGGTTTTTTATAAATAGTCACAGGCAGGTACAACTCCGCAATGGGAATTCCGTGTGCACCCACAGCATGGGTGGCTCCCTGCCACCCACCGGCTGTACATAAATGTATCCCATTGCAGTGCCCTGGACAGCAGAGCTAACGTCAGATTAGATGCAGGTGGGCTTCGGCCCACACTGCATGCCCCAACCTGACCGAGGTTTTTAATTCATAGACACAGGCAGGTACAACTCCCTATTGTGAAGTCCGTGTGGACCCACAGCATGGGTGGCTCCCTGGAACCCACCGGCGGTACATAAATATATCCCATTGCAGTGCCCAGCACACCTGAGGTAATGTCATGTTTAATGCAGGTGGGCTTCGGCCCACACTGCATGCCCCAGTCAGACTGGGGTTCTTTAGAAGTGGACACATGCAGTTACAACTCCGTGTGGACCGACAGCATGGGTGGGTCCCAGGAAGCCACCGGCGGTACATAAATATATCCCATTGCAGTGCCCTGGACAGCAAAGCTAACGTCAGGTTTAATGCAGGTGGGCAAAAAATTAATTGGATTACACTGTAGGCGAGGGCCCCAAAAAATTGGTGTACCAACAGTACTAATGTACCTCAGAAAAATTGCCCATGCCCAACCAAGAGGGCAGGTGAAACCCATTAATCGCTTTGGTTAATGTGGCTTAATTGGTAACTAGGCCTGGAGGCAGCCCAGTTAAAATAAAAATTGGTTCAGGTGCAAGTTTCAACGCTTTAATTGAAATGTATAAAAATTGTTTACAAAAATTATATGACTGAGCCTTGTGGGCCTAAGAAAAATTGCCCGTTCAGCGTGATTACGTGAGGTTTCAGGAGGAGGAGCAGGAGGAGGAGGATGAATATAATACACAGATTGATGAAGCAGAAATGTCCCCGTTTTTTATGGTGATAGAGAACGATTCTTCCATCCGCGGGTGCAGCCTACGTATTGTTTAGGTACCGCTGCTGTCCGCTGGTGGAGAAGAGAAGTCTGGGGAAATCCAGGCTTTGTTCATCTTGATGAGTGTAAGCCTGTCGGCACTGTCGGTTGACAGGCGGGTATGCTTATCCGTGATGATTCCCCCAGCCGCACTAAACACCCTCTCTGACAAGATGCTAACCGCAGGACAAGCAAGCACCTCCAGGGCATACAGCATGAGTTCAGGCCACGTGTCCAGCTTCGACACCCAGTAGTTGTAGGGGGCAGAGGCATCACGGAGGACGGTCATGCGATCGGCTATGTACTCCCTCACCATCCTTTTACAGTGCTCCCGCCAACTCAGCCTTGACTGGGGAGCGGTGACACAGTCTTGCTGGGGTGCCAGAAAGCTGTCAAAGGCCTTAGAGAGTGTTCCCCTGCCTGTGCTGTACATGCTGCCTGATCTCCGCGCCTCCCCTGCTACCTGGCCCTCGGAACTGCGCCTTCTGCCACTAGCGCTGTCGGATGGGAATTTTACCATCAACTTGTCCGCCAGGGTCCTGTGGTATAGCATCACTCTCGAACCCCTTTCCTCTTCGGGTATGAGAGTGGAAAGGTTCTCCTTATACCGTGGGTCGAGCAGTGTGTACACCCAGTAATCCATAGTGGCCAGAATGCGTGTAACGCGAGGGTCACGAGAAAGGCATCCTAACATGAAGTCAGCCATGTGTGCCAGGGTACCTGTACGCAACACATGGCTGTCCTCACTAGGAAGATCACTTTCAGGATCCTCCTCCTCCTCCTCCTCCTCCTCCTCAGGCCATACACGCTGAAAGGATGACAGGCAAGCAGCATGGGTACCCTCAGCAGTGGGCGAAGCTGTTTCTTCCCCCTCCTCCTCATGCTCCTCCACCTCCTCCTCCTCAACGCGCTGAGATATAGACAGGAGGGTGCTCTGACTATCCAGCGACATACTGTCTTCCCCCGCCTCTGTTTCCGAGCGCAAAGCGTCTGCCTTTATGCTTTGCAGGGAACTTCTCAAGAGGCATAGCAGAGGAATGGTGACGCTAATGATTGCAGCATCGCCGCTCACCATCTGGGTAGACTTCTCAAAGTTTCCAAGGACCTGGCAGATGTCTGCCAACCAGGCCCACTCTTCTGTAAAGAATTGAGGAGGCTGACTCCCACTACGCCGCCCATGTTGGAGTTGGTATTCCACTATAGCTCTACGCTGCTCATAGAGCCTGGCCAACATGTGGAGCGTAGAGTTCCACCATGTGGGCACGTCGCACAGCAGTCGGTGCACTGGCAGATTAAACCGATGTTGCAGGGTGCGCAGGGTAGCAGCGTCCGTGTGGGACTTGCGGAAATGTGCGCTGAGCCGGCGCACCTTTTCCGAGCAGGTCTGACAAGCGTGGGTAGCTTTTCAGAAAGCGCTGAACCACCAAATTAAAGACGTGGGCTAGGCATGGCACGTGCGTGAGGCTGCGAGCTGCAGAGCTGCCACCAGGTTACGGCCATTGTCACACACGACCATGCCCGGTTGGAGGCTCAGCGGCGCAAGCCAGCGGTCGGTCTGCTCTGTCAGACCCTGCAGCAGTTCGTGGGCCATGTGCCTCTCCTCTCCTAAGCTGAGTAGTTTCAGCACGGCCTGCTGACGCTTGCCCACCGCTGTGCTGCCACGCCGCGCGACACCGACTGCTGGCGACTTGCTGCTGCTGACACATCTTGATTGCGAGACAGAGGTTGCGTAGGAGGAGGAGGAGGAGGGTGGTTTAGTGGAGGAAGCATACACCGCCGCAGATACCACCACCGAGCTGGGGCCCGCAATTCTGGGGGTGGGTAGGACGTGAGCGGTCCCAGGCTCTGACTCGGTCCCAGCCTCCACTAAATTCACCCAATGTGCCGTCAGGGAGATGTAGTGGCCCTGCCCGCCTGTGCTTGTCCACGTGTCCGTTGTTAAGTGGACCTTGGCAGTAACCACGTTGGTGAGGGCGCGTACAATGTTGCGGGAGACGTGGTCGTGCAGGGCTGGGACGGCACATCGGGAAAAGTAGTGGCGATTGGGAACCGAGTAGCGCGTGGCCGCCGCCGCCATCATGCTTTTGAAAGCCTCCGTTTCCACAAGCCTATACGGCAGCATCTCCAGGCTGATCAATTTGGCTATGTGCACGTTTAACGCTTGAGCGTGCGGGTGCGTGGCGGCGTACTTGCGCTTGCGCTCAAACACTTGCGCTAGCGACGGCTGGACGGTGCGCTTAGAGACATTGGTGGATGGGGCCGAGGACAGTGGAGGTGAGGGTGTGGGTGCAGGCCAGGAGACGGTAGTGCCTGTGTCCTGAGAGGGGTGTTGGATCTCAGTGGCAGGTTGGGGCACAGGGGGAGAGGCAGCGGTGCAAACCGGAGGCGGTGAACGGCCTTCGTCCCACCTTGTGGGGTGCTTGGCCAGCATATGTCTGCGCATGCTGGTGGTGGTAAGGCTGCTGGTGGTGGCTCCCCGGCTGATCTTGGCGCGACAAAGGTTGCACACCACTTGGTGTGCCAACCAGGTTGGTCGTCTGCACTCTCAGTGAAAAACTGCCAGACCTTTGAGCACCTCGGCCTCTGCAGGGTGGCATGGCGCGAGGGGGTGCTTTGGGAAACAGTTGGTGGATTATTCGGTCTGGCCCTGCCTCTACCCCTGGCCACCGCACTGCCTCTTCCAACCTGCCCTGCTGCTGCACTTGCCTCCCCCTCTGAAGACCTGTCCTCAGTAGGCTTAGCAAACCAGGTGGGGTCAGTCACCTCATCGTCCTGCTGCTCTTCCTTCGAATCCTCTGTGCGCTCCTCCCTCGGACTTGCCGCAATTACTACTAACTGAGTGATAGACAACTGTGTCTCATCGTCGTCGTCCTCCTCACCCACTGAAAGCTCTTGAGACAGTTGCCGGAAGTCCCCAGCCTCATCCCCCGGACCCCGGGAACTTTCCAAAGGTTGGGCATCGGTCGCAACAAACTCCTCCGGTGGGATAGGAACCATGGCTGCCCATTCTGGGCAGGGGCCCGAGAACAGTTCCTGGGAGTCTGCCTGCTCCTCAGAATGTGTCATTGTAATGGAGTGAGGAGGCTGGGAGGAAGGAGGAGCAGCAGCCAGAGGATTCAGAGTTGCAGCAGTGGACGGCGCAGAACTCTGGGTAGTCGATAGATTGCTGGATGCACTTTCTGCCATCCACGACAGGACCTGCTCACACTGCTCATTTTCTAATAAAGGTCTACCGTGTGGACCCATTAATTGTGAGATTAATCTTGGAACGCCAGAAACGTGCCTCTCTCCTAATCCTGCAGCAGTCGGCTGCGATACACCTGGATCAGGAGCTCGGCCTGTGCCCACACCCTGTGTCCTCTAGGCCTACCCCTACCCCTCAGCATGGTGTATTACCAGTAGTGCAGAAACAGAACGCTGTAATTAAATGTGCCGCTTATTGGCCTGTGGTTGGAGGCTGACTTCGCTTACGGAACGCACAGCAGAGCCAGGAAAGAATTTTGCGCAAGCCTGTAGTGAGACGTAGGTGCGTATGACTGAGCTAGTGGAATTCACAGCACAGAAGCAGTCAAGTGTCCAAAGGCCACTAGTAGGCCTTATGTGTTTTGCTTCTATTTTTTTAAAGGCTGAGCTGAGACAGCAGACAGATACTGTAGGCAGCGTATATATGTATACTGTTTTCCTCTGGACGGGATGACGGCGGTGATGTAACGGGCAACACAGAGCCAGGAAACACTTTTGCGCAAGCCTGCTATAACACTTAGCTGCGTATTAAATAGGACTTCTACCCCCAGCAGAGACGCAGTAAACTGAGGACGGTCACAGGCAGCCCAAATATATTTTTTTTTCCCAAATTTTTTTGAAAAAGCCCACTGCCTATATAGACAGTATATCTCCTTCACCTTTCCCACTGTCCCTGCCTCACCACTAGTGGCCCTATACTATGTAAAATTACTGCAGACTGTTTCCCTTTGGACGGGATGACGGCGGTGATGTAACGGGCAACGCAGAGCCAGGAAACACTTTTGCGCAATCCTGCTGTAACACTTAGCTGCGTATTAATTAGGACTACTACCCCCAGCAGAGACGCAGTACACTGAGGACGGTCACAGGCAGCCCAAATATATTTTTTTTCCCAAATTTTTTTGAAAAAGCCCACTGCCTATATAGACAGTATATCTCTTTCACCTTTCCCACTGTCCCTGCCTCACCACTACTTGCCCTATACTATGTAAAATTACTGCAGACTGAGGACGCAATGCTCTGCACGGCCGATATACAAAAAAAAAAATGTGCAACACTGCTAAAAGCAGCCTCAACAGTACTGCACATGGTCAGATGTGGCCCTAAGAAGGACCGTTGGGGTTCTTGAAGCCTAAAATAACTCATAACACTCTCCCTATAGCAGCTCCAGCATCAGCAGCACTTTCCCTGATCTATGTCAGAATGCATCTGTGGCGAGCCGCGGGAGGGGCTGATTTAAATACTCGGGTGACACCTGATCTCCCCAGCCACTCACTGCAGGGGGGTGCTATAGGGCTTGAACGTCACAGGGGGAAGTTGCAATGCCTTCCCTGTCTTTCTATTGGCCAGAAAAGCGCGCTAACGTCACAGAGATGAAAGTGAAAGTAACTCGAACATCGCGTGGTGCTCGCCTCGGGTAACGAGCATCTCGAACACGCTAATACTCGAACGAGTATCAAGCTCGGACGAGTACGTTCGCTCATCTCTAGTAGCTATGTCTCTGGCAGCCTGGTATCAGTAGATTGTTGAGAAAGTTAGCTGCATCTAATCAAGTATTTATAAGAGAGTATGGCCCAGGAAGAACTCTGGTAGTTCTATAAACTTGTATTTGCCTTCAGCTGCCCAGCCTCTGTTGACCTCCTGCATTAGCACTAAAATGCATATAATGAGAAGTAACCTTTGGAGTGCTCCCAGCATGCCTGTGAGTTAGGTGTTGAAGATCTCTGCTTGTTTCACATTTTTGACAAGTTAATTTTACTGTAATATTCCTGGAAAGACTCCTAGTTGCTAGAAGTGTATACGCTATTTGGCTAGTAGATCTTAGTGAGGCAGCGCAATGTGACAGTGTGCTTACAAAGGACATTGTTAGTGACTGCTGAATAGACTGTTCCAGATCTACCACCTTTTTTGTGCCATCAACGAACCTTGTAAAGCCCGCAGATGTGAGGAGCTAGTGCTGTTGTGTTGGATGGTGGTTCACAACTGTATGCCGAGATCCACAGATGCACCTCTAGGTCCAGTAGAGTCGACTTTCATGTCCCACAATACAACCAAGGGCCAATGGTTTCTCTTACCACTCTTGATTCCACATGATAGCAGGTTGCTCCCACCATAGCTGGTAGAAGTGTGTTCATCCTTCTCTGCTGCAAGGAAAGTGGGCACCTGACACAATTGCTGTCAGATGGTCAAAGTCTCTTGGTGCCAGGTCAAAATGTACTGTACCGTATTACCAATATTGAGAACTGTAGTATGCGTGAAAATGTCTGCTTTATAATGTATCTGTAAGTTTTGCTCACCCTTACAGGGGTATGCATTATAAATAGATGAGGGCTTACAGAAACACAGCATTGTGGGTACTAGCCCAGCATTTTTTTTTGTTTTTGCAGGAGCAACACGACTGCCCAGGCGTGCTCAACAGAAATACCATGGGACCTGAACATAGAAGTGGCAACTATGGAAGAATGGCATGAGAAATGGCAATTGGCTCAACTTATGAAATACTAATGCCCTTGTCAGCTGGGGTGGAGCTAAGTATTGTCTGGGCGGTCGGTATACTGCTCAGCAGAGAGAGCTGAGAAGAGATTGTAAAGGATACAGCTGGGAATAACAGGTAGGTTTCCAAGATATCATGGGTCAGAAGACCTGAGGTGAGAGCAGCCGAGTAGACTGTTAAAGGAGGCTGAGCTGGGGAGTGTTGCTCTAAGCTTGGCAGTGAGGTATTGTAGTGGCCCAGAGTTAACTGGACCTCTCCATAATGTTAAGTATTTACCCCATGCCTTTGTATTGTCAGTGTCTTCTATATTGTATGCATTTGATGTGTATTGCACCTCTGCAGCACAGAATGGGTTAATGTCTGGGTTATGTCTGAGAAATGTATCTTGTTGTAATCATGTGATCATGCTATATATATGTGTTTGCAAGAGCTTCTGTGAGTAAGTCTTGCAGGAGTCTGGACCAGAAGTCTAGCAGGAGCCTGTCTTTAGGAGAAAAGCAACTTTTATTGAGTAGCAGAAAGTGTGCCTTGTTTTATGAGGATTCCCAAGATGGAAGAGGCTGAGCAATTGCCTGATGTCTGCCATGGGCCCAATTCACCCAGGCCACGTCGGTGCTAGTATGGAGTAGTAAGAGAGAGAGTAAGAGGAGCCGCCATGCAACGCTGAGTGCAACTTCCAAATGTGAGTGTGTACCGGTAGAGAGCTGGAGAGAGAGTGAAAAGAGGTGCCGGGAGCATAACCCCACAGATAACTGGGACTGTGGCTTCTTCTGTCATCCTTGACAAAGATCCGGGATAGAATCGAAACGTCGCGTTTTATCATCATGGGAGAATAAAGAGTTTTTTTACTTGATTTACACCTGGAATGCTGCCATACTACTTTAAATTCTTTTGTCATCCTGTTAATCCTCCCTACCACACCACTATCCATTTAACACCTGTGTTTGGCTGGCAGCTGTAATGTTCATGGACTTTTAACATTTTATTCAAATAAACGAGCTCTACTGACCATTCACGGTTTTGCTCAGAAAGTTACTCCTGTGTGTGTGTGGACTCTTTATTACAACTTTGGGATTCACTGCAGATGACGGAATGGTGGTGTCACCTGTGACAACAAGAACTGTAAGGTAAACCGCAGATTGGGTTTCTCTGTGAAACTCCTCCAGCAGTACCTTGGTTGAGTCCCCTGCAACCCCCACGGGAGGAGATGGTAGAGCCCCATTTGTATTGTCAGTGTCTTTTATGTTGCATGAATATGATTTGTATTGCACTCTGGCAGCACTGAATGGGTTAACTATCTGGTATGCGAGAATGTCTGATAAATTTATCTTGTTGTTTGTCACGTGGTTGTGCTTTATATATGTGTATGCAAGGTTTTTGCAGGGAGTCTTTTCCAGTCTGGCAGTTAGTCAGGTCATTGCAGTCTGGCTTGCTAGTGAGCCACACAGACACTTTCAGTTCTGTGTGACAAGGAATGAAAAAAGGCTGAGAGGTCACCTCAGCTTTCCCTGAGACTGCTTTACCCAGGAGATGCCAGTGGTGTCCTAAGCCACTGATGAATGGAGAGAGAGTGGACCCACCATTACAGTGTGCAGTGCCGACTGGTAGAGAGCTAGAAAGTATAGAAGGAGTATGTGCCGGCCTGGACCAGAGCTCTACAGATAACTGGGATTGTAGTTCCTCTGTGGACAAGTGATTTGCTCCCTGTCGCATCACTTTGTAATTTCTGCACCGTGTTCCTGCTGGCGTGAATGTATGCCTTTATTGAACTGTACATAAGTTTCTGCAAGTAAAGGAGCATTGCCGGCCATTCCCAGCTTTGCTGTTTAAACGTTCCCTGTGTGGACCATTTATTTCACCATCCGGATTCACCGCAGAGGAAGGAATAGTGGTGTCACCCGTGACAAGAGACTACTAAGGTAAACCATGCATTGGATTACCACTTTGAAAGGCCTGCCCTCAGTTACTTGGACAGGTCTCGTGCTACCCTCAGGGTGGGAGATGGTAGAGCCCCGTGCCAAGGCCCAAACTCTACCCCGCTGTCTCTTAGGCTGAGGGCCCGCTCCTCAGATGCTACAAACACACGTATGCTGGCGTTACACGAGCGCAAGCACAGCTGAGCATACTTCAGCGTTGCATTTTTGTGTGCCGAACAAGGCTTTTTTGTGAACATATCGGTGTAATTTACTGTATTTTTTCTGCAGGGCATGTTCATTTGCGCGTGCAAACAAATGCACTAATTGAAATGGCTAATTAGTTCCAGATGTGTTCGTTTTCCAGTGGAATTACGCAGTGTTTCATGCATCTCCATGCGTATTGCGCATGCCCAATTGACTTCTATGGGAGCCTTTGGTGTACAAATATGCAGAAAGCTAGAGCATGTTCTATTTTTTATTCACAACCAAAATATACATGCAAAATACGAAAATGTGAACAAATCCATTTAAATTAATATATGCACACAAACACAACCTGTAGGTGGCTCATTTGCTGCAGCGCTGAACTCAGGGCTAATACACAATATTTTTAGTCAGACCTCATCTGGAATACTGTGTCCAGTTCTGGACCACCAATGTTAAAAAAGACATAGACAAACTGGAGCAAGTTCAGAGAAGAGTTACCAAGATGGTGAGCGGTCTGCAAATCATGTCCTATGAGGAACGGTTAAAGGATCTGGGAATGTTCAACTTGCAAAAAAGAAGGCTGAGAGGAGACTTAATAGCGGTCTACAAATATCTGAAGGGTAGTCACAGTGCAGAGGGATCAGCCCTATTCTCATTTGTACAAGGAAAGACTAGAAGCAATGGGATGAAACTGAAAGGGAGGAGACACAAATTAGATATTAGAAATAACTATCTGACGGTGAAGGTGATCAATGAGTGGAACAGGTTACCACGGGAGGTGATGAGTTCTCCTTCAATGAAAGTCTTAAAACAGGCTGGACAGATATCTGTCTGGGATGATTTAGTGATCCTGCACTGAGCAGGGGGTTGGACCCAATGACCCTGGAGGTCCCTTCCAACTCTACCATTCCATGATTTGGCGCTGTCCTGCAGAGTGTAGTCAGTCTGTCTCTTCTCTGTCTACAAGTCTGTCCGATCCACCTCTGGGTGATCTGAATATCACTAAGGGCTCATGTCCATGACCATGTTTTCAACGTGTATTACACGTGCGTTGCAGTGATTGGAGTCAATGAAACTCAATGGACTTTTATTGATCCATGCACACCAGCGTGTACACACTGTGTATCGATATGCAATAGAAATAAATTGCAGCATGCTCTATTTCTCTGTGTTTGTATGCAGCATGAGCCCTATACACTTGTATGGGCAGTGTATCATACATTGTCCATATGCAATACATTGTGTATGGACAGTAACGTACAATACAATTTAAGTGAATGCAGTCGAAACAAACCCCACTTACAGCAGAAAAAATCCCCAGTGGAAGACAGTCATGTTGCAAATTTTCAAATCTATATCATGCATCAATGAGCCGATTTTCACTGCAGAATTTATTAATGCAGCCAAATCCACACCATTTAGAAGCGGTTTTGGCTTTTGCAGCTTCTGTGGAAAGCCAGCAGCAGATTCATGCTGTGTGAAGGCGACACAGCCGGCACCCGCATCCTTTGAGATGAGTGGGCAGGTACTCGCATTAGGCACTACTCGCTCGAGTAGTTTGCCTTGGTGAGTACGCTCGCTCATCTCTAGTGAGCACCCGTGACTGATGTAACACCTGGGTATCTCTATATCCTTGGATAATTTTACTTACTGCACAGGGCGTCCACTTGTATGTTCCTTGAAGGAGGCGTAGTAGGAGCTTCTTCCACCTTGGGAACCCCGTCCAGCACTAAACTTACAGGTAGATATAGTAGGAGGAACAGGCATTTATAGTCATCAGGTAGGCAGAACTGCTAAGTCCACATGAAAGGCGAAAAGGGAAGGAAGATTAATTAATCGACTGTAGCAGATGAATTACCACAATAACCGTTACATAATGGGTAGTGGACACAGTATAAGGTTAACGGGGTTGTCTTTTAAACTAAATTGTGGGGTAATGTTTTCGTGGACATTTTACAAACCACTTACCGAGTACACTGTGACCACATGCTCCATGGCATTCAAATGTAGCAGCAAGATGTCCCGTCTTCTCTGGATAGGGAATAAGTTCCCAAATCCAGTCAGCTCCCCTGGAGACATCTACTACTGAAGTAGCACACCTACTGTAAGTTAAACATGCTCTTCTGTATAGGCGACACCCTCAACCGTCCATTCCCAATTTGCTGTGATCGTCTGCTTCAGTCTGTGACGGCTTCCTGCTGGGTAACATCCCCGTATCCTTCCATTGTGTTGTGCTTGTTTGATTTGCACTGTTATTTCATTATGTATACCGTACGTACTTCTTGATTTGAACATAAGCGTCGCATTACTGCCAAGTTGTCATAAGATACTTTATGGTTTGCTGTGGTGTTATCCGGGCATGATTTGATTTATAGTTCCCTGATGAACTTGTGTACAGACAGGGGAAACACATTGGGACCGATTATATTTGATTTAATGCCTGTTTTCTTGTTGCATTTTCTTGCCATTTTGTATATATGTATATATTGACGTGCCTGTGATGCAGGTTGGGGCCACTGGGGTTACCCTAATTTCCTCCCCCCACCTCCTCCTTTTTTTCACTAGCCAATCCATCTTCTGTTGTGCCTATGATAGTATACCATAGTAGTTAAGGGGGTAGTACCAGAATTCCGAGTTATCCCAGCCAATCCTGAGAACGCGGGTCCCCTGTCTTTCTCTCCGCATACTTACTACACCCCCCGCCCGTAAGGAAGAGAATGAATGGATTGATGATCGCACAAGCGCACTGCTGTTCCATTCATTTGCTGAGCAGCAAGCGATCGGGTATTTCCATCAGCCTCATTGAAATTAAAGGGGCGCCAACCGCCCATTCTCAGCCAGAATTGAGATGTCACTGCGGGTGGGAGAAGTATCCCTGCAGTGGCAAGAAGAGGATCAGTGGGGGTCTCAGCAGTGAGACTCCCATCAATCAGCAAGTTATTCCCTATCCTGTGACTAGAGGATAACTTGTAATTCTGGTGTAACTCCTTTAAGGCTTGTAGGGGCAGATTCAGCGTTGGGGCTACCCTTTTCTATGTGAAATCCCTGTTTAGGCAGGGTTGCACTAGGGCGTGCTATGGGGAGCTACTATCACCTTGTTTGCAGTGATTCCGATATTTTAGTGCAGTTTATAATAAAAGGCAGATTCTATCCCTCTTTTTTTATTTCTATGAATAGTGGCACAACTTCTACTTTCTAACTCACCATAAAGCAGTTTATACATGGATACAATAAGCAGGTGGAGCGGCATCATTGCGTGGATCCGTGGCAGGTCAGTGCTCCCCACTGCACACACTGCAGATGGATATCAGAGCAGGCAATCCTGCAGCATCCCACATGATGATCGGTCATGTCTCAGAAGTTTCCTTCATAGTACGGCTGTCTTTCTCTCCTCCACCTTGCACCTGCACTCCTCAACATTTTAAGCCCGGTTTATACTGCAATGCAGATCATGCCTTATTTACTGCTTATTAAAGTCTATTGACCTAATGATGCTGTGAATAGCTGGTGTAGTTGTAAAGGGGCTACCCTATTGGGATGTGTGAAAAATGCATAACTAATTGTTATAGCTGACAAATTTATAAAGGGTAAGGTAAAACCTGATGTTACAGTGACATCTAGTGGCCCGTTTGTATTACAACACTTCTGAATTGTTTTACCCTGGACGATTTTTTGATTGACGGTCTTCAGGTCATCCTGTCAAAAAAGGAAGGAACAGGACTTTTGAGCATGCTCTGAAAGGACTGGTGACACAATTAGTTATGGAGTAGCTCAGGATGAGTGAGTGCAGCTTCCCCAAGCCCACCTTGTTGTTTGAAGAAAGCTACTTGAGCTGAGAGGAAGCTGCTGAGGGTGGAGAAGAAATACTACTACTAATATTTATTTGTATAGCGCCAACTTAGTCCGCAGCGCTTTCAGGCTTGGAGAACACAGACAATACAACAATTACATGTGATATACAATCAGTTTGAAACAAACAGGGTGGGGGTGATACAGGAGGTACAAGGGGGGGAGATAAGGCATGGGGGAACACAGACAATACAACAATTACATGTGATATACAATCAGTTTAAAACAAACGGGGTGGGGTGATACAGGAGGTACAAGGGGGAAAGATAAGGCATGGGGAAACACAGGCTGTAGGGAATTACATGTGGAAATCAGTTATTACAAAGCAAACGGGGTGGGGGCTGAAATTTCGTGCAACGGGAATTGTACGGATGCTTTGCGTTAGAGCATTCCAGAGGATGGGCGCTGCTCTGGTGAAGTCCTGAAGGCGAGCATGTGAGGTTCATATTAGATGGGTGTTTAGTTTGAGTGTATTAGCGGCTTAGAGTGTGTGGGCTGGGTGGTGTACAAACAGAAGGGAAGCGATGTACAGTGGTGCGGCGCCATGCAGAGCTTTGTGGGTGAGGGTGGGGAGTTTAAATTTAGTTCTGCAGTGAATGGGCAGCCAGTGCAGTGACTGGCATAGTGCAGAGGCATCTGAGAAACAGCTGGATAGAAAAATGAGCCTAGATGCCGCGTTTATTATGGATTGGAGAGCAGTGAGTCTGGTGCTGGGAAGGCCAATGAACAGCGAGTTGCAGTAGTCAAGTCGGGAGTGGATGAGGGCGACAGCAAGTGTCTTTAATGTGTCCGTGGTGAGGAACAGATGGATTTTAGCAATATTTCTGAGGTGCAGGTGGCATGTTCGGGCCAGAGATTGGATGTGGGGGGTAAAGGAGAGGTCAGAGTCCAAAGTGACCCCAAGGCAGTGGGCATGCTGTCTGCCAGGAATGAAGATGTTGAGGGGAGGTAGTTTGAAAGGCGGAAAGATGAGAAGGTCAGTTTTAGAGAGGTTAAGTTTGAGGAAAAGGGAGAACATAGTATTAGAGACAATGGACAGACAGTCGATGATATTTTGGAAGAATGGTTCAGAGATGTGGGTGTCGTCAGTGTAGAAATGGTATTGGAGGCCGAATTTGCGGATGGTTTGTCCAATTGGGGCTGTGTAGATAGAGAAGGGAACCAAGGACCAAGCCCTGGGGGACCCCGACAGTGAGAGGAAGTGGAGAGGAGATAGAGCCATCAATGGAGACACTGAGAGAGCAGTCAGAGTGGTAGGAGGAGAACAAGGAGAGAGCAGTGTCCTTTAGGCCGATAGAGCGGAGCATAGTGAGAAGGAGGTCATGGTTGACAGTGTCAAATGCAGCAGAGAGGTCAAGGAGGATTAGTAGGGAGTAGTCACCTCTAGACTTTGCCGTCATCAGGTCATTTGATATTTTTGTGAGGGCAGTTTCAGTCCAGTGTACAGGGCAGAAACCAGACTGGAGGGGGTCGAAGAGAGAGTTGTCAGAGAGAAAGAGTGGGAGGCAGGAGTAGACCAGGCGTTGTAATAATTTGGAGATGAAGGGGAGGTTTGAGACGGGTCGGTAGTTGGCAGCATTGGTAAGGTCAAGGGTTGGTTTCTTAAGCAGAGGGGATATGATTGAGTGTTTGAATGAGGAAGGGAAGGTACCAGAGGTTAGGGAGAGCTTGCACATTGTGGTGAGGTGAGTAATGAGAGCTGGGGAAAGGGACCGGAGGGGGTGAGAGGGGAGAGGGTTGGTAGCGCAGGTGGTGGGGCAAGCAACCGAAAGTAGCATGGAGACTTCTTCCTCTGTTGTTGGTTTCAGTGTAGAGTGGGGGATGGATACAGTGCTAAGGAGACTGGGATCAGGGCTTGCCGTTCAGTTTTCAGAGATGCTTTTCGGATGTTGTTTTATTTTGTTTGAAACAGGCGGCTAGTTCTCCAGCACTGAGATCAGTCATGGGGGCCTGTTCTTTGGGGCTGAGGAGGGAGTGAATGGTGTCAAAGAGTTGTTTGGGGTTGTGGGATAGTGAGGCAACAAGGGAGGTGAAATAAACTTGTTTGGCAGGGTGAAGGGCTAGATTATAAGTTTTAAGCATGAATTTTAAGTGGAGGAAGTCTGCGGGCAGTTTTTATTTTCTCTACAGCCGTTTGGGGCACCTAGAGCACTGCCGGATGAAGCATGTTTGGGACATGAGCCAAGTTTGCCATGGTCTGCGGTTGACGACTTGGGTCACGGGTGGTGGCGCTTCATCCAGGGCACGTCTGAGGGTGGTGTGGTAGTGTTTGGCTGCCAGGTTAGTGCAGGAGAGGAGAGAGATAGAGGACAGGGAGGACTGGATGGTCTCGGCGAAATGATGGGTGTGGTGGTTCCTAGAGGTGTGATAGATGGGATGGTCATGGAAGATGCTAGGGTGCCTGATTGAGAAAGAGAGGAGGTTGTGATCCAAGAGTGGAAGGGGGAGTTAGTAAAGTGAGAGGCAGAGGAATATTAAATCGAGAGTTCAGGCCAGCAAGTCATGGGTGCTTCCGGTCAAGATTGGTCAGTGCTACCAGAGAGAAAAGAAGCAGTGATGCCATTCATCACTCATAGGAACCTGCAAACGCTACAGAGGATGCCTTTGGTGGTTGCACAGCAACTGAACTTACTCAACAAGTTTAAGTAGAGACCAGTTTCTAAGACAGGAGTACAGTTGTGCACACTTAGGAATAGCTAAGAGAGAACTTCTCAGCTTAGAACTGTTGCTGCCTTTATCCACCCTGCTGTGTACTGGAGAGTGCGCTCCAAGCAGTGCAGGACACCCTGACTATTGAGAAAGGCCCTGTTATTAGTCTCTAAGCATCGAGCAGGCTCAGATTTGTTCACCCTATTAAGGATGACATAAATGGACTAATCAAACAGAGATTATACTATCCTGGTTAAACCATGTACTGTTAAATCGGTGGAAGAATAGAGGCTAGTGTTTGTTCACGCCTAAGGCGGATTCTATATGTGATAGAACAGCAGATTCAATAACCCATTGTTAAATCACCCCGCTAATTATTGTTCTGTCAAATGCACTTGTTTCAAACCTATTTGGTATTAAATAAGAAATACACTTACTGTATTTCTTCATTCCTCCGCTTTCTCTGTCGTATTTGCGCTGAGTAAGCAGTCACGTGGTCTGTACCGACGAGTGTATGCTGCCAAGACAGACCTTCTTCAAACATTTCCTGGTGGTGCTTCGAAAAGAAGAGCTGGAGAGCCCCGTGGTTTTCCCCTTGGTAAATCTAGAAAAACACCTGCTTGAAAACCCCCTGCCAAGGAGTCCTTTCACAGTCCCAGGGGGCTCTACATAATGCACATTGCTGTACAGTGGGCTCTTGTTGATACTCCGTGCTACACAGTGCAGGGGGTCTCTCTTCGTAATACATAGTGCTGTAAAGTACAAGCAGCTATTAAGGATACACAGTGCTGTATAGTACATCGAGGCTTTTCAAGATATGTGTGACCTCCACTCTATTCATATGGGGACAGTCAGGACCTATGATCTCATGATTGGTGGGGGTCTCAATAGTCAGACCACCACTAATCAAACACTAACCACCTATCCTGATAAGTTGTTTCTGTGGGACACCTATTTAATGCTATTCAGTGCTATACAGTACAGGGGTCTCTTAGTCATACCCAGTGTTGTATAGTACAGGGGTCTTTTAAGGTACTTTTACACGAGGTGATTACTGCCCAAATTACTACCGGAAACAGTGAATTCAGGCAATAATCATCCCATGTACAAACGTCCACCAACAGGGTAACGAGCAGCAAATAGCCACTTGTTGGAGTTGTTTGGTTTTTAGCAGAACTAAAAACCAAGTGACTATCAGCTCATGTAAACTGGAGCCGCTCAATGTTTGAGTGACCCCTCTTTACTGTGAATGGAGTTGAGTGGGCCTCAACAATCCTCGGACACTCTGCCTGCATTCACTTAACGTCTATCGCTTCTGTGTAAGAGTCGCTAACTGGCTGTTGGATGCAAATGCGCCCAACAGTCGTACCGTATAAAGGAACCCTTAGTGATACTCAGTGTTTTACAGTACGGGGACTCTTTATACACGGTGCTGTATAGAGGACGCTGGCTGTGAAAGGATTCCGAGAGCTAAGTCTTGCAGACTGTGCACTGAATAGGGAAGGTGTTAGGTAAATCGTTTGGCGCGGCCATTATTCTTGACCTTTTCGATCTCAATTAACATGATGGATGTCGGTTCGTTCTCTGCGGTTTTATTAGGAGACAGCCACCATTGTGCACAGAGCTGCCTCTCGGGATCAGGGAAGGTCTTTACAACCCAAATTCATTATTCATAATAGTGTAAATATTAGTTCTGGGCTGGGGTCACCCCGAGCCGCGTTTGTAGCAGAGCTAAATCAGTGCACAGATTATGCCTAGACCAGCAGACAACATGTCATTATATCCACGCATTATTATATATCCCTACTCTCTTATTTATATTGAAAGTAGTAATTAATCCCTGCAGCCTTCCCATAGAGATATCTGACATGGGAAGTCACACGCCGGTGCTGCTGCGCAGATATGCTGGTCAGTCGTTCAGCATCGGATTTGTCTGCTCACTTCACATGGAATCTTATGCTCTATATAATTATATCTTAACATATACCTGAAAAGAAAAAAAACACACAGATGCCAGCAGGGATTTCAAGGCATTTATTGCAAACGGGGTTACCTTATGAATATTAATAACTCAAAAACTTAACATATATAACATGTAGACTGAGTCCTACATACTCAAGTCTACACCAATAACCAATCTTTAATCGATCTTTATACCCACCCGCAGGGGGCAGGCGGCATTCCCCCATTTAAACATGCCGCGACAAGTTGGAAGTTAAACAAGAGGGTGGGCAGGCGGGAAGGACAATCTTGCGGTGCTGTATAATAAAATGAAGCCACTGCCCTGTTAGCACCTCCTTATATCAGCTCTCGCTTCCTCTCACCAATCAGTCCCACCAATCAGCTCTTGTTCTAGGGCCCGAGCTTCCCAGAAGGATCCCTCAGGCTTCTTCCCGCCATGTTCTTCAGACCTAATCACCATCCATCACCAGGGCTCCACAGTTTTCCCAGCAACCTACAGCACCTTCCAGGCCGCTCACAGCTGTAGTGAACCCAAAGAACATCTATTAACTACCTACCTAATAAGCTAATACTCTAATAATTAACGCCCAAAAGACTTTTTAAAACCATTTCCTCTCAGATTCCATGAGGCCTCAGTCCCTAATTGGCCTTCGGTCGTACATTATAGCGAATGTGGGTCTTTTAACCTAATGGTATCCACATGGCATATAACCATTAGATATATTATCAGTTAGCTACGCTCTCTAGAGATTGTGACATGAGATGTGACTTTTAGGGCTTATTCATATGGGCGTATCATCAGGTTGTGTGCCATCTGTGTATTTCACGAACACCACATGACCCCATAATAACCTGTTTTTTCAGGCGGACCAATGATCCGTGTAACAAAGATTGCTGCTTAGCCTAATCTTGTCCGTTTTTATGGGTGAGAATAGGACATTCAGTGGGCATGGTCTGTTCTGATTGGACAGCACACAGGTGTCCTTGTCCTGTCTAAAGAATTTTGCATCCAAGTTTCATGGGAGCAACACCCGTGTGAAGCTGCCCTAAATGTTCCTCCAAAGGCTTGTTCATCCTACAGTGGGGCTGTGTAAAAGGACCAATGATCAGCCAACAAAAGAGCAGACGCTCATTTGTTGGCTGATTGTTCAGTTTCAGCAAGCACAACAATGTTTGCAGAATGGCTGTACATCTCCCCATTGCCAATTCTGGAATAAACTGAGCAACCTCTGGTCTATACCGTGTTTCCCTGAAAATAAGCCCTACCCTGATTTTTCAGGATTTTCATGGAGGCTTAAAAATAAGCCCTAACCTGAAAATAGGGCCTAACTGCATTGCTTAAAAAAATAGGAATACATTACCTAGCAGGCTCGGTCCAGGTACCTCCCACTGCTATCCAGAGCTCCAGTGTGGTTCCTGCAGTCCTCAGCTGCGCATACAACATTACTTCCTGGTTAGGGAATTCATAAATCCAACCTCCAGGAAGCGATGGCTGTGATTGGCTCATTGAGTGCTGCATAGCAAATCACTGCAGTGCTCGATGAACCAATCAGAAACATCACTACGTGGAGGCAGGATTTATTAATCCCCTAACCAAGAAGTGATCTTCTGTGGGCGGCTGAGGACTACAGGAACTGCAACGGAGCTCTGGAGAGCAGCAGGAGGGACCTGGACCGAGCCTGCTAGAGAAGTATAATAAGACTTGGTGCTTTTTGGGTGGCAAAAATGAATATAAGACAGGATCTTATTTTCGGGGAAACATGGTAATTATATGTAAATATAGCTAGTATAAATGATATATTTTCTTGTATTTAGTGATATAGACCATGCTGGTATAACCTGGACACCTTCTGGTATTTTATTATGTAGTCAAAATGACTGATCCAGCGCTATGTCTCAATACTGGTGTGCTATATTGAAATAACAATAGTGTACTTAAATAGGAATGCATTGATGCTCTACACCAGTGGTCCCCAACCTTTTTGGCACCAGGGACTGGCTTCAAGCAAGACCATTTTTACAAGGCCCAGCAGGGTGGGGGTGGGGCAGGGGCGGGGCTTTGGTTATATGGGGCGGGGTTATGAAGGGGGTTGGAGTTTAGTGCATACTTATTTAATTATGACATTTAGAATGTCCTGGCAGTACACACATAGGGCAGTATAATATATCCCCCTCCCGCCTGGTAGCACACACATAGGGCAGTATATAATCTATTTCCCGCCCTTCCCCCAGCACACACATAGGGCAGCATATAATTTATCTCCCCCCCCCCACCAAGCACACACATAGGGCAGCATATAATGTATCCCCCCCCCCAGTAATAGCCAGCCCTCACCCATCAGTAATAAGCAGCTCCCCCCAGTAATTAGCAGCCCTCCCCCCAGTAATTGGCAGCCCTCCTCCCAGTAGTAAGCAGCCCCCCCCAGTAGTAGGCAGCCCCCCCAGTAGTAGGCAGCCCCCCCAGTAGTAGGCAGCCCCCCCAGTAGTAGGCAGCCCCCCCAGTAATAGGCAGCTCCCCCCAGTAATAACCAGCCCCCTCCACAGTAATATGCAGCCACCCCCCCCCAGTAATAAGCAGCCCTCCCCCCAGTAATAAGCAGTCCCCCCCACCCCAGTAATAGGCAGCCTCCCCCCCAGTAATAGGCAGCCACCACCCCTCAGAAATAAACAGCCCCCCTAGTAATAAGCACCCCCCCAACCCATATACTTACCTCCTCCCTGCTGTCAGCGTCGCTCCCTCTCTGCTTGCCCTAAGCCCGGCGCACACTGTAGTCAGTGTGTAGCCCAGCATGCTTCCTCCCCGAGTCCTCTCCTGCGGAACTAATGAGCAGGGGACTCGGGGAGGAGGATCCTGGCTGCACACTGACGTCAGTGTGCGCCGAGATCAGTGGCAACAGTGCAATTACCAGCGGGGAGCTGCAGCACCCCAGCTGGTAATCGCTTCAGTGGTGAGCGGCGTCGGCATGCCGTGGGCCACATAACACGAGGCAGGGGGCTGGGCCTTGTGTTTAGAGCAAAAGTTCCCGGTGGTGCCGCGGACCGGCGCTAAACACCTAGTGGCCTGGCCCCGGTCCGCGGATCAGTGGTTGGGGACCCCTGCTCTACACGATGCTATAACGCACGAGCATCTGTGGACCCGTGGAACATGGATTTCAATTTTGTATTATGGCCACTGTAAGAGAGAGAGAGAAAGTAAAACCCAACTGCAAAGTTGAAGAGTGGCATGTGAGAAGCGGAAATCCACTTTCCATGTCTCTCTAAATCCTGTGGTACCACTCCTATGACTGATGCAAGTAAAATGTACTCGAAGAGGCCTCCTTCTGCTACAATAGGGGCAGATTATCCAGGTAGTCATCCATTATCATCTGTGGGACATTCAAGTACCAATTCGTGTTAAGAGCTTGTGGAATGAACACCGGTCCAATCCAGATGTTGCCCATGGACAGAGTTGAACCTAGAGTTCCAGCACTGCAAGGCAGCACTGCTAATAGCTGAGCCACCGCAGTTTTTGTTTTTCTTTTCCCTTCTCCATAGATAAATAAGAATAAACGCAAAGAGAACATACAAACGCCATGCAGATGTTAGAAACCCAGCGCTACAAGGAAACAGTGCTAGCCACTGAACCATCAAGCTTCTTCTCTTTTCCTCCTCCTTTCCACCTGGAAATGTATGAATAAATTGACAAGTGGTTATCATTCTTATTTTGTGGCGCTTTGTCTTAGGGCCCTATGTACTAAGGTGACAACTGCCAATGCCTCCTCTATTGTGCCGCCAGCTGTACTAGAGATGAGCGAGCGTACTCGTCCGAGCTTGATGCTCGTTCGAGTATTAGGGTGTTCGAGATGCTCGTTACTCGAGACGAGTACCACGCGATGTTCGAGTTACTTTCACTTTCATCTCTGAGACATTAGCGCGCTTTTCTGGCCAACAGAAAGACATGGAAGGCATTACAACTTCCTCCTGTGACGTTCCAGCCCTATACCACCCCTCTGCAGTGAGTGGCTGGGGAGATCAGATGACACCCGAGTATTTAAATCTGCCCCGCCCGCGGCTCGCCACAAATGCATGGTGACAGAGATCAGGGAAAGTGCTGTCTTGCTGTAGCTGCTATAGGGAGAGTGTTAGGTGTTATTTTAGTCTTCAAGAACCCCAACGGTCCTTCTTAGGACCACATCTGACCGTGTGCAGTACTGTTGAGGCTGCTTTTAGCAGTGTTGCACAATTTTTTTTTTTTGTATATCGGGCGTGCAGAGCATTGCGTCCTCAGTCTGCAGTCATTGTACAGAGTATAGGGGCAGTACTGGTGAGGCAGGGAAAGAGGGAAAGGTGAAAGAGATATACTGTCTATATAGGCAGTGGGCTTTTTAAAAAAAATTGGGGAAAAATACTATCTTTGGGCTGCCTGTGGCAGTCTTCAGTGTACTGCATGTCTGCTGGGGGTAGTAGTCCTAATTAATACGCAGCTAAGCGTTACAGCAGGCGTGCGCAAAATTGTTTCCTGGCTCTGCTGTGCCCGTTACATCACCGCCATCATAGCGCCAGAGGGAAAGAGTATGCAATATATACGCTGCATACAGTATCTGTCTGGGGTTTCAGCTCACCATTTAAACAAATTGAAGCCAATTACTTAAGGCGTACCACTGCCCTTTGGCGACTTGACTGCTTCTGCGCTGTGAATTCCACTAGCTCAGTCCTACGCACCTACGTCTCACTACAGGTGTGCGCAAAATTGTTTCCTGGCTCTGCTGTGCCCGTTACATCACCGCCGTCATAGCGCCAGAGGGAAACAGTAAACATAATATACGCTGCATACAGTATCTGTCTGCTGTTTCAGCTCACCATTTTAAAAAAGGGAAGCCAAATACTTATGGCGTACCACTGCCCTTTGGCGACTTGACTGCTTCTGCGCTGTGAATTCCACTAGCTCAGTCCTACGCACCTATGTCTCACTACAGGCGTGCACAAAATTGTTTCCTGGCTCTGCTGTCTCCGTTTTGCGCTCGGAAACGGAGGCGGGGGAAGACAGTATGTCGCTGGATAGTCAGAGCACCCTCATGTCTATATCTCAGCGCGTTGAGGAGGAGGAGGAGGTGGAGGAGCATGAGGAGGAGAGGGAAGAGACAGCTTGGCCCACTGCTGAGGGTACCCATGCTGCTTGCCTGTCATCCTTTCAGCGTGTATGGCCTGAGGAGGAGGAGGAAGATCCTGAAAGTGATCTTCCTAGTGAGGACAGCCATGTGTTGCGTACAGGTACCCTGGCACACATGGCGGACTTCATGTTAGGATGCCTTTCTCGTGACGCTCGCGTTACACACATTCTGGCCACTACGGATTACTGGGTGTACACACTGCTCGACCCATGGTATAAGGAGAACCTTTCCACTCTCATACCCGAAGAGGAAAGGGGTTCGAGAGTGATGCTATACCACAGGACCCTGGCGGACAAACTGATGGTAAAATTCCCATCCGACAGCACTAGTGGCAGAAGGCGCAGTTCCGAGGGCCAGGTAGCAGGGGAGGCGCGGAGATCAGGCAGCATGTACAGCACAGGCAGGGGAACACTCTTTAAGGCCTTTGCCAGCTTTATGGCTCCCCAGCAAGACTGTGTCACCGCTCCCCAGTCAAGGCTGAGTCGGCGGGAGCACTGTAAAAGAAGTTGGTGAGGGAGTACGTAGCCGATCGCACGCCCATCTTCCGTGACGCCTCTGCCCCCCACTGGGTGTCGAAGCTGGACACGTGGCCTGAACTCGCGCTGTATGCCCTGGAGGTGCTTGCTTGTCCTGCGGCTAGCGTCTTGTCAGAGAGGGTGTTTAGTGCGGCTGGGGGAATCATCACGGATAAGCGTACCTGCCTGTCAACTGACAGTGCCGACAGGCTTACACTCATAAAGATGAACAAAGCCTGGATTTCCCCACACTTCTCTTCTCCACCAGTGGACAGCAGCGGTACCTAAACAATACATAGGCTGCACCCGCGGATGGAAGCATCGTTCTCTATCACCATCAAAAACGGGGACCTTTTAGCTTCATCAATCTGTGTATTATATTCATCCTCCTCCTCCTGCTCCTCCTCCTGAAACCTCACGTAATCACGCCGAATGGGCAATTTTTCTTAGGCCCACAAGGCTCAGTCATATTACTTTAGTAAACAATGTTTATACGTTTCAATTCTCATTAAAGCGTTGAAACTTGCACCTGAACCAATTTTTATTTTAACTGGGCTGCCTCCAGGCCTAGTTACAAATTAAGCCACATTAACCAAAGCGATTAATGGGTTTCACCTGCCCTCTTGGTTGGGCATGGGCAATTTTTCTGAGGTACATTAGTACACCAATTTTTTTGGGCCCTCGCCAACAGTGTAATCCTAGTAATTTTTATGGGCTTCGCCTGCACTCATGGTACAGCAAGGTGTGTGGGGTTGGCCTACACTTTTGCTACTTAAATGTAACTGGGGCCTTGTCTATACTGCAACTACTGAAATGTGAAAGAGACTGTTATCTCCCCAAACTGCTGCAACGGGAATGTTACTGTGGCCTGTCTTGACTGCTACTACTACTGAAATGGAACTAGTACTGTGCTCCCCCTATACTACTGCTTCGGAATTGTTACTGGGGCCTGTCTGGACTGCTACTACTACTGAAATGGAACTAATACTGTGCTCCCCCTATAATGCTGCTAGTGATATGTTACTGGGGCCTGTCCCTAATGCTACCGCTGAAATGTTACTAATTCTGGGCTCTACCTATACCGCTGCTAATGCTATGTCACTGGGGTGTGGAAACGGAGGCTTCCCAAAGACATGATGGCGGCGAGGCCATTTCCCACCAACGCGGTTACTGTTAAGGTGCATATAACCACGGACACGTGGAGAGGACACGTAGTGCCTCAAAAACATCCCCCTCCTCCTCCAACAATGAAAACATTCTTGGCAAATACCTTTGCATTGGTCTGTCTGGTGGCAGTCCAAGAATTTCACCTTTACCGACACAACAAGAGAGGCCCCCCACCATCCCCCCGCCACGGCCCACTTAATCCTGGCCACATTCCGAAAACCAACTAAATAAAACCGCGCTACTAGGTCCGCAGTCACCACCACATTCCCACCAACGCGGTTACTGTTAAGGTACATATTACCAGTCTGACTGGGACATGCACTGTGGGCCGAAGCCCACCTGTATTGTATCTGACGTTAGCTGAGCAGGGCACTGCAATGGGATACATTTATGTACCGCCGATGGGTTCCAGGGAGCCACCCATGCTGTGGGTCCACAGGGACTTCACATTAGGGAGTTGTACCTCCCAGTGTCTATGTATTAAAAACCCCGGTCAGACTGGGGCATGCAGTGTGGGCCGAAGACCACCTGCATTTAATTGGACATTACCTCAGCTGTGATGGGCAATGCAATGGGATATATTTATGTACCGCCGGTGGCTTCCTAGGACCCACCCATGCTGTCGGTCCACACGGAGTTGTAACTGCATGTGTCCACTTCTAAAGAACCCCAGTCTGACTGGGGCATGCAGTGTGGGCCGAAGCCCACCTGCATTAAACCTGACATTACCTCAGCTGTGATGGGCAATACAATGGGATATATTTAGGTACCGCCGGTGGGTTCCAGGGAGCCACCCATGCTGTGGGTCCACAGGGACTTCACATTAGGGAGTTGTACCTGCCAGTGTCTATGTACTAAAAACCCCGGTCAGACTGGGGCATGCAGTGTGGGCCGAAGACCACCTGCATTTAATCGGACGTTACCTCAGCTGTGATGGGCAATGCAATGGGATATATTTATGTACCGCCGGTGGCTTCCTGGGACCCACCCATGCTGTCGGTCCACACGGAGTTGTAACTGCATGTTTCCACTTCTAAAGAACCCCAGTCTGACTGGGGCATGCAGTGTGGGCCGAAGCCCACCTGCATTAAACCTGACGTTACCTCAGCTGTGATGGGCACTGCAATGGGATTTGTTTATGTACCGCCGGTGGGTTCCAGGGAGCCACCCATGCTGTGGGTGCACACGGAATTCCCATTGCAGAGTTGTACCTGCCTGTGACTATTTATAAAAAACCCCGGTCTGACTGGGGCATGCAGACACGTTGACAGAATGAATAGTGTGTGGCACATGGGTTCCCCATTGCTATGCCCACGTGTGCAGCTCCTGATGGAGGTGGCACAGGATTGGATTTCTCATTGCTTCTGTACAGCATTGTGGGCTATCGCCCTGCCCCTTTTAAAGAGGGTCGCTGCTTGGCCGTGCCAACCCTCTGCAGTGTGTGCCTGCGGTTCCTCCTCATGGCAGACGCAATTATAAATAGACATGAGGGTGGTGTGGCTATGAGGCCAGCGTGTGGCATGAGTGCAGCTGAAGGCTGCGCAGGGACACTTTGGTGTACGCTGTGGACACTGGGTAGTGCGGGGGGGGGGGGGGGTTGGGCAGCATGTTACCCAGGAGAAGTGGCAGCGGAGTGTCATGCAGGCAGTGATTGTGCTTTGTTGGAGGTAATGTGGTGCTTAGCTAAGGTATGCCTTGCTAATGAGGGTTTTTCAGAAGTAAAAATTGCTGGGAGAGGAGGGGGGGGGGGACACTCTTGCCGCTATTGTGGCTTAATAGTGGGACCTGGGAACTTGAGATGCAGCCCAACATGTAGCCCCTTGCCTGTCCTATCCGTTTCTGTGTCGTTCCCATCACTTTCTTGAATTGCCCAGATTTTCACAAATGAAAACCTTAGCGAGCATCGGCGATATACAAAAATGCTCGGGTCGCCCATTGACTTCAATGGGGTTCGTTACTCGAAACGAACCCTCGAGCATCGCGAAAAGTTCATCTCGAGTAACGAGCACCCGAGCATTTTGGTGCTCGCTCATCTCTAAGCTGTACCACTAAATAATACAGTCACTAAACAACAGTTCGATATCAGTTCCACATGGTGATAGTTATTACAATGCAGTTACCTCCAATGATCACATGTGATGGCTTCAATGATTCATGTTTTTCTGTTTTGTTTTTCTTATGAGTCTGACCGCCATGACATCTTCTTCCAGTCATAATACTGCACACCCTCCCCATCCTGCTGCTAAATCTGCCCCTTTCAGTATCCCTCATAGTTGTAGTGCTCCCACTCAGTTCCTGATGTGTCCCCAATTAGTAAATGCCCCCTTTTGCTGTGCCAATTAGTAATAGTGCCGTCTCTGTGCCGGAAATCAGTAATGGTGCTTCCACTGTGGCCCTAATTAGTAATCATTCCCACATTATGGCCCTAATTGGTAGTAGTGCCCCTCCTCATGGTCCTTCCCACTGAAACATTCAGCTGAACGGGCAACAACCATTTTGACAAGCAGCTACATCTGTCACAGTTACTGATAGTCCTCAACACAGATTGACCTCAACACAGAGCAGCACGTGCGGCGGCCGGAACTTCTAGCAGTGACTGTGACAGAAGAAACTGCTTGTCCAAAGTTTGTGGCACGGCTGGATGTTTGACCCTTTACCCCACTGCAGATTAATGATTTTTTACCAGCAATTAATATTGCCAGTAAAACAAATCAATACCTGTACTGTAACGGTGCTCATCACAGGTTGTGTAACGGAGACGGGGTTAACTAACCTTACATAATTTTTGGATGATGGACACGAAGAGGGCGTTAAAAATGGAGAGATTGGTTCTTGTTTGGAAGTTTCAGCGGAAAAAAGGAAACCACACTGAATTTAATGAGATTTTCCATTATTAGAAAGAAAATACATGTGCATGCTTCAAATAGGACGCCTTTTTGTTTGTCTGATGTATTCCACTTTTGGAGCGTCTCTTCTGATCAACCAGCAGTAAAATGGCAACATTACACGGCACCGTTTACCTTTGTAATGCTTCTCAATGACTCTGATATCCTGATGAAAACGCTCCCTATGTTCGTCACTGACTGCACCGCAATTAATGGGAAAGACATCTAAATGGGAATAGAGGATATGCAGATTCAGGGACATGCCGCAGCCAATTTTCTTGTATGCCGTTAGAAGTTCATCCACAAGCTGATGGAAATTTTTGGCTCTGACAATTCCTAACAAACTAGTTGACACAATTTTGAAAGCTTTCCATGGTTCTCTTTCGCTGTCCTTCAACTGACTCTCAAATTCCCCATCCTTTTGAAACTGTCTGATCTGGGGACCAATAAATATTCCAATCCTTAATTTGTCTCTGTAGTAATCCTTGGAAATCGCCAACAAAAATAGGTAAAGGCATCACTGTTCCTATCGAGAGCCTTTACAAACTGTTTCACGAGTCCCAACTTAAGGGCTCATTCACATAGGCATATGTAGTTTCAGTCCTTGAAATAGATAGCGATTTCACGGACCAAAAGTGTGTGTAATGAGTGTGTATAAGAAAAAAATGCAAGAAGGCCCCATTGATTTTTCCAGTTTTTATCGTAAAATATATATTTGTGCAATCCCATTGACTGTAATAGCCAATTTTGGTCGGTAACGCAGACCAACATAGGAGATGTTGCTATTTTTTTCATGTACGCAAGTATACATCTGACAAATGCATGTCTGCATACCCCAATGCAAAACAATGGGGTTTCAGCTCTCCCTATGGTTCAAGAGGGTTGTCGTGTCTCCTTAAGGAGAACACCCAAAAGTGTGTGGAGACACCTAGAAGGTGAGTGAGTAAGGGGATGGCATAGTCTCTCCCCAAGGAGAGCACCCAAAAGGGGTGTGGGGACACCTAGAAAGTGAGTGAGGAGACTTATAAGGCCATGCTTCCTCCTCCTGGGTAATTTATGCAAATAAGGAAGATGGAGAAATACCTCTGCAGCGCCACCTATTGGATGGCAGCATTCCTTCGAATCAATGTGACTTTCTAACAAATCTCAAAAGTGATTAATGGGAAACCAAGCCAGAAAACCATACACAGACAGCTGTTTCGGGGTGATTGCCCCTCATCAGTGTGCAGCAGGCTTCTGGCTTAGTTTGTGAGAGGCCTGTAACATTGGTCAAGAGGGGTGTCATGCCTCCTGAAGGAGAGCACCCAAAAGTGTGTGGAGACACCTAGAAATTCCCTTAGCGGCCGGGCCAGTGCTTTGCTAGCCAGGTGGCAACCCTAAATATGTGTAAAGCTGCTATGGAACATATTGTATATTCTTGTATATAGTTACATGGAATGTGCTGGCATAAACTGGGTATCTTCTGGTATATAATTATATATGTACAGCTGGTTGAAGCTATACATAGTAATATGAACCATGCTGTTATAACCTGGACTTTGTGTCACGCACGGTCTCTTCTATTACATGTTGCTCTGAGTTGTCTGCCATCTTCCCCTATACAGGATCTATATATAAATATGTACCAGGAGCTTGTGTTATATGGAAGCAGTCAGCTCTGTATGGAACAAAGGAGAACGACCTTGGCAAGCTGCTGGGTACGCCAATTCCCATTAGAATTGATAGAATTGAAGGCGTCATTCAGTGAGTCGGTAGTTAAACACCTTCGCATCTCTTCTGCGCTGGAGTTTTGTGTAATTCTCAGAGGCTCGGTAAGATGCAGCAATAAGAGGAGGTTTTAAGGTCAGCGGCAATGGCGACTTTGCGCTCTTTTAAACACTTCCCCTCATTCTTACTCTTACTTCGAAGAGTTTTATTCTATGTAAAATCTCCGGGCGAATCTCCCAGCTGTAAAATCTGCAGCTCGGTATTGATCTATACTTAAAATTTCATCTATGTTACTCAACATTTGGTCCATAAAACTCAGTCCCCGAGAGATAAAGCAACTGGAAGAGATGTGGCTGAAGTTTTAACAACTGATCAATAAAGAATTAAGTTTTAACCTCTTTATCTTGAATATATTCGGCCTAATATCTCAATACCGTGATATAGCTGGAGTCAAGCACAGCGGCCGCCGACCGCCACTGACGCATTGCAGGGATTTTAGCTGAACCTAAACATTCCAGCTAACGATCTTCTCTCATTGTGTGTACGGGAAAGCAGATACGGCTTCCTAGGTCAAGACCCATACAGACCTATCTAGGTGTTTTGAGGTGTTTCCATCTTGTTAGTGCTGATCGGGATTTTAGTTGATTTGGTGAGAGGCCATTTATATGGGTCTGGAGAATTCCCTCCTTGTGTAGACTGCCAAGTTGGTGTACAGAGTCTTTTACAGGCCGTGTAATGTTCCCAGGGGTGGGGGAAAGATATATATTTAAACAGGGTATCAAAAAGTACTTCCACAGCACCACCTATTTTCCTTCTAGAGAAGACAGGCGTATACCCTTAGTCATGTTGGCACCTTCCAATAGGTGGTGTTGTGAAGGTACTTTTTCATATCCTATTTGCATACCTTTTTCCCAGTGAGGATTGCATAGAGTCCACAAGAAGAAACTTTATTCCCCCATGACTTATTCTGTACTAATCCTCAGTTACATGTGGCGGTCTCCCATGTGCACATGGATTTAGACATGGAACATATATAGTGCAATAAACAATAACAGAACAGCAGCTGAATTAGTGTTACAGTCACTTAAACATAGCGCACAGTTTCAAATACTTTGGCAGTCTTTTTTTTTTTACTTGGCAACACAGACTCTGGAATCTTGGCTGCCAGGCGTTGCGGTATCAAGTACAGTCTCTTTAACTATGCAGCCAACTTCACAGTCTCTTCGCCTACCCACTGTCTTTATGGCTATTTTGCAGGTCTGGCATAACTCCTGGGATGCGCTCAACAGTTTTCAATAGTATGTACTCATAGTCTTTTAATGGTGGCATACCACTTTCTCAGTAATATAGCAGGTCCATGAGCGGAACAGCCATAGCTACAATGGTGTGACTGACTGGGTACTTTCTGATCTGACAAGGAGGCTCCAGGGAATTCACGCAGTCAACAATCTCCAGTTGCATCCAACCTCCTCACATAGGCTTCCATGGTTTTCCCTGTGGCTCATGATTTGGCTATGCCCATCCTTGCACCGCCCTCATGTACTTGCCACTTTCCCCACCAGTGCAGCAACACATAGTAACATAGTATGTTAGACCGAAACAACAGCCTATTAATTACCCTTCACAATGTTGATCCAGAGGAAGGCAAAAAAAACTCAATGAGGTAGAAGCCAATTTTACCCATTCCCCGTTTAGAGGAAAAAATTCCTTCCCGACTCCAATGTGGCAATCGTATAATATTGTAACGCTAAAGAAAGGCGTCCAGGCTCCTCTTTAACTCTTTTATCGAATTTGCCATCACCAAGTCCTCTGACAGAGAGTTCCATAGTCTCACTGCTCTTACAGTAAAGAACCCCCTTCTATGTCGGTGTAGAAACCTTCTTTCCTCTAGATGTAGAGGGCGCCCCCTTATTACAGTCACAGTCCTGGGTATAAAGAGATCATGGGAGAGATCTCTGTACTGACCACTGATATATTTATACATAGTTATTAAGTCGTCCCTCAGCTGTGGTTATTTTCTAAGCCGAATTACCCCAATTTTGATAACCTCTCTGGGTATTGTACTCCACCCATTCCATTTAATACTTTAGTTGCCCGCCTTTGAACCTGCTCAAGCTCTGATATGTCTTTAACAGACCCCATTACTGTAGAGTCCTTAACCCTTTCCAATCCACTGTCTGACGTCTGAAGACATTATGATTTAAGGCTGTACAGCTCCGATGTTGGAAGACATCCATCGGGGTTCTCTTACTGTATATTGCCAGCCTCTCTGCTGTCGGAGCCTATCCAACTTGTCACCTCATGCAGTACTGGCTTTAGCCAGCAGATAGCGCCGTTGTAAGCCCCCTAGGAAAACCGGGATACAAATTGGATTGGAAAGGGTTAAGCATACGAAACAATGGTTTGTCTATAACATTGCTTAATTCTCTTAGAACCAGTAGGTGTATACCACTGGGACCAGGCAATTTACCACACCTTTCATACCAAAACAAGCACTGCCCTGTGGGCAAGACGTACTGTACCATTTGTCCATTTGATGCACATGCACCGCCCAGCATGGTGACCTGGTGATATACACTCTCCAATAGCCACAGTATCTGGGATCATTACCAAATAATTGAAGGATTGCCTAGGGTCACACCAGACTATTAAAGGGGTGGTCTCGCGGCAGCAAGTGGGGTTATGCACTTCTGTATGGCCATATTAATGCACTTTGTAATGTACATTGTGCATTAAATATGAGCCATACAGAAGTTATTCACTTACCTGCTCCGTTGCTAGCGTCCCCGTCGCCATGGTTCCGTCTAATTTCGGTGTCTTCTTGCCTTTTTAGACGCGCTTGCGCAGATCCGTCTTCTCCCTTCTTCTCCCTTCGGCTCCGCTCGGCAGCATCGGCATTTTGGCTCCGCCCCCTTGTACGCATCATCGCGTAGCTCCGCCCCATGACGTGTGCCGGTTCCAGCCTCCTGATTGGCTGGAATCGGCACATGACGGGGGCGGAGCTACGCGATGACGCGAAAAGGGGGCGGAGCCAAAACGCCGATGCTTCCAAGACCAGCCGAAGGGAGAAGATGCATCTGCGCAAGCGCGTCTAAAAAAGCAAGAAGACACCGAAGTTAGACGGAACCATGGCAACGGGGACGCTAGCAACGGAGCAGGTAAGTGAATAACTTCTGTATGGCTCATATTTAATGCACGATGTATATTACAAAGTGCATTAATATGGCCATACAGAAGTGTATAGACCCACTTGCTTTCGCGAGACCACCCCTTTAAACTAATAAACTTGGTGACCTCCTAATTGCTATACGATTATGGCATGATCTATGATCCATGAATAGTTCATTCTATAGGAGCTGCAAGAGTCTTGTAATTTTAATATTTTCATAGGCGTTTTATTTCACTTATATAATAAAGGTTAGGTTTTACTTCGGTGGGGGTCATAACCAACAGGCTTTTGGTTGCCCTGTGGCAACTTTGTTTATTGGGATTGTTACATTCACACATTGTCACGGGGCCATAACATAATCTGTTACCTTAATAAACTGCATAATACACATTAGTGATGCACAATAAAACTATCAGCTATGCAATAGCTAGGCTATAATTCTTCTAATAAACCTCAACACTATCATAATAAACCGGTTACGACGGCATTTCTCCTAATAAACGGTAGTATTTGTGTAACTTTCCCCAGTAAACTTTAGCATATCTGCGTTATCTCTCTAACTAAACTCCAGCAAGTGTAGCATTTATCTGACTTCATTAAATTAACCTTTTCATCCCCCTTGCATAAATGTTTTATTATACTGTACTCCAGAGCTGCATTCATTATTCTGCTGCTAGAGTCACTGTGTGCATACATTACTTACCCTAGGGGAGTTACTGCATATAGACATTAGAATAGTTACACTGAACTGATCATAAGTTACAGCCTGTATTACTCTGCAGAGCTGCACTCACTATTCTGCTGCTTGTTACTGGAAACAGTCATCAAGCTTGCGGACAATAGCTTAGCTGAGATTCGAAAATACTGTAGTTTTCTATATCAGATTACTGTACTGTTGTAAAGACAATACATCCCAGAGTGCAAGTCACCAGAACTACGTGGATCCTGAACAAAGAGGAAATACTGGGAAATGTCAGCTCTGAAGCTGTAGTATTGAGATTGCAGCTGTGTGATATACCAGTGACTTCTGGAGATCATATCCATAGGTAAGGGGCTCTCCCTAAAAGGTTGTTATGGAGATGAACTGTGTAATATGCCAAAAACTGTGCCAAAATTAGTGTGTAAAAAAAAAATTACACCAAATTTTGGCACAGCAGAACTAAGCATGATCAATATACACTTGCTGATTGGCTGAGGTTTGGCCATAGCAGAGACAATTCTTGCTGCGCAACAGGTGTGTGTAAGGTGACTGGAAGCAAAGTGAAAGGATCTGCTGCCTGACAAACTGCAAAGGAAAAAGGCACCAAACCAGAGGACAAGAGCAGGAACTGCTTCTTCTGGGAGAGCAAGAATCCAGACCGAAACTGACCCAAGGACTAAGAACAGAAGCACAGAGGAGCACTCCGGACCCCCAGGCAACTCTCTGGGTCACTGAAACTTGTAGAAGCTGCGGCCCCCACTGGACAAACCGTGAGATCGGTTCCAACAGGTGCACTAGGTGTGCACACCGATGGGGACAGAAATAGTTATTCAACAGGCCTATTGTTGAAGATATGAACTACACCAAGGAAATTTGGACTGTTCTGCAAACTGCTGTTGCTCGCACTGCTGCTTACAGACCGAGGCATTGTTCTAGGGGGCAGTACATGAGTCACAGGTAATAGAGATAATTTGAGTGGGTTCCAAATGTGATATTTCCAAAACGCTGTGTTGCTAGTAGTGGAGTATTATTGATACTGTTATTAGGGTACCGTGTTACCTCACAATGGTTGCAAAGTATTATTATCCATAAGCTTCAGTTAGCAGCAGATAGGTATTCGTAGGTAAAGGTTCAGTTGCTTCATCTGCATTATGACATTGTTCACTTGTATTCCTGTGTTCTAAAATAAAAAAGTGTATATCTTTGTTACTCCTTCTGCTGCATCGTACCCTGAATCCTGGGTTCCAAATATATGACCTGTAATGTTGGGATCAGAGGTGACTGGGTCTTCAGTTCTTGTTTTCCTCTCCTTTTTTCCCTCTCTGCAGCATCTTTCATCATCAGGTATTCTCTGCTCTCAGGATATTTAAGATTTAAGGGTTCTGCTTGATTCTGAATTATCAGTCGCCAAATGATCAGACTTATGCTGTGTACTTATGATTATGGACATGGTGCTATTTATATCGAGGATAAGTCTTTGATGTGTGGAACGCTCGTTCTCTGGCCGTCCCGCGCTCTTTGTGCTCAGATGAGGCTTTGTATTCTTGGCAGTAATGGGGGTGAGAGCTGCATGCGTTCTCAAAGCTGACAGGCAGTGATGGAGAAGCTTGTCAGGTCCTCGTGGGTCACCAGAGTTTCCGGAAAATCAGTGTTAGCTAGAATTTAAAAGCTTTGAGATCTGATAATTGATGCAGTGAAATGGTCGGTGCACCAGATGCTCATCCTGTCATCACTCTCCGCATCGCCCAGGGCTCCTTGCTGCATCCATATTGTATGGCACCTGTCTACACATGGGGAGCTGTAATGATCCGGCTATGGGATATGATGGAATGTAGAACTGTGAATGTGAATAGGTTATTATGGGGGATGTGCAAGGGGTCTGATAGCTGGGAGGCCCAGATAACACATGCTGGAAGGATTTTCACTGTGTCGAAGAAGACCGAAATGTTCTCTACTCGGACATTGAGTAGTGGTGAAGAGGAAAAGATTTGTGGAATGATGGAATCCTTCATGTATCGCATGGATTAGAAACATTTACAGGGGATTCTGCTGCATGCTGCTACTCTTGTGCACTCATGAAGCAGATGCAGACCTCAGGACAGGTAGTGCAGGCGCTGCTGCCCTCCCCACCTTAGCTGAGAGGGAGCCTCCCACCTGCACAGGGTCTGGGATGCCCCACAAGATGAGAGCAGTGATATTTTCTGCACCAAATTCATGGTTTGCCCCTCTGCTCCCTGTTTCCAGGCATTATATGAAGTGAAGTAACTGAAGATTCACTGGTTAAGAATATCAATCTATTCACTTTTACAGCCCCCCACCCCCTCCCCCTCAAGGAGATAAGGAGAGGCTGACACCTAGTGGCCCATGGGAGAAATGCAGCTGCTGTCAGAGCCCTGTTTGCGCCGATGCTTCGTGGTTAAATATAGATTTCGGGGTGACCTATTCAATGCAAAGGTTGCAGTCACACAACTTTGTCTTTATGTAACAGAGAAGCTAATGAAGATGAAGCACTTGGAATGGAGCTACACAGTGATGGAATCTACATCAGATGTTACTTAGGATCCTGAGAACTGGTGATTCAGCCAGTGGACACCCCCTACCTGCCCCTGAGACATGCAGTCCCACACTGTAACCTTAGCATCTTGTACATCATGACAACAGATGCCCATTTACAGCATGGCATCATACACCCACATGCAGCAGGATGGCGGACACTTATTTACAGCATGATGTCATACATTCATGTACAACATGGCTGTGGAAACCCTTGTATAGCATGGTGGCAAGCACTTGCATACAGTATGGCATCATACCCTCATATATTATCGCAGGGCGTCATACATGTAGAGCATGGTGGCAGACACCCACATACTGAATTGGCTGAACTGGATGGACCTATGTTTTTTTTCTTTTCTTTTAGCCTTACTAGCTATGGGAGATCTATGACACTGTCTAAAAGAAGAACTGTTTCAGTTGCCCATAGCAACCTATTAGAGGGCAGTTTTCATTTTGAATTACTTTGTGGTAAAATAAAAGCCGCATTGTGATTGGTTGCTAGGGGCAACTAAGGCAGTTTTTCTTTTAGACAGTTTCATAAATCTGCCCCATATGTTCCCATAAGCACAGCATTGCAATATTTAGATGACAGCACACATCATAAGGTGTTGTAAAAAAAACGGAAAATGCAGAAGTATACGATGGTGTAGAATATCTATACATCTAAGCACTTACAGTAGTACACAATAGAGAACATAAGCGGACACTGTGATCAGTCCTCAGCTGAATGTGGACAGATTAGAAACGGAAGCAGAACTGATGCATGCATACAACTACCTGGGGTAGAATAGCTGATATATGCAGATCCTTGCACACTCCACACATTTCACTCTGGGAGTTCTGCCAGAGCTCTTCTTCCAAGGCAACACAATGCACACAATACACACTCTTGGCTGGTGGGTGGTGGCTGGGCTTCTCCCTCTTCTCTTCCCAGAGCTTTGCTTTACTTCTCTACATCAGCCTAGGTGAAAACTCTCTTGTGAATAGGCTACAATGTGTCCATGTGCTGTCTTTGAAATAGACAGATGGAACACGGATGGAACATACACCCGTGTAAATGGGCCCTTCATCAGGGCAGAATATTGGACTTGAGATCTTCAAACATTATCCCAAACTTCATCCAGGCTCATGCAGTAGACCTAAGCATTGTATTGTAAATGTAGTGACACAGAAGTGTCACCACACAATTGCACTGATTCTACGAAAATGTGTAAATATGACTTCAAATGTACTTTTAATATCTTGTGAAATGTCTAATCTTGAAAGTGGTGGCTAGCACAGAGTTTATCTGTGATAGGGATAGCAAACAGAGTGACTGAGCTCTTCTCACCATGCTTTAGTCAATTACCACTTAGTTGATGGGAGGAAAAGTTATATAAATTGTTGTAATGTTCTAGGAAGGTCAGAGGAGAGTAGAAAGTTGTGCAGCAGTGTCACCCATTTCTGAATTTGATGTTTGAAGGATAAAAGGTGTATAATGCAGGCTGTATATTCCAGGGCTATTGTGTAATACCCACATCAGCAGTACAGAGCAAATAGAGAGGTAGCAGCACTTACAGCCACCACCTTCAGGACGGAATTTGGAAACTTGGATCATAAAGGACTTGCACCTTCATCCTCTGGATGCTGAATAAATGTGAGTTAAGTGTTACTCTATCTGTCGCCCTGGACTCTTATCCACTGGGGGTTTCAAGCTATACCAAGAAGCAGAGACCAGCTATTTCTATCCCAACATTTTTCACTGTAGTGTAGTTGGGTGGGAGAGGGACATATACTGTAACAGCCACTGTGAACATCACCTCCCAACAGTCCATGAACTTGAGCTATAACGACGTATCACCTCTAACCTTTATCGTTCATTGTGGTTTTCCAATGAATCTGTAAAAAATATTGGTGGTCTGTGATTTTTGGATAAGTTGATCTGAAAAAAAGAAAAATTGAGATTGGCAACCTTGCCTCCCACTCTGGCATACTACATAAGAAGGACATGGCCATGATGAGTCATCTGAATTCTTGTAAAATGAGCTCCATTGTGTGTGATTGAAGATTAGATTGTACATTTCTGCAGTCTGTGAGATTAGATTATGAGCTTCGGAGGCAGGACAACAGGAGCATACATTGTGTGAGATATGAAGATTAGATTGTAAGCTCCTGGGAACAAGGCTTGCTGAGCAATACATTGGGAGACAGAGATGAGATTGTGAGCCACTGGGGACAGGGATGATGATGGTGATACATTGGGGCTTATTTACTATTTAAAATACAACAGTTTGGGGGTGAAAATTATGGCAGAAAACTGCTTTACATGCTTGTGCTACATTTATCATATGTTTTTGGGAGACTTTCAAACAGTTTAATCCGACTTGTCTGAAAGAGAAGCAGGCCTAACCTGCACTGAAATTTGCATCAAATTGTTGCGAATTGTGCCAAAATTTTGGTGTAATTTTTGACGTAAACTAAGCCAACTCATAAGGGGTGTAAACTTAGACTAAGTCTTAAAAATCAACAGATTTATCATCTAGTGAGAAATCTGGTACATTTTAAGACTGTCTAGTCTAAGGTTGGATTCAGACGAACGTATATCGGCTGGGTTTTCACGCCCAGACGATATTCGTCGTCTCTCTCTGCAGGATGCGGGGGAGCCTGCAAGAGCCAGGAGCAGTGCTCTGAGCTCCCGCCCCCTCTCTGCCTCCTCTCCGCCTCTCTGCACTGTTTGCAATGGGGAGAGGCGGGGTGGGGGTGGGGCTAATTCTCGGAACTTAGCCCCGCCCCTGTCCCACCTCCTTTCATTGCAAATAGTGCAGAGGGGGTGGAGAGGAGGCAGAAGCTCATATCCTGCTCCTGGCTCTTTTATCCTCCCCCCCCCTGCAGATGAGGACACCGTATATTGGATCGGTGTGAAAACCGAGCTGATATACGGTCGTCTGAATCCACCCTAAGTTTGCACTGTAAGTAAGTTCCAAAAATTGTTTGTGATTTTCAGGGGAAGACAGGATAGGAGTTGTATATTATACAAGATTGGGAAATAAGATTTTAAGATCCTAGATTAGGGATGATGGGTGTCAGAGCTTGAACCCAGGAACTTCTGTGCTCCAGGCAGCAGCTCTCCCTGTTGAGCTATCCAGCCCTCTGACAAGCTCCTCTGCTAACCCTTGTTCTTGTTCCTAGCTCTTATCCAGGAACTGTTTCCTTGATTGCTCCACCCTATATACCCTGGCTTAGCACCTCCCATCCTTGTGTGATTATTGTGCTCCCAAGACTTTAGTCAAGCTCCACCTCCTGCCTGCTCCTCCATACTGCAAACGGAGAGACTTGTGTACCAACCTCTTGCTTCTCCTGACTATGCTACCTGTCTGCTCCTTTTGTACCTAAACCAATACTACCCATGTACTGATCTCTAGTTTCACCCTGACTACGCTAACTGTCTGCTCCTCTGTACAGCAACTGATACTACCCATATACTGACCTCTAGCTTCCCCCTGACCACACTACCGGCCCGTACTAGTTGCAACAAGAGGCTCTGAACCTACACCTGATCGTGACTATGGGAGTGATTCTTTGTGAGCGCAGTGCTGTTGAATGTTACTGTAATAAATAAAGGGTAATAATTCACATCCAGGACACCATATGCTCTGAATCTTTAGCTGATATTGATGTAATGAGATGTGAAATGGAGATTCACTGTTCTTGCAGCCGGTGATCCCTTCTCTAAGGATTCATAAATTTATATTTTATTTATGGCAGAGAAATGTCAAGCTTGGAAAATGGAAACTACTGTCATCTGACGCTTCCCACCACCCCATGTGATGTGCTGTTGGAGATTTCATTCATGGGACAGGCCAGATACTGCCCCTTACATCCTTCATATCTATAGTCAATTCAAAGAAGAACCCTAGAGAGTCTACATAATAATGGCTGGGGAGATGCACTACAGGACTCGTTGCCACCGTGGGAGCTGTGAAACAGGCCACAGATACGGCACTCGAATTGCATTTGCAGTTAGATTATTATCTGACCACAGCGCACTTTGTATTTTGGGCTATTCTCATCAATAGTAATCTCCATGAATCTACTTTCTATTTTTTCGGAGTTCCGTGGCATAGTGAACTCAGCGCATTGTAGATACAAAAGTACATCTCCAGTACATCCTTTCCATTTAACTTATATTTTCATTGGCGCGTAACGCCCCTACTACAAAGTACCTTGTTACCCCACTACAGTATCTACATATACCATTACTACAATTATGAACTCGGTTTCACTTGTCGTCATGCACAAACACCTTCAACTATAAAACTCGCGTTAAAATCAAGGCATCACTTTCAAATGCCATCATAGTCACTTATGGGAGGTATTCCCCATAAATCATTCCATCATTGTCCATAAAGTTCCTACAGTATGCACACCGAATTGTCATTGGAGACCAGTCTCACATGTCTGCCTACTAAATCTTTATCCCGATCCCAGGTCATGATGCTGTCAGCTTCTTCCAGGACCGAATCCCATGTGGGAAGTGAGATTCCCACTCATTCCATGTGGCAAGTTGTTCAGCTCCCGTGCAACAGCTTCTCCCTGGACCTCTGGTCACCTGTCCACTGGTGGTCCACCTGCTCTCTTTACAGTGGCCTCCACCACTTCAAGAACTCCACTCTGCTTTCACTGTTCTGATGCTGCCCTGCTCTCAGAGCTGTGGCGCAGCTCAAATTCCTTTCATATGCACCCTGTGGTGCCTAGAACCTTCAAAGAGAAGTGAGACTTAGTCCAGTTCACTGTATCTACCAAAGGAACTGTCTTCATAGTGCATCCTTCCTGCTATGTAATCTTACAGTAAAATCATATCAACTGTAAGAATCTACAGAAATAGTGGATCTTGATCTGTTCAGTAGAATTTCAAGCAGTTTTCAATCTAACCCTCTAATGGCAGATTAGTCTGCACAGAGTTTGTGATCTGAAACCATGGAGGCGCATAGCTCTGCATAGTAGCTGCACACAAAAACAGAATAAATGAATTTGAGCACTTGGTTGGAAGATTGGACATGGCCTTTAAGTAACAATGCAAATCCTGCACATCATGTCCTATATTCCAGTCACCCCAAGAGCTGCAATCACCATTCTGTATACTTCTATGCACAGTAGCAGTTCCTGTTTTATGTGCTTCTTGGCAGCCTGTAAAGTAATCTCCAGACTTGAGAAGACAATGGAGAAAACGTGATGTGGTAGCAGTGATGGTGGGAGTGTGTGGCTGCAACTGTCATTTGCAAACTAGGAGGTAACAGCCAGTTTGTGGGGTGACCTGGCCAACTTCTCCAGTTTCTCTATGCACACAATTGTGCGCTGCATTCCCTGGTATCATCCTTGCTCCTCGTCTCCTTCATTTACCTTTCTTTCCTTTCGATCTTTTATTCAGCTTTCTTCTTTTGTTGTGACTTTTTTTCCTAATTACTTTATAACAGTTGTCATGGAAACACAAGACCTATTCCGAACTTTTGCTCCCCCGATGTGCCTTTAAATTAATATATCTGTGCTTGATCGCGGCGCTCTGTTCTGCACCCCCGTCACCGGTGAGACGTGGTTCTTTTGTCCATTCATTCTTTTGTCTAGCACTTTGGAATAAGAGACGCTGATAGTGAAACAAAGGCCGGATCTCCGCAGAACACAAACCCTGAGAACAATGTGACAAAGCGTCTACAGAATGAGCAGTTTCCAATGAAGCTTGTAGCATCATCTGCCATTATACAGAGGGAGATTCACTAGAACCCCCAGGTTTTAATTGAATGAAGTAATGTGATAGACCCCTGTTTCTAATATTTAAGGATTCTATAGGGGAGGGGGTCTGTTCTGTCTGGTCTGCAGGACTGGTGCATTGCCTATGTGGTTCCAATATTCAAAATTGGGCCTGAAAATACAAGCTGGTACGTTAAACCTCTATTGTGGGTAAAAATGTTTGAAGGGTTTCTAAGAGATGCTATCCTGGAGGACCTCAAGGAAATTATATGCTGTATAACACCATGTCAGCATGGGTTTATGAGGGATCGCTCCTGTCAACCCAATCTGATTAGCTTTCTATGAGGAGGTAAGTTCTAGACTGGACCAGGAAGAGTCATGATTTTTTCCAAAGTTTTTGAAATTGCGGCACATAAAAAGTTGGTATATGAAATAGGAATACTTGGTCTGGGCAGAGGGTGGTTATAAATGGTACATACTCTGATTGGATCACCCCTACTAGTGGGGTATCAGAGCGGGCAGTACTGGGCACTATTCTTTTTAATATATTTATTAATAATCTCATAGCTAGATTAGATCAAGGCCAGACTGGTACTAGAAAACAGTCCTGGCACACAAGGCCTACCAACCAAATATATTATTCTGCACCCCTTTTCCCACAGAAAAAAAATATTACTAAAAAATAGCGCCACGTAATGTGTGCTGTGGCAAACTTTGCTTTATAGTGTTCCTCTCAGCTCTCTTATAATGGTTATCCCATCAAGAAGATTCATCGCCTATGCACAGGCTAGATTAAAAATGTTTGACGGCAGGGGCTGACCACTTGGGGCCCTCAGGGGACACAAAAACGGCACGCCCCAAGTTTAGTGGGAAAAAGGATCGGTGTTGTGCATGCTTGACCACCTCTCCATTCACTTTTATGGGACTCAGGGATATAGCCAAGAGCATCGTTCACCTATGCTAATATACAGGTCCATAGACTTTTTCGTAGTTTTTTTTAACTAAATAAAATATACTTTATGGTCAAAACTAGACCAAAAGCAGCTTGGGAGCCTGGCTGATCAGCTGCCTGCTGTCAGTGCCACGATGCAGGGTACAGAGTGGATGCATTTAGCACTGACCCCTGTATAGTGGCTGGCGCTGGTAACAGGGGTCGGTGGCAGCAGCTCCTACTCCATACTCTGGATGCTTGCTGTGAGCGCCACAACACACAATCAGCTGATCAGCCAGGGTCCCGACTGACAGGCTCCAGCTGAACAACTATCCAGAAAACCTGCTGCGGTTTTATCACACCTCAATTGCACTGTATGAATACATACTTAGTGCTTTCACACAGGCGAAATTAGTGGCCTGTGGAAAATTCCGTTACGAAATCTGCTGATTACTGTGTTGATTTTAATGCGAAATTAAAACCTTTTCGATCTGCCTCAACTCCACATCGAAATCTGCAAATTCCACTGCATTCTGGTGGAATAATTCTATCCACGTAAAAGAGCCCGTACTATGAACAAGGCGTGCCAGTGGGCACACAATTTGTAGCTGGTGCTCCAATTTTAAACAAAAAGGTTGCATCTGTAAAGGAAAATCATCCAGCCATCTACCAGTAAGTGTGGAAACAGCAGAGCGCAAACTCCTCAGAAATCCACCGTTGGAGCAAGCAGAGAATTGGACATCCGGCAGCCGACTGTGGAAGAGTCTGTGCAATCATTTGTGATATTATCTCTACCAATTGCAATTGTTACCGACCCTGAAACTGGATGACAAAGTGAGGAGACATTCCTTCCGAGAGAGTATGTAAGCACTAATGGAAACCAATGGTTTCATGGAATCTTCAGTATTTAGTGATGAAACCGTCTTCCACCTTTCAGGTGCAGTTGCCAAACGTAATGTCAGAATCTGGTGGGGGGAACCCACCTGTTGGCGTGGAGCGTATGCGCGACTCCCCCAAGGTGAACGTGTCTAGCACTATAACCTGTAGGAAAGATAGTCTACTCGCCACCCACCATGCATGATCTGCAGCATCACAGAAGCCATTGCATTAGTCAATCATCATACGGTACAATGTGTATGGCAAGAGCTTGCCTACAGGCTCCATGTGTGTTCAGTGACAAATGGGGCTCATATTGAACATCTCTGATGAAAACATTTTTGATGTTGTGCAATAAAACTTTGGGAGTTAATGTTGATATGAAATCTATGTATCTGAGTGTCATTAAACATGAGTTATGAGTGTTTCAAATCAGGGAAATCATTTGTAATAACCCTGTATATAGCAAGCCAGGGGTTACATGCATGGTGCACACGTGCTAACATAAGATACAGCAACCCTTGCTCCTGTTCTGCCATGAGTACATTGCTCAGCCCCTGTTCCTCCACAACTTACTATAACACCATCTTATGTGAATAACACCATACACACATCAGGCAGTACTAGTTACCAGCCCCAACACCCCCATCACCAGTACATTCCCCAGTAAAGTCTGGTGCCATGGGGCAGCTCTTTACCACGGGCGCAAAAAATGCACTGGAGACTCAAAAAGGTTACAGTTCCTGGCAGAGAGGCTGACCTCACTTACAGTAACACAAGCCTGACTCATATAGCTTGATATACCACACAACACCTGGATTTGGGCTGTACAGGGTAGATGGTTACATTGGGATGAAATAAAATGTCACTTTTTGATTTATTGTCTGGATAAATTCAGAAAGAATGGGTTTTGGTGGAGGCCCCTACTTTAGCGGTGGAAGCTCCAGCATACACTTATTGGGTGTCCCCTTTATAATCCTGTTTTGCCATCCCCTTATTACATAAATGTGCCCAATTCACGCACTTAGAGTTTAAACAGACAAATGTGTTTGTGAACTAAGTACAACTTGTGTTCTTCTGCTCATGGCAGAGTAGACAGTGTTGGAGCTAAGGCCACTAGATGGCAGCACATTACATTATAACAGCATCGGCACTGATTGGCTGTGAGCTGTAATCACTTACCAATCTTGGCTCAGACCTGAGGTGGAAGACTGTAGATCCTGCACCACAGAGCTTTACAGCAGCTCCACCGTTGATTGGCAAAATGTACAGTCCCTTTTACATGCATCGATTATTACTCAAAATTCATCCACTAGATGGCAGCACATTACATTATAACAGCATCGGCACTAATTGGCTGTGACCTGTAATCACTTACCAATCTTGGCTCAGACCTGAGGTGCAAGACTGTAGGTCCTGTACCACAGAGCTTTACAGCAGCTCCACCGTTGATTGGCAAAATGTACAGTCCCTTTTACATGCAACGATTATCACTCAAAATTCGTCCAAACGGACGAAAATGAGCGATAATTGTTAGATATAAGCGCAGGCATTATGCACTTTTTGTTTGAACGATGGATTTTAGCTCCACATAAAATCCATCCTTCAGCAGCTGAAAGACTGAGCAAATACATTCCATTTGAATGCATTCACTCATCTTTCAAAAGACTGTACACATAATCAGAACATTGTGTACTCTACCATGGGGAGAACAATGGAATCTGCAGGCAGATGTTTATACAGCTGGGTGTGTGTTCACACCTAACTCAGCAAACAACTCCTGGAGGAAAAGGAAGGTCCTTTTACATGCAAATGAAGACGATTAAAGTGTTAATGGTTATTAAATCCATTAACACTTTATGCAAATAGAGAGCTAAATCGTTCCACCATTTGAAAGATTATCTTTGCGCATACAAGGACCTTAAATCAAACTAGTAGCAGCTGATTAAAAAAAAAAAAAAAGAAAAATTAAAGCAATTAAAATGGCACCCCATAATTTCAGCCACCCTAGGCACATGCCCTCAGGAGCCTAGTTGTTACGTGTGCTGCTGGGATCTGTAGTTCTAGGCTTCCTAGCAGCACAGCTCCACAGGAGGTGGAGGGTTAATTGATTGAGCCAGCTGGGTGTGGTTCTTCCTGCCAGCCAATCTCCTGGGTCTGTGCTCACATATAAACCCAGCTCTTGTTCAGTCTGTGTCTAGAGTTCACGGTGAGCTGTCATGAATCCTTGTCTGGTGAAGTTTGCAGTGTGATCTGGTTGATGTCCGTTTGTACGTTTAAATTCTGTCAGTTTTGTGTTAGCTTGCTGTGTGATCTGCAGTCTGTGTATTGTCCTGTTGCAGTGTGCTGTGTGAACTCTGTCTGGTTCTGCTGGACACCTGGTTAGTGTAGGGACTAGCAGTATAACCAGGAGCTGTGAAGGGGCCTGCTAGCTTCCACATATTGTACAACATGTCAACTAATACCTGGTATTTATATTCAGCTTATCTGTTACTAGTGGTTGCATTTTGTATGCTGTGTATCCTCTTGTACAGTCCCTGTTATGTGGCATGTGTATGTATCCTGTACGGTGCGTGGCTCCTAGGATCAGCTAGGGCCCAGATCCGAAGACCGCTGGGCTGCCATTATTGGGACAATGTCCCCGCTTAGGTAGGGCCATGCCAACCTCCCTTGTAGCACAGGGTCAGTTTGCTTGATACTTGTGTGCACCCAGTTCCTTTTGGGTACGATCGTGTGGGCACCATGCTTTGTTTACCCACACGATCATAACATAATGGACTGGGTGCCCTACCTAAGCGGTGACATTGCCCCAATAAGGGCAGCCCAGCGGTCTTCGGATCTGGGCCCTAGCTGATCCTAGGAGCCACGCACCGTAGTACATGATACATACACATGCCACATAACAGGGACTGTACAACAGGATACACAGCATACAAAATGCAACCACTAGTAACAGATAAACTGAATATAAATACCAGGTATTAGTTGACATGTTGTACAATATGTGGAAGCTAGCAGGCCACTTCACAGCTCCTGATTATACTGCTAGTCCCTACACTAACCAGGAGTCCAGCAGAACCGGACACCGTTCACACCGCACGCTGCAACAGGACATAACACAGATTGCAGGTCACACAGCAAGCTAACACAAAAATGACAGAATTTAAACGTACAAACGGACATGAACCAGATCATACTACAACCTTCACCAGCCAAGGATTCATGACTGCTTACCTTGAACTCTAGACACAGACTGAACAAGAGCTGGGTTTATATGTGAGCACAGACCCAGGAGATTGGCTGGCAGGAAGAACCACATCCAGCTGGCTCAATCAATTAAACCTCCACCTCCTGTGGAGCTGCGCTGCTAGGAAGCCTAGAACTACAGATCCCAGCAGCACATGTAACACTAGTTACAAATACAGCCCTGTCAATAAACAGTGAATAGCTATGCATGTAAACTAGCACTCCCTTCTCTCAGAGAACTTGGGGGAACATTGGTCTTATGATCGCTGGGGTTCCCAGCCAGGGATGGATCAAGTCTGCCATGGGTCCTGGGGTTTATGAAGAGTCTAGGCCCCCACTAGTCTTAGGCTTTAAAATCATCTGTTGCTTACTACATAGATATGTTAAATGACCCAAGGTAACTACATAGATATGGTACCACATCCAAGTCTGATGCATAGATACAGTATGGAAACCAAGATTACTACATAGAGATGGCATGGAACCAAGCCTGCATTTTCCCATGTTAAACACAAAAAAAAGAAAATCTGGTTCTATCAGAAACAGCGTATAGTTGATATTCAATTTTGTCCCCTTATTTTGTTCTTTTCACATTACGCCTTTGGCTCTGCTCCAATCTCTTGTCTTCAGTTTACGTCTTCTATGTCAAAAACAGCATTGAAATGGAAGAGTGGAGAGACCTACGGCCTTTAACCCTTTCCAATCCAATTATTTTTTCTCAGCCATTCTCCCCAGTTCCAAATAAATTGGAGCTGGTGAGAATGGATGAGAAAAAAATACATTTCCCTGCACCCTCCTGAACTGACAGAGTTCAGGAGGGTGCAGGTGCTCACTGCACCATGGGGGGGCTGCTTACCTGTCCGGCGTCTTCAGCATTCTCCCTTCTGCCTCCCGGCTCGGCGATCATGTGACCGCTGGGGTCAGGTGGCACCCGGGGGTCACATGATAGCCGAGCCGGGAGACAGAAGGGAGAATGCGGAAGACGCCGGACAGGTAAGCAGGCCTCCCACGGTGCAGGCTCCCGACTCGGCGTTCATGTGACCGCTGGGGGTTAGGTCACACCGGCGATCACATGATCGCCAGCCGGAATCTCGGTGCATTACATAGCACTAATTGAACGCTATGTAATGTGTAAAGGAGAAGGCAGAAAGGATTGAAAACCCTTTCTGCCTTCTCCTCGGGGGTCCTCGATGAGGACCAGTGCAGAATTGTATCTGCACCCGATGTGTCTGACGATCGGGTGCAGATGCACTCCTGCACTGCAGTGTCGGGCCTGCCCCGACATCAGAGCTGTGGAGGGAAATTATGATGTCGGGGCAGGCCCGACATTGGATTGGAAAGGGTTAATGTATGAAACGGAGACCTGTTTAGTCTCAGTTTATCAGAGTGTCTGCCCCTTCACTATTTCAACTGAAAGGCTTTGTGCTTTTCATTCCTTCTAAAAGACTAAGGTCTCTCTCACACGAGCGTCTGCTACCCTGTATTACGCGCGCAGGTTTTACACATGTAATTCATGGTACCAATCTTTACATTGACTTTCAATTATGCCTTATCATAGAATGTTAGAGTTGGAAGGGACCTCCAGTGTTACGGGGTCCAACCCCCGGCTCAGTGCATGATCACTAAATCATCCCAGACAGATATTTGTCCAGTCTTTGTTTGAACACTTCCATTGAAGGAGAACTCACCACCTCCTGTGGTAACCTGTTCCACTCATTGATCACCTTTGCTGTCAAAGATTTTTCTAATATCTAATCTGTGTCTCCTCCCTTTCAGTTTCATCCTATTGCTTCTGGTCTTTCCTTGTGCAAATGAGAATAGGGCTGATCCCTCTGCAGTGTGACCGCCCTTCAGATATTTGTAGACCGCTATTAAGTCTCCTCTTAGCCTTATTTTTTGCAAGCTAAACATTCCCAGATCTTTTAGCCGTTCCTCATAGGACATGATTTGCAGACCACTCACCATCTTGGTAACTCTTCTCTGAACTTGCTCCAGTTTGTCTATGTCTTTTTTAAAGTGGGGTGCCTATAAGTGGACACTGTATTCCAGATAAGGTCTGACTGAGGAAGAGTAGTGGGGGATAATTACCTCACGTGATCTAGACTCTATGCTTCTCTTAATACATCACAGAATTGTGTTTGCCTTTTTGGCTGATGCATCACATTGTTGACTCATGTTCAGTCTATGATCTATTAGTATACCCAAGTCTTTTTCACATGTGCTTCTGCTTAGCCTAAGGCTGGGTTCACACGGGGCAGATTTGCCGCGGCAATTCCGTGCAGAATTTCGCCGTGGCAAATCCGCATGCGGCCGCTAATCCCGGGATTAGCCAGCCATGTGGACGAGATTTCTCAGAAATCTCGTCCACACGGGACGGCAAATCTGCTGCGGCTAAGCCAGCAGAAGCCGCCGCTGCGGCGCGGATTTGCCAACCACAGCATGTCCATTTCTTTTTTCCGCTGCGGCCGCACTCTCCTCTCTGGGAGCGCCGGCTGCAGCGGAAGAGCGAGCAGCCGGGTCGCTTCAAAGCTGGTTTTGCAGCAGCCGTTCTCCCGGTGGAAATCTCGCGGTTTTTCGCTGTGGCCAAACCGCGAGATTTCCGCCGAGAATGCGCCCTGTGAGAACCCAGCCTAATTCCTCCCATTCTGTATGTGCTTTCTTAATTTTTCCTGCCCAGATGTAGGACTTTGCATTTCTCTTTGTTAAATACTAGGGATGAGCGAACGTGTCCGTTACGGACACATCCGCACCCGGACACCGGCTTTGCCGAACACTGCAGTGTTCGCGCGTAAGTGTCCGGGTGCCGCCGGGGGGCGGGGAGAGGCGCGGCGGCGCGGGCGGCAGTAGCGGGGAACAGGGGGGAGCCCTCTCTCTCTCCCTCTCCCCCCCACTCCCCGCCGCACCCCCCCGCGCTGCCACGGCGGCCCCCGAACTTTTTCGCCCGAACACTGAAGTGTTCGCAAAGTTCGGTGTTCGGGCGAAAAAGGGGCGGAGCCGAACGTGTTCGCTCATCTCTATTAAATACCATTCTGTTAGTCTCCGCCCACTTTCAAATGCAGCGTGCAAAATGTGCACAAATTTTGTAATTATTATTTTTTTTTAAGTCTTACAAAAATATCTTTAATTACTTAACTCCACTCAAGCCCTGCCTAATTTTTTGACCCTTTTTAATAGTTGAATAAGAAGTATAACATTTTTTTCAGCAGAAATCAATCATAAATCTATTTAAATTGGTTTGCACCAAAAATGTATAGCAGAATTTTGTCACAGTGAGGGTGCATTCACACGAACGTATATCGGCTTCGTTTTCACGCCGAGCCGATATACGTTGTCCTCGTGTGCAGAGGGGGGAGGATGAAAGAGCCAGGGCCAGAAGCAGGAGCTGAGGCTCCCGCCCCCTCTCTGCTTCCTCTCCGCCCCTCTGCACTATTTGCAATGGGGAGAGGCGGGACAGGGGCGGGGCTAATTCCTGGATCTTAGCCTCGCCCCCGTCCCACCTCCTCTCATTGCAAATAGTGCAGCGGGGTGGAGAGGAGGCAGAGAGGGGGCGGGAGCCTCAGCTCCTGCTTCTGGCTCTTCCATCCTCCCCCCCCCTGCACACGAGGACACCGTATATCGGCTCGGCGTGAAAACCGAGCCAATATACGTTCGTGTGAATGCATCCTAAGTCTGCCCTATTGTTCTAGCTTTTTAAAAATCACTGGTTAGACCACAAGTGGAATATTGCATACAGTTTTTTGCCTTTCTCTGGATCAACATTGCAGGATAATAGACTAAACTGGATGCATATACTATATGTTTTTTTTTTTCGTTTTTTTTTTAAGCCTTACAAATAATGTAACTAATCCTCTGTATGTATGAAAGAGCGACGTGACTGGTAATAGCATAAATATTTCATACTCTCTGTAAAAAGTATTACGTGAAATGTATTATACTTCAGAGCTGCACTCACTGTTCTGCTAGTTGTTTTTGATGGAAACAGCTGAGCTTGTATAATTCATTGGTGGAGGGGGGGGGGGGGGGCTGCTAGCCTGCGGTGAAAATGTCTTTCGGAGGTGATGGCAACATTTTCTGAGTTTCTGTGTGCCTTGCGTATCTTCAGCACATTGATAAGTGCTCTGCAAACATCAGCAGGTGAGTCGTCCTGCGCCCTTCACAGTCTTTCTTTCGTTTTGCGGCCCGAAGAAGGGAGATATGCCAGGGACTCAGACAGGGAATGAAAACAAGCAGCAGATTACAATAATTTCCTTCCACATCTGGAAACAGCGAACATGCGTCCCACCGGAGCCACAATCTGCTGCACCCAGTGCATTGTGAAATTACTGCGGCAACAGTACTTCTTCTATCAGAAAATCATCGCATTGTTAAAAATTCTAAAAATATCCGATAATTCATAACAATCCAAAGATTAATTGATGTACTAAAGATATGACCTCCATTAATGTTGCCTGGGACATAAGCAAATGAGTATACTGTAAAAAACAGAATATTGAAGGAAATATATGGGGGGGTACAGAGATAGCAAACTTCAACTTGACATTTAATGCCTTACATACCATTAAAGTGAATGGTATGCAACGCATTAAATGCCAAGTTAAATATATCTATTTTGGGGGAATCATATTGGAGGGTATCATATTGGAGGGTATCATGAAGGAGGAGCTACATTAAGGGAAACATGGACACTTACATTATTTGTAGTAATAGAAGCTACTCATGGTCACCTCCTGCGGAGTCCGTGTGCCCATCACTGTGCATGATTTACACACCGTACTGTGGATCCATTAGCCTTGGACTGTGAGGCCCTCCATGGTTTTCCTAGAAGATCTGACTATTTCCAGTCTTCGGTGCTCACTGTGAGTTTATTTCTCGTCTTCCTCCATGATGAGAGTCTGAATGATTGGAATCTGAACCCCCTTGCTTTATCATCCATCTCAACTACTGACCATGGGCCCCATGATATCTATTGACCTTGTGGACTGTTGATCTAGTAACCCAGAAGTGTGGCTACATAATTGATAGTTCTGGTAAATTGTATAAATGTAACTTTTTTTGTTTGTAAAATGTCTCATTTTGAAAGTGGGGGACACAATTTATTTTAGAAAAGTAACAGACTTTGGTCTTCTAGTTTACCCAATCAGCACAAAGCTGATGGGAGGAGCAAAAGTTATATAAGTTGTTGTAATGTACTAGAAATATCTGAGGAGAGTAGAAAGTCATGTAGCACAATCTCATCCAAGACAATTGGTTTAGGGGGCAGATCCTCACAGTTCCTACCAGACATTTCTGGATCTGATTCTGGCTACATTCGCACGGGCTACAAAATCTCGCTACAAAATCATCACTACAATGTGAAGCCCATGGTTTCCAATGGGTTCTTTCACATGAGTGATGTTTTGTAGCGAGATTTTGTACGCCGTGTGGATGCAGCCTCAGGCCTCGGTCAGACTGGTGTTTTTTCGCGTGATTTGCGGATCGCATGACAGATGCGCATCCGCAAATCGTGTGACTGGGGCCGACGATTCGCCGAAAAATCTGCAGCTAGCAGCGTTTTCGGCGAAACGGCCCAGAGCTGCCCGCTATCCTCTGCCACAGCTGAATACTACACAGAGCAGTTCAGGAGAACTGCCAGCCGGACACGGCTGAACTCCGTCTGCAGGGAAAAGGTGAGTAAATTTTTTTTTTATTTTTACACATTTTAGGATGGTTTCAGGGAAGGGCTTATATTTTTAAGCCCTTCCCGAAAATTCATCCCGCGCTCGCCGACAGCCCATTGCTTTCAATGGAGCCGGCTGTATTGCCGGCTCCATTGAATTCAATGGGCAAACATCGTTCTTCCCTGCCACAGCTGTTACAGCTGTGGCAGAGGAAAACGATCGTTATAGTATAGGTTCTCAAAGGGGTCGGCGCTGCTGCCGCCGGCCCCATTGAGCGCATATATAGAACACAAGGAATCGCAGAACGCAGATAGGCGCGTTCTGCGATTCGCCGTGTCCTATAATTTATTGCACATCCGCATAAAAAGCGGACATGTGACTGATCCCATTGCGAAGCATTGGGTCTATATATGCGCAGATCGCATGCGCATGCGCAAATCGCGCGAAAAAACGCCCGTCTGACCGAGGTCTCAGGAGTATAATATGTGCATACTACAGGCTGAAGATTTTTCAGGGTTGTGGTGTAAAACCCATATCAGCAGTACGGAAGCAAATAGAGAGCCAGCAGCACTTACAGCCACCACCTTCAGGATAGGACTTTTGAAGCTTGGATTGTAAAATACTTGAACCTTCATCATCTAGATGCTCAACAAACGTGAGTTAACTGATACTCTTCTTGTCTCACGCTACACCAAGTCATCACACCAGGGAGCAGAGACCAGCCACCATGAACCTCACCTCCCACTCTGGCACACTACATTGACAGTCCTTGTAGTGTTGCTATTATCTCTGAGGCTCTTTCGGGGTGCCTGTGCATTGTCATGCCTTCTGTTGGTATGTACATGACGTAGTCAGAACCTGTAAGCGATTATTAATATGAAGGTTCCTCTTTGGCTGATGTCGGCACAGTGGTTGTAAATGTAACAACCAGCCTCTGTTATACCATATATCAGAGTCCCTACATTACTTCTTCTGTATGCTTTTAGATTGTGAAGATACCAGGAAACCATCAACAAGCAGATATGTCCATTTGTAACCACATACAGTCTCCTTCTCCACAAGGCACTACAACATCAGCAAATAAAGGCGTGGGTACAAGATCAGGTCTTATGTACTAGAATGGGCAGGCAGATGGGCATAAAGCAGTAGAAGGAAGGGCCCTTGTCTCTATGGGGCCTCCAGTTTCCATTATGGATCATTCAGCTTACAATTAGTTGTAGACACTTTGTGTTATGTAGCTTGCACTGATTTAAGTTCCGGTTTTATACTCCGATCACACCTGGAACTGCACCCATAATTCTTCTGGTTTAATGTTGTCATGAAGTTGGGTATTTTGGGGGCTTAAGTCACATATCTGCAGCCAGTTTTCAAGAAACAACCAGCAGAATTGCGAATGCCGATGGATGTGATTAGAGTATAAGACAAGTAAATTTATTCTCCCAGCCAACATTCCGGGGGGCGAGACGGAATCAGGTACAGCGGGGCCTCACAAGGCTTCCAGTCAGTAGGAGATCAGCACTTTTTCTGCTGAAACGGTTAATTTCCAGAACAGAAAACCTCCCCGTTACTAGAGTCACCCTGACAAGCACAGCTGCGGAATCCGAGAGCGCTGCCTGCCCAATCCTGCGTTGGCCGGGAAATAACCGACTGCCCAAGTTGCTATGTTAATTGCAGGCTCATTTGCATTTAAATTAGGGTTATTCTCTAATTACTGCTCAGCGTGTGGTGCAGGAGATGCGAGGGCGCTCGCTCTTCATTCTACTGTTAACCTAAATTCACAGCTACAAAGGCCTGCAAAGAACCCTCTAATCCTTGCTGTAGGGGGCACAGAGCGGGCCAGGGGCCCAAAGATGATGAGTGGGTGTATTATAGAACCACTATTAACGTCCACACACTATGCTGCAGTGCATGCAGATCAGAGATGCTGAAGAGGATGATGATGGTGAGGATGATGAAGATAAAGATGATGGTGGTGATGATGACAATGAGGAGGAGAAGAATGGCAACAATGGTGATGATGGTGTTGGTGAAGATCAATATGGTAATAATCAAGAGGATGGTGGAGACACTCATGATGGTGTACATGATGAAGAGGATGGTGGAGACGATGATGATGATGATGGTGTACATGATGAAGAGGCTAATGGTGATATTGATAGTGTTAATAATAATGATAATTGGAAGGAGAATGATTTGATGGTTCTTTTCCTCTAAAATCAAGGTATCTCCAGTAACTCTTAGTCCTGAGCATGTTGTCTTCTGATGTAACAGCTAATCAGCTGTTACATCAGAGGCATTTAATGGTGGCAACCAAAATATATAGAGGTTTCCGCTCATCTTTTCCAGACTCCTCACTGGCCAATCTGCTGGGTTACAAAATATGCTTATTATTATGCGTATGTGCCATTCATGACTCCAGAAGAGATGGGTGACCACCTTGGTGAGCGGCATAGTGTTGGCCACATTGGATGTCAATTGGACACCAGTGAGCAACTCAAGCACACTTTGGGATTCTCAGCACTGGTTGCGTCTGCTGATCTCATCATCTTTAGGCCCCATGCCCACAGCCATGACAGACTCCGCCAGTGGAATATCGCAGCAGAGTCCGTCAAGATGCCCCCAAAAGACCCCATACTCGCCTCCCCGGATCCGCAGCTTGAATCCCGTCCGGCGAGCTGGCGTGAATGCGCAGTACATGACGCGCTGGCAGTGCGGGATGACGCGGCCAGTGGTGGGCGGTGACACGTGATTACACAATACTTCCGCTGTGCTCATCGACTACAAATGGAAGCCAGCCGTGCGTTTTTCTGCAACAATTAGAGCATGCTGTGTTTTTTTGGAATTCCGCGGTAGAATTCTGCAGTGTGAACATTGAGCTATTAGGTTCGATAGAACCTAATAGCTGCTGCATAACGCCGCGGATTTCTGCTGTGTGAAACACATGGGCATTAGTCCTTAGGCCTCATTCACACAGGTGATTCAACTTAATGCCGGCCTCATTGCGGCCCGAAAACCGCATCAATTAGGAATGGCGGCGATCGAGTCCCGAGCTTAATTAACGTTTTCTTATTCATTCACACAGGTAATACACTGCAGTGCTGAATTCCTATCTCTCGACGCATCGTGAAAAATCATCGATTTCACATTTTAATGGTGCAATTTTTTTTTTTCAGGCACCCGAAAATCGATCATGCGAATATATGCATTGGAATCCAATGCTTCACATGGTTGGGATTTTCGGCCAACGTTTTATCGCAGCTAAATAGCCATGTTAAAACGCTTGTGTGAATGAGGCCTTATGCTGCAACTTATAGCCATTGCGAAAATGTCGCTTTGTTACTCTGTGAGATTTAGTAATATACCTATTTCAAAAGGAACCTGTCATCAACTATAAGCACCATAGACTAAGTTAGGGGCTGATAGTTTAAGTGATGAGGGGATCAGGGAGCATTTTTTGTATACTCATCCTATCCTGCGGTGTCCCCCAGCCAGCTTGACTCTTTTCAGAAGGCTGTGCATGCATACTCCCATTCATCCCTATGGGGGGGTGCATGCACAGCCTTCTGACAAGAGTCATGCTGGTGTGCATGCTGCATTGACTTGGCCGGGGAACACTGTAGGACCAGGTGAGTATGAAAGAGGCTCCCCGGACTTCACATGACCAAACTATAAACCCCATAACCTAGTTTATGGTGCTTATAGTTGATGACTGGTTCCCTTTAATTACTAATTCTAGTCAATGTCTAGGAGGACAGCACTGAGGATCAGTAATCAGTCCTAGGTTTACATTCCACCAGGGGCCACATCTATATGTACTCTGTATATAGCCCTATGTTCTTGTGGGTAGCAGATGATGAGTGTGATACATTCTGTGTTAGATAAGGAGATACATTTATGTGAATACCAGATTTTCGGACGAGCCTGCCCCAGTGTAGAGGGCTGTACTGCCACTGCAGCAAGTACGTGACGACCATGTGGGAGCTGCAGCTGATAGGAGAGTCGCTGACAAGATCAATACGGGGACTGATCCATGGCATGTGCAGTGTGGGTGGACAGGCTTTGGAAGGAGTCTGCAGTAAGGATTTATCAGCAGCCACATGTGACTCATTATCAATGAACATTATTCATATCCATGCTCGGAATAATGAGGCCATGATCTGAACGCTGATTATCTGGTGGTAACTGAGCACAAAAAAAAAACTATAAAAAAACAAACAGGAAAATCGTAAAATCTTCCCAAACACAAGAAATCCAAATTAACATACAATAATCATCGAGCCTGAAGCGCCTGGGCACACGACTCCACATGGAGAAGACTCCGCACGAGCTGCCGTGAAATGTGCACAGATTGGATTCTACAGCTGCAGGGCGTACAAGGCGCAAGTCACCGGGTTAATACAGTGTAAGTAGCGACTGATTGACAAGGTAGCGTAGGCAGCGCACTGGTCAATCACAGCTGACTTCCCCCACAGACAAGGAGATGCCAGGAATGAAGGTCCAGCTCAGCCGCAGACAAGAGGACATGGACCATAAGGAGGGGAATGAAAGTGAAGTCTGCACCCCATTGTCATCTACTGCTGCTGTACAAGAAGCGGATGACTCCCAGGATCGATGCAGCGAACAAAGATCATGTAAAGTGGCGGATCAACACATCACCATATCCAGAAATAATCTGCCTATAACCCTAGCACTGATCTCAGTCGCATCATGTTTTACACACCAGTCACATCAAGAGCTGCACTCACTGTTCTGCTAGTGGAGTCACTATGTACATTACATTACTAATCCTGTACTGATTTATATCTTGCATTATACTCCAGAGCTGCACTCACTATTCTACATGTGGAGTTACTAGGGTGGATTAACTAATCCTGCTTGAGGCCTCTTTCACATAGGTGTCGTGATTTTTGTCCAACCGCACCGTGGCCGAAAATCTCACGAATGAGAGAAAGCCGCAGCTAAATCTTGCGTTTTCTTGCCCATTCACACGGATGAGTGCGGAGTATATGCGCTGCAGCCCAGAATTCTGATAGCAAGGGGGATAGAGTTTAGCGCTTCAATGCGATGGCTGTGATTGGTTCATTGAGGGCTACAGTGATTGGCTGAGCTGTGGCGCTTGAAAACCAATCAGAGCCAGCGCTTTCTGGAGGCAGGGTTTTTGAGATCCCTGAACAGGAAGTGCTCCCTACAAACAAGTCCCGGAGCTGCAGAGTACACGTGCGGTGGAGCGGACAGCGCCTCTTAGGTAATGTATTTGGTTTTTTTTGTGTTTTTTTTTCACGCAGCTAGGGCTTATTTTAAGGACAAACAGTAGGATTTCCTACTGTAAATTTTGCATCGCACTGCACGAAAACAGCGTTTTTGTGCAAATCGATTTGATGCAACAGAAAGGAAGGCTCCATAGGGAAACATGGGCTACAAAAAAAATCGCAAATCGCAGCTGTATAGAACATGCCGAGATTTTGTATTCTCGCAATGTAGCAGCCTACAAAGCATCACTCGTGTGGAAGAACCCGCAGGAAAGCATGGGCTCCACATACGTGTGATTTGTAGCACTGTCGCATTGCGAGAAAATCACACAATTTTGCCGCCCGTATAAAACCAGCATTATTGCAGCGAAATAGCTGTGATAAAACATTTGTGTGAATAAGGCCTATGGGTGGCATATTTACAATCGCATGTGACTAGATTAGATTAGAAAGTCCCATTGACAATCGCTTGAAAAAACGCAAGTGTGTGAGAGTCCTAAATTAGGCTTTTTTGTGAGTGTATTGGCGTATTACTGTACTTTTTGCACCTGCAGAGCATGTTTTTTTGCGCCCAGGAAACAACCACGCCCCGATTTAAATGGCTAGTTAGCCTAATGAGTTCCAGATGTGCGTATTGCAAATTTTCCTGTGTATTGCATACACATTTGCGCACCCCCATAGACTTCTATGGGGACCTTTGGTGTACAAATGCACACAACAATAGAGCATGCTACATTTTTTCCGCGTGTGCGAGATGCACATGCAATAAAACTGAATGTGAATGAACCCATTGAGCTCAATGTGTTCTATTCTCTGTACAGTTAGTCCCCGACTTGCGAACAGGTTCCGTTCCGGGAGCCCGTTCGCAAGTCCGTTTTGTTCGCAAGTCGAACAAATGGTTGTATGGAGGGGATCGCGGGTGGATCCCGCTCCATACAACGTCGGGTGCAGGCTGTTCTTACAGCGGGCACCCGGCAGCAGTTCCGACGAGCCGTGGCGCTTGTCGGAACTGTTAACACTTTAAATACCGCTCTGACAGCGGTATTTAAAGTGTTAACAGTTTTGACGAGCGGCGCGGCTCGTCGGAACTGCTGCCGCCGGGTGCCCGCTGTAAGAAACAGCCGGCACCCGACGTTCAGGGGGCCCGTACAGCGTCCCATGATGAGATCGCGGGACGCTGTGTGGTTGCTAGGCAGCCGGGGACCTCTTGAAAGGCCCCAGGGCTGCCTATGCAGAGTGCCTATCAAGCGCACGGCTTGCTAGGCGCTCTGCATAGACAGCCCTAGGGCCTTTCAGAAGGCCCCCGGCTGCCCAGCAACCGCGATCTGACCGGACAGGCTTCTATCAGGCTTGATAGAAGCCTGCCCGGTCCCTGCATAGTATGATGTAATGCCATAGCATGACATCATACTGTGCAGGACAGGTTGTTCGTATCTAGCGAAATTCGTAAGTCGAATGTTCGCAAGTCGGGGACTATCTGTATATTGCACACGCAGTCCTGTGAATGCGCCCTAATAGTTTTACAGTGTAAACGGCAGTTACTGTTTCACTTGCTTCCTGTTACTAGGATGACATGCATTATAGAAAAAAGAATGCGGTTAAACTAGAAAGCTTCTCGGTTGCGTGGCTATGTAATTATAGGAGATAAACTATGGTTTGCCTGTAAGGGCATTGAGCCGGATTCTGAGTGCAGGTCTGGAGGTGACTGGAGTATAGCACATGATGTACCATCGGTATTATGACTGCAGCTCCGGAGATGACTGAAGCATAAAATATAATGTAACAGAAGAACTGAAAGTGCCGCTCTGGATGTACGTAGAGTATGGTGTAACATCATTTGCATTATAACATCGGTGACACGGAGTAAAGTGCGCTATTTAAATACAAACGTTACAAGTCTTACTTTTCCAATGATTGCGTCTTCTCCCACAATCCACTGCAGCGTCGCACACTTTTCATTTGATCAGCCCCGATGTTCCTGTGTATACTTCAGCGCACTTTTTTTTTAGGCTGCTAGGGCTTAAACAGTATGCGTAAGTACGCTCGCCGCAATGGAGCGTATTTGCATATGAACTAGGTTTGGAGATGGCAATACTCTTTCTGATACGTGCGTGCTGGCATATAGTACTATAATTTTTGCACTCAAAATGCGCGTGTGTTACTCCCTTTCCGTAAAGTAGAATGGCAATTTAACGCCAAATTAGAGCCAGCTGTCTTTTTTTCCCAGCAATTCACGCAGAATAAATTCTCTCCTCTTTTTTAAGCGGCCATAGACTTCTATGGCAGCTTTCTGCATACCATGCAGAAAGATAGGGCAGGTCCTAATTTACTCGTGCACTTTGAGTGCGAAAAACACACTTATGATATCCAGGGTGTTGCTTTGTCAGGTTTTACGGGCGCAAAAACCTCAGCAAACAGGTCCGTCTGGTTAAGCCCTTAAACACCCTTTTCAGGACATTTGATCGCACACTGCAGTCCTTGTCTGACAAAGGATTGCATCTTATTCTCCTCTGAGCTCAGAGGTCGCCAATGTCAGCCCTGCACTCTTCTCCAAGACGTTTAGCGTGATTATTCTTGTCTGAGTTGCTTTAGTTGTGACAACTATATAAACTCGCTTCTGTTAAACACCATACCGGAAGGAAATAAAAGTTATGTGATGGAAGGAACCGTATACTTTACATATAGGTTTAATTACCTACAAACCTAGGCTTTATTCACACGAACGTTTTTAAAACGTTGGCCGAAAATCGCGGCCATCTAAAGCAATGGATTCCCAAGTATTTCTTCAGATGACCAATTTTCCAGTGCGTAAAATCGGACGGATGTAAAAAAATAGCACAAACAGTGCAGATTCCGGATGGTCGCTTTTATGCGCGCCCGGAAAAGATAGGTCTTGCCTTATCTTTTGGCCTCAATCAGCCAATGGGAGCCGCCAGCAGGCAGAGGAGAGTGAGGGAGTTTAGCACTCCATCGGCCAGGGGAAGAGAGTCCCCTCCCTTTGCTGGCAGCTGGCAAGGGGAGGGAAGGGGGAGGGAGTTTAGCAGAGTTAACTCTCTTCCCCTGGCCGACGGAATTCTGGGCTGCGGTGTATATACACTGCATCTGGTCGTGTGAATGGGTAAGAAAACGGGAGATTTAGCTGCAAGTTGGTCGCGACTGCTTCTCGCTCATGCGATTTTCGTCCGCGATGCGTGCGGCTGAAAATTGCAACGCCTGTGTATATGTAGCCCTACAGTGTATGAATCTATGCTACTCTACCAGTACTCACTAGGACCTAATCATGCCAATAATCATTAAATCGAGTGCTTTGCATGATAATTGTTAGGTATAAATGCGTGCATAAAGCAAACGTTCAGCGTTAACCCTTTCCAATCCACTGCCTGACGTCTTCCTACATTCTGATTCAAGCTTGTACAGTCAGAAGATGTCTGACAGGGTATTCTTACCGTCTATTGCCAACCACTCCACTGTCGGAGCCTCTCTTGCACACACACTGGCTTTAGCCAGCAGATGGCACCATTGTATAACAGCAAAAAGAGAAAGCCTTTTAAGAAACCCTGAATCCAACATTGGATTGGAATGGGTTAAATCATTTAATTACTACTGATCTTTCATGCAGACCAAAAAATAATTGTTCATCCGCTGCGAATCCTTTTGTGTAAACAGAAGTCATAACTATTTGCTGAATAGAACGATCAAAACTACCCAATTATTGTTCAGTGTCAATGCATGCCGAATGATCAATACATAATTGCTACGTCTCTACTGGTTGCATGCCCAATTCATCTTGCCGTGTAGAAGGACCCTTAATCTCCAGTAGATGACTCCACCATTGTATAGGCCTGCAGATAACGCAGAGCTTGGATGGCGCCGATGCTCTATGTAAGTGAATTGTGCTCGTTATGATTATTGGGATTTCAGAAGAATTAGTTTTATGCTTCATGAGGGGGAGACTACATTGTATAAAACGCTGGCGATACCCCAACAATGAAACGTAACACGATTAGATGCGGACGACTTCATCGTAGAATCATGGTGGTTATCTGATGATGAGGATGCAAGACCACAATTACACCAGGAAGATACAATCATGTGCTTACACTGGGGAGTCTGAAAATGGAGAAGCCGTCTGGCATTCATGAAGCAGTGGGGGGCACTAATCCCCTATTAGATGATGGTGTCTGTGAAATCGTCTACGTTCTTCAGTTTCCTTGACACAGAAGGAAACATTCTTTGCTGTAATTGTTTTTTTTTCACGCTATGGAGGGAATTATCTGTAGATTATTGCACAGTCTGGAACCCGCTTGTTGTCAATATTTCTTCTAGAACAAGAGGTCGCCCGCTGCGGTTATAGCTTAGCGCTTCCATCAGCCTGCTCGAGTGCTGACCGTGGCTTCATTCAGGGGCACAGAACTGGTCGAGATCACATGATAGAATCACATGACTACAGCTTTCAAAATGATCTGCACATGCCGCATATCCCCGGTGGCCATGGACTATGAGGTCATGTGATATGTGACCACTAACTGTCACTTCACATGGGCAAACTGAACCTGTTGGAATATTGGGGCAGATTTACTATGGAGAATTCACCAGCCTGCTGGCATAGATTGCAGCAGAAAGCTGTCTTACATGCAATTATGATTAGTTTCAGACACATTTATTGCTGTAGCTAAAATGGGTCATTGTGCACTAAAAATTGCGCCAAAATGTTGTTTCAATTTCTGGCATAAAGTAAGCCAATGAATAGGAGGAATAAAGTTAGACTACGAGGGGGTACCCAATAGAAACAGGAATCTGGAGGCTGGGCGTTACTAGTATGGGCATCTGTTTCTAGGTGAATGTCTGCGGAACCCTTCTGACGTGGTATTCCGCAGGGGGAGTGTTGTCAGGTCTTTAATAGATAGACTCACCGCAGAGAATCGGGAATGCCGCGATTTAGATCATGTAAGTGGAGAAGCGCTATGATTCTCCGCTCGTGGACGCCGGTGCTGCGCTTTCCATAGCAACCCTTTAGAAAGCTTCACACAGCATGATCCGCCGGCGATTTTTCGCCAGCAGATCATCGTTCGTGGACATGCAGCCAAACGCTTAGTGTTGTGTTGGCAAACAGGTGACTGGTTCTTCCATCATGACAACACACATGCCGACATAGCGCTGAGTATTAAGCAATTTCTGACAAAAAAAACACCATAACACTCTTGCCTCACCCTCCGAATTCACCTGACCTCACTCTGTACATGCAGATGGCCTGATTTTCCGTCAAATTTTCTGTCCAAAAATTGGACGGAAATCGCACCCATTCAGGCTTTTTTTTAAACTCGGACTGATAGTATGAATAAAAAAAAAAGAAATGCAGCATGTCCTATTCTTGTCCGATTTGTGGACGACAATAGTGCAAGTCAGTGTGTTGTGTTCAGCACATCGGACAGCACCCGGACCGTGCTGTGCGATGCATGCTGTGCCCAAGAGTCTCGAGTGCAACTTTTTTAATGCATGTGTGCATGTACACTAAGAAGAAATAAAATGGTTTATTGATCAGTCTGCAGAGCATCACACCTTAATCTGACTGTTCCAGAAACTGTAATCCTGTGACACAGAAAAATACTTCCTGCCAGTTGGAGAACAGAGCATGTTAAGAAATATAATGTCTGTGATGTGTGTGTGTCTATATATATATATATAATGTATACAGTAAAACCTCTACTAACGTTTATAATTTGTCAGAAAGCATTCGGCTTTACCTGTAACCGTTGCTACTCGAGGTAATTATTTCCGTAGGAATCACTGTAAATTCAATTAATTTGTTCTAGACATTCCAAAAACCACACCAAAGCACATTTAATGGAGAACAAATATGGTCTTTAATACCAAAAACAATAATAAATTAATATAAAAGGCTACTGTAAAGAATAACCGACAATTTAACATGTTATTGAACAGGTTACTGTGTGTTAACTATGGTGTTACATAGGACTGCAGGCCACATCTACTACATCATCTGTCCTCAGTGTTATCACTGTGTTCTCTGTCCTGTTACATAGGACTGCAGGTGACATCTGCTATACTACAGTACATCATCTGTCCTCAGCGTTATTACTGTGTTCTCTGTGGTGTTACATAGGACTACAGGAGACATCTGCTGTACCACAGTACATCATGTGTCCCCAGCGTTATCACTGTGTTCTCTGTGGGGTTACATAGAACTGCAGGTGACATCCTTATCTGCCCTCAGTGTTATCACTGTGTACTCTGTGGTGTTACATAGGACTTCAGGTGACATCTGCTTTACTACAGTACATTATCTCTCCTCAGCGTTATCACTGTGTTTACTGTGGTGTTACATTGGACTGCAGGTGACTTCATTATCTGTCCTCGGCGTTATCACTGTGTTCTCTGTGCTGTTACATTGGAGTGCAATTGTAAAGTACTAGTGTATTACACGTCACCGATGATGGAGAAGGGTGGATTACATTAGCAGCAGGAGGAGGAGACGCCGAGCAGGAGATCACATGGGTTCAGCAGCAAGGTCACGTGGGCCGGAACACGCCGATGTAATTAGAGGCGACCAATGTTACTAGAGACAAAATTTTGGCTAAAAAGACGGCCTTACTCGAAATCAGCCTTATATATTTCATCTGGTGCAGCGAAGTGCCGTCAAATGAGACAAATGTATCAAAAGGCTCATGCCTCTAAATGCAATTGTGGCTCATGGCCAGGCACAAACGCTAGTCTAAGTAAATAAGCCCTACTGTGTGTACAAGGGGTTCTGCATATAGGGGGTGTCACGAAATGACCTGATTCCCAGATACAGAATGTCCTTTTCACTGAGCAAACCTTGTAAGAGGAAGGAACAGACCGCAAGCTGCACAGAGTATTTCAGGATATGACTAATTATCTGCGTTTCAATGTCTCGCACTCTTGGATGTCTTCACACTTCTTCCCATTTTCGCTCCTGATTCCTCCTCGTGTTGCGCTTCAGTCATCAGTCCGGATGGATTACAACAAACATAAGTCTGGGAACCAAATAGCAATAAATTTGTAATTATCTCCTCACTGATTCCACAATTAAGCAGAAGCGACGATCGTCTCACAATTGTTTCCATTTTAGCTTCGACACTAAAATTGAAGAGCTATTAAGTTTTCTAAATAAGGAAAGATGTTATTAAAAGGCCGACTTGCTGCGGCGTTGACATAGTGGAGTTGTCTGCAGCGCAGCGCTCATCATACAGCGTCATCCTCTGGAGGCTGGGGGAATTACAGCATGTCATGGAAATTGATTGCAGAGTGCACTGAGATTTCATTCTGTGTCGCTCTTCTCTTCTTCCACTCTTAATTTAGTACTCCGCTTTATATTAGTCTCCTTTTAAATAACTCTGTCTCTGCGCAGTGACACTCCTGTGTCATCCAACCGACAGTGGAGGGGACAGAAGCTGCCCCGGGCATCTTATACATAAAGGTGTTAAGTCCTCAGTTGCTGATATCATCTCCATCATTATTCTTAACATTTTGACTTATCAATTTGGAATCTGGGGACATTAGACAATACTGAAGAGCGTGAACGATGCTCATGATATGGAGTCACTGGTGGCTACAGCGAGAAAATCTACATGGTATTATCTGCGCGTTCTTGCTGATAATGAGACTCTAGAGATGATGTTATGGAATTGTCACACAAGCAATTTCATATCTTCCTACATTACATTCCTTCTCCCCCACCCCAAGCCATGCTAGCATACTACCTCCGTTATGGAACTGACAAGATTACGCGCTGCTAATTGTGGCTGCCGGTGATTAATTGCGGCTCGCGTAAAAGACGGAGATGTGTGTTTAGGATTCCAGAGCTGTGCACTGGGCGGCAGAATTAATGGCACAATTTTAGGATGTCTACACTCTGGAAGTGCTGCAGAGATTTCTCTTCTTTTTGCTAAATGCTCCGCGCTCTGCTCGGCGCCCCCCCCCCTCCCCGCGGATGGAGATTCTGCTATTTTGTACATTATTGTAACAATAGTTTTACAGATGTCACTGAGGAGTAAACAAGAAATAAATCAGAGAGAAAAACGGGAAGAAACAATGTATCTGATGTGTGAGGAGATCCTTTCTGAGGATTCCATTGAATCTGAGGAGATCTGATGAGAATGGAACGTCTCTAGGAGTGCTCATTGGGGAAAATGCGGATCCGAGGAATTACTAGTTGTTTGTTTTGCTTCCGTGAGATAAGAGGTGTCTGATAGACACTTCTCTTCATTTTTGAGGCAAGTGCAAAGATACCTCTGAGGCAGAACAAGCAGCCACCGTGCGCCTCTCCATAGGCCATGCAATATTAGAAAACATCAACCAAGGAAGGAAACAGAAACCCATACTGTCCTAAGTCATTAGGGATGTGGTGATGTTCACAAACACTAGAAAGGGCCCCATAGTAATATCTGCTATGGATGGGGCAACACACCTCTGTATGCATGCAGGGTCTCTTGCATATCTACAAGTATGGCTTTACACAGGGCAACTATCAGCTGAAATATTGCTCAAATTGCTCTGCCTCCATTCACTGAATGGCCCCTCTGTGAAAGCATAGGAGTAGTATTGAGCAAAGCGATCTAGTAGAACTCTGTTTTGGTTCGAAGTTTACTAAAAGTTCAGTTCGGCACAGCCCAGTTCATCCCAGTCGAACCCACTAAGAAGAAGGTGGTGTTGGTCCAATGTGGTTCAAATCTGACCAGGGACAACATTTGGGTAGAGTTTGTATGTTCGCCTTGTGTTTCTCCTCAATAATCATATGTGCTATATAAGGTCATTATTATGAAGAAATAAACACAAGAAGAACATACAAACTCCATGACGGTGTTGACCTTGTTCGGAGTTGAACCTAATACTCCAGCACTGTAAAGTGACAGTGCTAACCACTGAGCTACCATGCTTCTTCCTCCTCTAACGGAAGAAACACGAGTAAAACCTATAAATTCCATCCAGATGTTGTCCCTGGTCAGATTTAAAAGTAGGACCCTAGCACTTCTAAGCAACAGTGCTAACCACTTAGCCACCATGCATCTTTCTTCTTTGTCCTCCAGAGCAAAAGGAGAAGAAACACAAGGAAAACATACAAACTCCATGCAGATGTTGTCCTTGGTCAGATTTGAACTTAGGACCTCAGTGCTGCAAGGCCACATTGGACCACCACCACATCATACAGGGCTCTTATAGACAGTGTTATACACTAATTAATTGAGTTCCAGTTTGGTTCAAACTATTTCAAACAGAACCAAACTTTTTGCAGAAATTCCGTGAACCCGGCCGAGCTGAACAGCTGAACTTTTTAGAAGTTGGCTCATCTTTACACATGAGGGATAGAACTATTGTCTGACTAATCACTGAATCGATTGAATGTAAACTATAGTTGTTCCATGTAAACACGGCCACGAACAGGGGGATGAATGATAATTCATTCACCAGCCATTAACTGTTTCAGCTTACCTAAAAATAGTCATTGGCTGACTAACTATTGTCTTGTATAAACAGGCAGTCATATTTTTCAACAACCAGACAAACTTTGCTGGGAGTTGTACACTCTGTGTAAAAGCACATGAACAATAGTCCTTCGTACACTAACAATTCGCAGTAGCGACTATTTCCTGTGACTATTCAAATGATCGTTGTCCCATGTAACCATGTTCCTCCAACTCAGGGCTGCACATTTCAATCTGGAAATCTCCAACAATTATCTTGGGAGTTCAGGTTAACAGCTGATTTGTGATTGCCGCTCTGGATGTGAGTGAAACCCTGTAGAAGACATGCTGTAAAACCAGGTGACTGCAGCTTTAGATGTGACTAGAGTGTAAGATATACGGTACAAACAGAATGGTGACTGCAGCTCTGGCTGTGACTGGAGTATAAAACATGATGTAATACAGGATCAGTACAAAATGATAAAGCAGAGTGCCTGCTATATGAGAATTATATTGACATGTGACCTATAAGATGATGATCAGAGTTACTGGAAGACGTTACACTTGTGTGATAAATCTTATCCAGCTTTACATTAGGATGTAGAGGTCTTACGAGAATATTGATCGTCCGTCTGATGGATATTGTGAATGATAGAGCATTGCAGGGTCACGGAGCTCAGCTGGTGCTGACCTGGAGGCGCCTTGTAATCCCACGCTCCTTGCCCCGAGTCTTGCGGATAATTTAATTCTAATATGGTGCTCATTGTGATTCCCGCAAGCGTATTTGCGAGCGCAATACGCAGAGAATCGAACCATTTGATTTCAATGAGTTCGTTTAAAAGTGTGGTCATGACTCGTGCAAAAAAACCGCAGCATGTGCTATTTTTCTGTGCATTTGCATAGGGAAAGGGCACATATAGAACTCATTAAACTATTTGGCCATTTCAATGGCTGAGAGCATCGCCGTGTTTTTTTTTGCACACGCAAACAGTACAGTAAAAATTACCTGTAGGGCATGCACTTGCGAAAAATGCAGTAAACTATGCACACTTTGCACACACAAAAACAGCATCCATCTCGCAAATATGCAGCGCAAATGCATACGTAAATACGCTGATGCCCGTGTGAAGCTGGCCTTGGGTTGTTAAATCTGCCCCAGTGTTTCTTCCCAGAATTCATGTATTACCTGTGGGATAAAGACATTGGTAACAATTAATACTGATAACAGATTTCTTCCTGTTCCCCGGTCTCCCCTCCCCTGCACAGTCCCCCATCGCGCCGCAGTCTTGGCTATGATACGGCAGAAATGCTCCTGATGTTTTCGCTTTTTAATTACGATTGAAGCGGAGTTATTACTGGAAACAATAAAAATGTTTTATTTGAATAACTGATACAATTTATCACCTTTCAGTCATTTTATCACCGTTTTCCTATTCGCCGTTACTACCGCGCTAACAGCCGCAGTACATTAACTCGCTGAGATACTTAACTAAACGAAGAAAACTCAATGAGATGAGGGAGAAAGTATAAACTGCAACATGATCGAATCTGCATCCTGCCAGTCTACGCCATTCATATCGCTCTGTAACATCAAACACGCGAGGCGGGTGCAGAGCTGAGGGGGAAATAACATTAAAGGGCTGGTGGCGTCGGCTGTAAATCACTGTATCATGGAAAGTTCTGCACCTTTCTAATAGACTTGCTTGATCTCTGCTTCTTGGTGGTGAATGGAAACAATACAATTTGAGTTCTCTTGCTGTACATATTGTCTGTTTCATACAATGTGATCCTATTTCAATAGGCGTCCTTGAATACATCATTTAGCTAATTCTGTTGCATGCAGACAACTGATTGCCCTGTGACTTCGTTGATGCACAACACTAAGGCTGGGTTCCCACGGGACGAATATACCGCGGCTTAGCCGCAATGAAAAAACGTGAGATTTCCGCTGTAGAGCCGCAGCTTCAAAACCCACGGTTTTGGAGCGGTTCGGCCTGGCATTCTGTTGTGGCTTTCTCTCCCCATAGAGAGGAATGAGGCTACAGTGAAAAAAAAAAAAGAATTGACATGCTGCCGCTGTCAATTCCGCGCCGCATTGCTGGTTCTGCCCGGCTTTGCTACGACGGATTGGCCATCCCATGTGGATGAGATGTTTGCAAAATTTCATCCACATGGCTGGCTAATCCCAGGATCCGGAGCCGCGGGCGGATTTGTTGCACAGAAAATCCGCACGGAATTTCTGCGGCAAATCTGTCCTGTGTGAATCCAGCCTAGAGGGACATTCACACTTTCCGATCGAGTATAATTCTTTCAAATGAACATAAGTGTGCAATAATCGTCATGTCTAAATGCAAAACATTGTTTACTATTCGTTTGTTGCTCACTTTCAAGCAGCATGAAAATCAGCGCTGGTTCTCTCACTTCTCGCTGCGTCTAAACACTCAGTCAGCGGTGATCTGCCTGTCTAAACGCTCTGCATAAGCGCTTACAACTTAACGGTGACATCAGCACTCATGTAGTAGTTTAGCCGACAGTCGTCCCATGTAAATGAACCATAAATGTGATTGATCAAAATTCTCCATAAACTAATCTACAAGCTCCACCCCACGGACTCCTTCACAGGTGGCCACACCCTGTAGACTCCATCTCAGCTGAATGAGAACAAGAAAACAAAGGGTTCTTTTACACGTGTCAATAGTTGCCCCAAATCACTCAGACCAGTGACGGGTGTAACTGTCAGATAGTACGTAGGCGTGTTGCAGGAAACAAGATGATGGAGACAGAGGCGGCACATTTGTTTCCAGAAGTAACTTTTATTGAACATATACCAAATCAACAGATTGCGTTCCATGGGAGGGTTCTTGTACTTTAATGTTTCGTAATAACTGGAATAGTCTTTTTTTAAACCGACAGTACTCTAGAAATTCACAATATACTTGTTCATCACCCTGCATCTCACTCTGACACATACATCACCTTTAATTCTTCCTGGCAGTAGTAAGGCACATGATATTTTACATAACTATCAGCATTTTTTGCAACTTCTTTTGACTGCGGCATAACGATTATATACATCTTCATCATCTTTTAGCCATAGGAGCACTGATTGCAAATGCTCCATCGTAGCAGCGTTCTTGCACACAGAAGGCTAAACACATTGTAGACATCACTTAGTACGGAAGTCGTCATGCCTTAATTACCGCTCAATACCAGTGTCACATCAGTCTTTACATTTTACTTGTGTGCCTTGCTGCGCCATTACTAATGTCATCACATCACACTGTTACACATTACATTAATCCATCAATTACCCTGCCTTGCATAAACTACAGGTACCACACTCTAGTCCATACACTAGTGTTATCACATAAGCACTATTATAGCACTAAAGTGAGATACTCTTGCAGTCCACATCCTCTTCCCTGGCCATGAATTTGCTTTATACAGTCCTAGGAGTAATTGGCACACTCTTGAACAGTTTCAAAGTCAGTCTCTGGTTTCTGCTGTGTTGCATCATCCTCTTGACACCACCGCTGTGATGTCAGGCAATTGCAAAGAGGGAGATTCCTGCTCCTCCAATGCACTGTGGAGTCCTTCACCCTGATATTCTGGTTGCCACTCCACATTTGGCCCCGAGGTCATCAGGGCTTGGTCGTCTTTCTGCTCTATAGTTGCTCTCCAGCATGGGGATACAGCCCACTACACTGCCACTCTCTATGGTCCTCCACCACGTTATTTGTGAGCCTGTGTCCTGCTCCCTGCAGCTTCCTCACTTTGTGACTCTCTGAGCTGCTGTGACGCAGCTGAAAATCCTTCTGTAGTCCTCCAGCAGAAAGTTCTCCCAAGCTCAGGACTTGGGGACGAGTTTAGCCTCCATCATCCCCAATCAGTGGGATTGTCTCTTTTTAGTGCTGACATGCTAATAGTGTCATTGTTGACATCAGCAGGCAGTGGAATCTCCTCCTATAGCCTCACATGAGGCTTCAGCAAAATGGCGCTTTGAGCACCAATCCTCCCCCACTCCCTGCCGATGGTCTGGTAGTGGAGTGGGGGCTTGAACTGACAATTCTCTCCTCCTCCCAGCTGTGTCAGTGCGTTAGATGAGGGGTATATTTAGCATTGCAGCACTATCGTCTCTGGCAGATGCCTTCTATTACCCATTCCCCCTTCCGGACGAGTTCCCGGCCAGAGGTGGCGGAACTTACCATTGCCACTCCCAAGCCACTCTTTTGTAAGAGGGAGCACTGGCAGCACTGCCCTCTTACATGGGCACCTATCAGCCCATGTACCCACAAGACATGGCAGGGTATTGAGCGAGAAGTCATTCATTTACTTAAACAGAACTAGTGAGCAACTTCTCACTCAGTATAAACTGGCAGTCGTTCATCAGTGAACGGCTGCCAGTTTGCAGTGAATATAGGTGGGCGGCCAGAAGAGATCTCCAGCGCACTACATCTCCATTCACTAAATGACTATTATGTGAAAGCATAACAGTGATAATCCTTGTGATTGCTGAAATCAGGCTTTCTTGCATCCTCCCTGGATGAGGATGATAACGAGTATAGAGTTCTGTGGGTTTCCTGTATTGTATGTGCAGGGTGCATCAGTCATTATATCAGAGCCAAGTCACAGGTGACAGCTGAGCCCCTGCCTCTCCCTGTGCAAATTTCCTCTTACCAGCAAAGTTTCGGTTGGCCATGTTTTTATCAGGGCTCATATCTATCAGCGGCTCAGCCCGGCACCTATAAGTCTGAATGTAGATGTAACAAGGTGTTCCCCTACAGTTCTTCATGTTTTAGCTTATTCAACATGTTTCGAGTTACTGTAATATCCAGTTCGTATAACACTGTGCCATTAAGAGGAGGAGGGATTCCTGGAGAACCGGAGGCGAAAATAGGTAGGCGCCATGTTGGAGTGGGGCAGTTAGTAGCTGGAAGGCTCGCCAAGTAGCTGGATTTTATTTTTGGGCATGTTCTGATTTGCTGTGCTAGAGAGGTCAGGAAAATTGCCTTTTCAATGCAGAGAATATGGGTTATCAAGACTAACCGTAGAAAAGCAATCGAGTTCTGCAAATATCCCAACGCCTCCTATACCGCAGGTGTCCTTGCCTAACAACATTTACCCTACTCTCAAGGAAAATAAAAGTCAGAAAGACTGATAATTCTGATGTCAGAATATTTAAGAGGACTTGTTTCAATTGTGTTCAGTAAAGACTGTTTTCAGGTTAAAGTGACCCTCCGAGCTTGGAGAAACAAAGGTTGCCACACCAGACTAAGAGGAAAAAGTTTGGTACTGTGTTAGCAACAGGCCTGTGTGTTATCTCTGCTATAGATTTCTTATAATGGCCAGTTACTAGAGATGAGCGAGTACCAAAATGCTCGGGTGCTCGTTACTCGAGACGAACTTTTCGCGATGCTCGAGGGTTCGTTTTGAGTAACGAACCCCATTGAAGTCAATGGGCGACCCGAGCATTTTTGTATATCGCCGATGCTCGCTAAGGTTTTCGTTTGTGAAAATCTGGGCAATTCAAGAAAGTGATGGGAACGACACAGCAACGGATAGGGCAGGCGAGGGGCTACATGTTGGGCTGCATCTCAAGTTCACAGGTCCCACTATTAAGCCACAATAGCGGCAAGAGTGGGCCCCCCCCCCTCCCAACAACTTTTACTTCTGAAAAGTCCTCATTAGCAATGCATACCTTAGCTAAGCACCACACTACCTCCAACAAAGCACAATCACTGCCTGCATGACACTCCCCTGCCACTTCTCCTGGGTAACATGCTGCCCAAACCCCCCCCCCCCACGACCCAGTGTCCACAGCGCACACCAAACTGTCCCTGCCCAGCCTTCAGCTGCCCTCATGCCATGCCACCCTCATGTCTATTTATAAGTGCGTCTGCCAGAGGAACCGCAGGCACACACTGCAGAGGGTTGGCGCGGCAAGGCAGCGACCCTCTTTAAAAGGGGCGGGGCGATAGTCCACAATGCTGTACAGAAGCAATGAGAAATCTGGAGCTGCACACGTGGGCATAGCAATGGGGAACCTATGTGCCACACACTATTCATTCTGTCAAGGTGTCTGCATGCCCCAGTCACCGCGGTTTTTTATAAATAGTCACAGCCAGGTACAACTCCGCAATGGGAATTCCGTTTGCACCCACAGCATGGGTGGCTCCCTGGAACCCACCGGCGGTACATAAATGTATCCCATTGCATTGCCCATCACAGCTGAGGTAATGTCGTGCTTAATGCAGGTGGGCTTCGGCCCACACTGCATGCCCCAGTCAGACTTGGGTTCTTTAGAAGTGGACACATGCAGTTACAACTCCCTGTGGACCCACGGCATGGGTGGCTCCCTGGAACCCACCGGCGGTACATAAATATATCTCATTGCATTGCCCATCACAGCTGAGGTAATGTCATGTTTAATGCAGGTGGGCTTCGGCCCACACTGCATGCCCCAGTCAGACCGGGGTTCTTTAGAAGTGGACACATGCAGTTACAATTCCCTGTGGACCCACGGCATGGGTGGGTGCCAGGAAGCCACCGGCTGTACATTAATATATCCCATTGCAGTGCCCAACACAGCTGATGTTACGTCAGCTGTAATGCAGGTGGGCAAAAAATTAATTGGATTACACTGTAGGCGAGGGCCCCCAAAAATTGGTGTACCAACAGTACTAATGTACCTGAGAAAAATTGCCCATGCCCAACCAAGAGGGCAGGTGAAACCCATTAATCGCTTTGGTTAATGTGGCTTAATTGGTAACTAGGCCTGGAGGCAGCCCAGTTAAAATAAAAATTGGTTGAGGTGAAAGTTTCAAAGCTTTAATGAGCATTGAAACGTATAAAAATTGTTTAGAAAAATTATATGACTGAGCCTTGTGGGCCTAAGAAAAATTGCCCGTTCGGCGTGATTATGTGAGGTTTCAGGAGGAGGAGCAGGCGGAGGAGGAGGAATATTATACACAGATAGATGAAGCAAAAAGGTCCCCGTTTTGGATGGTGATAGAGAACGATGCTTCCATCCGCGGGTGCAGCCTACGTATTGTTTAGGTATCGCTGCTGTCCGCTGGTGGAGAAGAGAAGTCTGGGGAAATCCAGGCTTTGTTCATCTTGATGAGTGTAAGCCTGTCGGCACTGTCGGTTGACAGGCGGGTACGCTTATCCGTGATGATTCCCCCAGCCACACTAAACACACTCTCTGACAGGACGCTAGCCGCAGGACAAGCAAGCACCTCCAGGGCATACAGCGCGAGTTCAGGCCACGTGTCCAGCTTCGACACCCAGTAGTTGTAGGGGGCAGAGGCGTCACCGAGGACGGTCGTGCGATCGGCTACGTACTCCCTCACCATCCTTTTACAGTGCTCCCGCCAACTCAGCCTTGACTGGGGACCGGTGACACAGTCTTGCTGGGGAGCCATAAAGCTGGCAAAGGCCTTGGATAATGTTCCCCTGCCTGCGCTGTACATGCTGCCTGATCTCTGCGCCTCCCCAGCTACCTGGCCGCGGAAATGCGCCTTCGGCCACCAGCGCTGTCGGATGGGAAGTTTGCCATCAGTTTGTCCACCAGCGCCCTGTGGTACAGCATCATTCTCGAACCCCTTTCCTCTTCGGGAATGAGAGTGGAAAGGCTCTCCTTATACCGTGGGTCGAGCAGTGTGTACACCCAGTAATCCGTAGTGGCCAGAATGTGTGTAACGCGAGGGTCACGAGAAACGCATCCTAACATGAAGTCAGCCATGTGTGCCAGGGTACCTGTACGCAACACATGGCTGTCCTCACTCGGAAGATCACTTTCAGGATCCTCCTCCTCCTCCTCTGGCCATACACGCTGAAAGGATGACAGGAGAGCTGCATCTGTACCCTCAGCAGTTGGCCAAGCTGTCTCTTCCCCCTCCTCCTCATGCTCCTCCCTCCCCTCCCCCCCCCCTCCTCCTCCTCCTCCTCCTCCTCCTCTGGTCATACACGCTGAAAGGATGACAGGCAAGCAGCATCTGTCCCCTCAGCAGTGGGCCAAGCTGTCTCTTCCCCCTCCTGCTCATGCTCCTCCCCCTCCTCCTCAACGCGCTGAGATATAGACAGGAGGGTGCTCTGACTATCCAGCGACATACTGTCTTCCCCCGCCTCCGTTTCCGATTCCAAAGCGTCTGCCTTTATGCTTTGCAGGGAAATTCTCAAGAGGCATAGCAGAGGAATGGTGACACTAATGATTGCAGCATCCCCGCTCAGCATCTGGGTAGACTCCTCAAAGTTTCCAAGGACCTGGCAGATGGCTGCCAACCAGGCCCACTCTTCTGTAAATAATTAAGGAGGCTGACTCCCACTACGCCGCCCATGTTTGAGTTGGTATTCTGCAATAGCTCTACGCTGCTCATAGAGCCTGGCCAACATGTGGAGCGTAGAGTTCCACTGTGTGGCCACGTCGCACAGCAGTCGGTGCACTGGCAGATTAAACCGATGTTGCAGTGTCCGCAGGGTGGCAGCGTGCGTGTGGGACTTGCGGAAATATGCGCAGAGCTGGCGCACCTTTCCGAGCAGGTATGACAAGTGTGGGTAGCTTTTCGGAAAGCGCTGAACCACCAAATGAAAACACATGGGCCAGGCATGGCACGTGCATGAGGCTGCCGAGTTGCAGAGCCGCCACCAGGTTACGGCCGTTGTCACACACGACCATGCCCGGTTGGAGGCTCAGCGGCGCAAGCCAGCGGTCGGTCTGCTCTGTCAGACCCTGCAGCAGTTCGTGGGCCGTGTGCCTCTTATCTCCTAAGCTGAGTAGCTTCAGCACGGCCTGCTGACGCTTGCCCACCGCTGAGCTGCCATGCCGCGCGACACCGACTGCTGGCGACGTGCTGCTGCTGCTGACACATCTTGATTGCGAGACAGAGGTTGCGTAGGAGGAGGAGGAGGGTGGTTTAGTGGAGGAAGCATACACCGCCGCAGATACCACCACCGAGCTGGGGCACGCAATTCGGGGGGTGGGTAGGACGTGAGCGGTCCCAGGCTCTGACTCTGTCCCAGCCTCCACTAAATTCACCCAATGTGCCGTCAGGGAGATATAGTGGCCCTGCCCGCCTGTGCTTGTCCACGTGTCTGTAGTTAAGTGGACCTTGGCAGTAACCGCGTTGGTGAGGGCGCGTACAATGTTGCGGGAGACGTGGTCGTGCAGGCCTGGGACGGCACATCGGGAAAAGTAGTGGCGACTGGGAACTGAGTAGCGCGGGGCCGCCGCCGCCATCATGCTTTTGAAAGCCTCCGTTTCCACAAGCCTATAAGGCAGCATCTCCAGGCTGATCAATTTGGCAATGTGCAAGTTTAACGCTTGAGCGTGCGGGTGCGTGGCGGCGTACTTGCGCTCGCACTCAAACAGTGGCGCTAGCGACGTCTGGACGCTGCACTGAGAGACATTGCTGGATGGGGCCGAGGACAGCGGAGGTGAGGGTGTGGGTGCAGGCCAGGAGACGGTAGTGCCTGTGCCCTGAGAGGGGGGTTGGATCTCAGTGGCAGGTTGGGGCACAGGGGGAGAGGCAGTGGTGCAAACCGGAGGCAGTGAACGGGCATCATCCCACCTTGTGGGGTGCTTGGCCATCATATGCCTGCGCATGCTGGTGGTGGTGCCTCCCCAGCTGATCTTGGCGCGACAAAGGTTGCACACCACTGTTCGTCGGTCGTCAGGCGTCTCTGTGAAAAACTGCCACACCGTAGAGCACCTTGACCTCTGCAGGGTGGCATGGCGCGAGGGGGCGCTTTGGGAAACAGTTGGTGGATTATTCGGTCTGGCCCTGCCTCTACCCCTGGCCACCGCACTGGCTCGGCCTGTGCCCACACCCTGACTTGGGCCTCCGCGTCCTCGGCCGCGTCCACGTCCTCTAGGCCTACCCCTACCCCTCAGCATGCTGTATTACCAGTAATGCAGAAACAGAACGCTGTAATTAATTGTGCCGCTTATTGGCCTATGGTTGGAGGCTGACTTCGCTTACGGAACGTTAGGAAATAATTTGGCGCAAGCCTGCTATAACACTTAGCTGGCTGCGTATGATTTTGTAGAACTACTACACCCAGCACAGACAGACCCAGAACACTGAGCACAGTCACAGGCAGGCCAAATAGATTTTTTCCCACAAATTTTTTTTGCAAAGGCCCACTGCCTATATTCAATCAATAATATGTTTTCTGTCCCTGCCTAAGCACTTCTGGCCCTGGAGTATTACTGCATGGCGCAATGCTCTGCACGGCCGATATACCAAAAAAAAAAAAATGTGCAACACTGCAAAAAGCAGCCTCCACAGTACTGCACACAGTTAGATGTGGCCCCAAGAAGGACCGTTGGGGTTCTTGAAGCCTAAAATACTCCTAACACTCTCCCTATAGCAGCTCCAACAAGATAGCACTTTCCCTGAACTATGTCAGAATGCATCTGTGGCGAGCCGCGGGAGGGGCCGATTTTTATACCCGGGTGACACCTGATCTCCCCAGCCACTCACTGCAGGGGGGTGGTATAGGGCTTGAACGTCGCAGGGGGAAGTTGTAATGCCTTCCCTGTCTTTCAATTGGCCAGAAAAGCACGCTAACGTCTCAGAGATGAAAGTGAAAGTAACCCGAACATCGCGTGGTACTCGTCACGAGTAACGAGCATCTCGAACACGCTAATACTCGAACGAGTATCAAGCTCAGACGAGTACGTTCGCTCATCTCTACCAGTTACGCATGAACCCTCTTGAGGAATTTGGGCCTGTATTGAAAGCGTGGAAGATCCTGATAAACTTGTACTCCCAAATTCTTCTATGACTAAGGCCCCCTGCACACGGGCGGAAATTCCATGGCAGGATTTCACGCAGATTTCACGCGGGCTGGGTGGCTGCCGGCACATCACAGAGCAGAGCAGACACGGAAGAAGGTGAGGCGCAATGATCACTGCAGGGGAGCGAGTCGGATCCTGCTGCGAGAATTCTTGCATCAGAATCAGCTCGCAGGATTTAAATCGCAGCATGCTGCAAATTGCCGCGATTCTCCATAGTGAGCCTATCTGTCAGATAGGCTCAGCGCGGAGAGCCCTCAGCTCTCCCGTGCGGCGACTCCCGTGGCGGAGATCTGCGGCAGGATATTGCTACGCCCGTGGACAGGAGCCCTTAGTCTCTGGGCATCCTGCAGCTTGTTGCACCTGCTGCACAGTCACTGTTTATGCTGTCCTCTTCCACAGGCTATTGCACCCAACTCTCACTTGGTCTACACAGCAGAATCCCTCTGCACACTTCAATAGCCCTGCAGTGCTGTCTTGATCCTTTTTGGGGCTTTTGTGCTGCTCTTCTAATCCCGGGCAGCCTATCACTGTAACCACAGAAATGGAAATTCAACCTTGAGAATCACAGAAAAGTCTCTGCACGCAAAGACAAATTGGGTTACTTACTAATACTGTCTAAAAGTTAGACTGTAATAAAATACGCCAAATTTATCATAGTGGCTTTGCTGAATGATAGAGCCCTGTATGATGTAATGTTAGGGCAGCAGACCTGAAGGTTGTGGGTTCAATCCCTGCTTGGTTCAGAAAGCCGGCACAAGGTTGACTCAGCCTTCCGAGTTTGCTAACATGAGAACCCAGCTTGCTGGGTGGTAAAAGATGACTGGGTAAGGCACTGGCAACCACCCCGCAATGACAGTCTGCCAAGATAACGTCACTATCTGACGTCACCCTAGGTGTCAGTCATGGCTCGGTGCTTGCACCAGGGGGCTTTACCTTATCTACTTTTGCTAAATGATAAATCTGTAGAATTTTAAGACTGTCTAGTTGAAGTATGGACCACCTATTATTTAGCTTAGTTTACGCTAGAAATTGGGCCAATAATATAATACAATTTCCATCAATCTGGTGCAATTTGTCCCTTTTACGGGCAAGTTGGAAAAACTGTCCAAAAGTGTCTAAATGTGGCGCAAAGCATGTGAGCTGTAATTTGTGCCAGAAAACTGTCGTATTTTGAATACTAAATATGCCCACACACAAAGTGTACAGCTTCCTAGTGCTGGGGGTGACAACTAAGGTCTTACGTTCCTGTGGGCAAACAAGCACCGGGCCCACACGAACGTTACCCAAAGAACTCAGAATAGTGCCAACAGACAACTGACAGACTGTGAGATAATAGACAGTGCCGGCACTCAGAACACGGAAGGGGAAACTAACCCTGTGCTGAAGGGAAGATGGTGAGGCCCTTCCTAACAGCGGGGCGATCGCCTCGATAAAGGCGGCCTCACGTTGGAACCTCGGCCCTGGCTTTCCCAGAATAGGTGGTACATGGAACCCGGACAAGAACAGACAATCCAAATGCACAAACAGGAAACTGACAGATGACAAACACACTTACCACTCAACCTCGCACGCTAAAGCAGATGATAAAGCGGAATATAAAAACAAGGGATTAGTTCATGCATTTAACCTGCAAGCTCAACGATCAAGGGTCCTCGTGTCTTGTGGTCCCTACTTTAGTAAGACACATAATCAGGCAGCACAGGACATAAAACGCACAGCAAGCTGCAAAGCAAGATGTCCAAACACTACACACACAGCAAGCTGCAGGGAGACACAACACATACACAGGCAGACAAGACTGAGGGGATACAGGTTCCTCTTACAGAGGGGCTGGAGTATATATCTACACCCAGACCCAGGGGATTGGCTGACTTGAGCAACCACAGCCAGCCAGTTCAATTAACCCCTCACCTGTGAAGGTGTGCACCAGGAAGCCTGTACAACAACAGGTCCCAGATGCACAACCGAACATAAGGCACTAGAGAGGACAAGCGAGAAAGGGGTGTGTAAACATATGCAATATAGTCACCAACAATTTTCCAATGAACATCAGTCCCGGAGTTATCGTCAATTTGTTCAGAATTCTGATCAGTCATTTCTATTTCCTCCTGGGAAAGCTGGGTGACGAATAATATGATGACTATTAAAGTTGCCAGCTATGTATTATCTGTTGCTACATCGTTCTCCCTGGTGCAGCAGTTAAATGACAAATTCAGCTGTGCTACTTCTGTGATAAGCAGAGTCTTTTATGTCAGGAGCTCATCCCATGTCTTCATGCTGCTGGATGAATCTGCTTTCCCATACATTGATGATGGCCACCTGTCCTAGAAGTTGCAGATCTGAATGTAATTTGAGTACAAGACATAATTTAGTAGGACCGCAGTTCTGTATCAATAAATTAAGGGGGTTACAGAGTTACTTACCGTTATATGGAGATAATTCTCATTAGTTGGGGTTTAGAACCCACAATCTGCTATCATAATTCTGGCAACGTACGCAGCTATCTTGTGCCAGTCCATCTACAATATTCTAGTCGTATAGTTTGATTTCTGTTATAATTTTGTGATGTGTTCAGATGTAGGAGCCATATGGAAGAGGAAGAGAGCAGAGCGTCTGAGATGATGGAGGAGCAAAACAGGGTTAGATGCGTAGCAATAATGGTAGGATCCAGCTATTTTGCAGTTGGGTCCTGTTGTTGGGACCTTGCCACCCCCGCTTTCCAATTCTGTACCGCTTTGCTGTCTTCCTTTACTTCTCCTCAAGCTCTGTTAGGTAAGGTCTGGTGGTATATTTTTCTGTCCATGCACTTGCAGGATGAATCTATGCAGTTCAACTCATTACAGCCACAAGAACAACTTGTCCCACAGTCCAAGCTTATATCAGCGCTTGGAGCATTATAAGAGGAGGGACTGATATCAGTGGAAATGTCTCTGGAGGATCTCAGCTCTAGAGATGGCTGTTAACAAGGAGCAATATATTGTTCTCACTAGCACTGCAATGCCCATTCCGCAAAAGCGTGCGTCAATGCAGTTAAGCATGTGGGAATCTGGCTTGAAACCCATAATAAATGTAACGCAAATCTATTTTTTTAGTGCGAATTGAGCCAATATTTTGGTACATTTATTGCTTATTTACATAGATGCATTTGCAATGCACATTATGCATGCAAAATTTGCGCGTGCAATACACAGTGAATGATATCCATTTATTTTAATGGGTGCGGTCACATATGCAATTTTTGCGTGCGTATTTCGGTTGCGCAAAAAAACAAAATGCAGCATGTCCTATTATTGTCCTTATTGCGTAAGAAAATGGTACATATTAAACTAATTAAATATTTTTTTTTAATCTAAAATAAAGCGTTTTTTTGCTGAAACATCCCTCTAAAGTGTTATCCCTTCCTTCTACCTTGCAGTCCACTGTCTGCTCTCAGATCATTGATTTTGGACCCTTGGGTGAGGAATAGAGATGAGCGAGCGTACTCGGTAAGGACAGATATTCAAGCGAGATTCGGGTGCCGGCAGGGGGCGGTGGGGGAGAGCGGGGGGAATGGGGGGGAGATCTCTCTCTCCCCCCTGCTCCCTCCTGCACACTCCTGCAACACAGCGCTCACCCCTACCGGCACCCGAATCTTTGCAGGCGAGCAGGCAGGTACTTGGTAAGGACGATACTCGCTCGAGCATCTGTCCTTACCGAGTACCTTCGCTCATTTCTAGTGAGGAGTCATCCTGCTTAACAAACTGTATGCAGAGTAAAGAGAGGAGAGGAAGGGAGAGACACTCGCATATAGACGTGAATGCTGGAGTTAATGCTGAAATATCCTTTTGTTTCTCTCTAAGAATAGATACATATGTGTCCCAGGCAGGTATAAATTCACTTACTGCTGATTTTCTAACCACATCTGCTGGAAGTTTGTTCCAAGCATCTACTACTCTTTCAGTTAAATAATGTATTGGACATTGCTTGTGAAAATAAATGCATAAGGAACAGCGATGGTTTAGATGGTGGCGGCTCTAAGGATACTTGCAGCAGTTGCAGTGGTGGCGTCAGCAGTGGCTGGGTTGGTGGCAGTTGGAGCAATGGTTCTAACGGTGGTTGGGGTTGCGCAGCATCCCTTAGGGTAACTCCGAACACAGGGCATACATTGAGGATCTGGGAGGGTAGAGTGGACACTTGTCACGGTGGCACTTACCAGGCTCCCTCCTGGAGGGACACACGCAGCTTTGGCCAGAGCATCGCTGGGTCTCTTCCGGACACCCCTAGGAGAGGGTAAATAAATGAAGGAGCCGCAGACAGTATTAAAGTACGTCAGGTCCCTGGGAATGGTCAGGGCCTGGCAAAACTTTAGAAAACTTGGTGCAAGGAACAAATTGCAAAAGACAGCAGATTTTGAGGTCAGGGAGGAAATACAAGATGACACCCATCCTGCAGTCCCAATTATCTGACAGGAACCGCTCCTGGCAGGGGAACTCTCCAGAGGAAGACAGGGGTAAAGTCACTCCACAGACACTCTCGTAGGTCAGTACCTCTCCACAGTGATCTCGGCCTTTTCTGGACACTCTCACTCTCACTCTCTCTCTCTTACTTCTCTTCTTCTATCTCCTCATGGTTCCTGGCATAGGAACCCTCAAGAACCGCTCCTCTTCTTACATAATCCACAACATGAGGGTTGAAGGTACATTTGCAGGTATCTCCCAGTCTCATGCAAACATTAACCTCTCATTTGCTGCAGCTGTGCAATACACATAACAAGATGACAAAACAACTTTGCACAGCGCATCAACAAAAGGCATTTATGACATTTATGGAGGGGCCAGCAATATAGACTTCTGGCCACTACATTTGCATTGGTGGTAGCAGTGGTGGTGATTGCCGTAGTGGCAGCAGTGGTGTCAGTAATGGTAGCAGCAGTGACTGTGTAGTGGGTTGGGTAGTATAAGTGGTACTAAAAAGTTTTACCACTTCATACAGTCTTTCCCTTGTGCACAGTGACACTTCGCAGGTTTTAGCTGAAGCCATATTTAGAATCTATCATTACTGTGATAAATATCATCTTTCCCCCGAGGCCACGTACTGATGAGAAGGAAGTTCTGCAGCTGCATAATTAACAGTCTTCAACAACATATAGCCCGCAGCTCTCTCTTTACATAATAAATATATATATATATATATATATATATATATATTTATATTTATGTTTTATATATATATATATATATATATATTTATTTATTTATGCAATCTAAAGGTGAAGCCATGCCATGGTGCTTTGAAACAGGTTGCAGGTGGATATTGTGATGGCGCAGTGGTGATAGACAGAGATGAAGCAGTTTTAATGCAGCAAAAATAAACTTCACTAAACAGAAATATTATGTACCTTCTATCACTCCACAGAGGAGTTCGGTACTTTAGTGTTGCATAACAAAATCACAATAGAGTCTGCTATTCTCTTACAGAACATATGAACTTGAGCGATTGTCCTTCAAGCAATTAACATTTTTTCCTGCAATTGTCCTTTTGAAGGGAACGTGTCATCATGTTTGAGTCTCATTAACTATATTGTGGGGCTCAAGGGTGTTGAAACTAGGAGTCCAGGTAGCTGTGTCCAGAATGTTCGGCAGATTCAGGGTCTCTTCCTATTTCCTATCACTGACCTCATCTTTTGGACGGTGCCGCACTCACGGAGCCTCTAATCATCCTCTCTCCCTGCTGCATCACGGATAGTGGCGGGGCTTCAAATCCACAGCCTTCAGAGCGGTGGCTGCCTTGTCTGTGTGAAGGGAGTGAGGCGGGATCCTTCCACCCTCTTACAGCTGAACGATTTTGTAGTAAAATGTTGTAGCCATTGGCTACCGTGAGTGGACAGGCTTTTAGATGTGTGCAGTACCTGACTGTGTCCTCACCAAAGAGTGCTATTACACAAGCAACAGCGGCTGCTGCTAACGCTCACATTATACTGCTTTTTGCCCGGTTGCACTTGGACTTCCAACTGCAGCCCAACCTTTAGCAACTGTGAGTGTTAGCAGTGTGTGAGCGTTCACACTAATGCCCATGTAATAGCACCCTAAGGGCCTTTTCACTCCGCAGTCTTTGTATAGTATTTTGCATAGGTATCGTAAGCCAAAACTCGGAGTGGGTGCAAAATACACTCCTTGTCCACAAAAATCCATTCCTAGAAGAAGTTGTTGGAATTAAATGAAACTTATTACTGATTACAATATCAGAGCAAAGGATATTTATTACGGAAAACTGACCCCTTGAAAGGAGGCTCTAGTACCCTGTTGTACCACCTCTAGCTGGGATACAAGGTGTGGTATGGGTGGGCATGGAGGCTCTAGTACCCTGTTGTACCACCTCTAGCCTGGATACAAGGTGTGATATGAGCAGGCATGGAGGCTCTAGTACCCTCTTGTACCACCTCTAGCTTGGATATAAGATGTGATAGGGGTGGGCATGGGGGCTCTAGCACCCTTTTGTACCGCCTCTAGCTTGGATACAAGGTGTGATATGAGCAGGCATGGAGGCTCTAGTACCCTCTTGTACCGCCTCTAGCTTTGAGACAAGATGTAAAATGGGCGGGCATTGAGGCTCTAGTACCCTGTTGTACCACCTCTAGCTTGGATACAAGATGTGATTTGAGCAGGCATGGAGGCTCTAGTACCCTGTTGTACCACCTCTAGCTTGGATATAAGATGTGATAGGGGTGGGCATGGGGGCTCTAGCACCCTTTTGTACCGCCTCTAGCTTGGATACAAGGTGTGATATGAGCAGGCATGGAGGCTCTAGTACCCTCTTGTACTGCCTCTAGCTTTGAGACAAGATGTAAAATGGGCGGGCATTGAGGCTCTAGTACCCTGTTGTACCACCTCTAGCTTGGATACAAGATGTGATTTGAGCAGGCATGGAGGCTCTAGTACCCTGTTGTACCACCTCTAGCTTGGATATAAGATGTGATAGGGGTGGGCATGGGGGCTCTAGCACCCTGTTGTATCGCCTCTTGCTTGGATACTAGATGTGATACGGATGGGCATGGAGGCTCAAGTACCCTATTGTACCACCTCTAGCTTGGATACAGGATGTGATACTGGCAGGCATGGATACTCTAGTGCCCTGTTGTACCGCCTCTAGCTTAGATATAAGATGTGATAGGGGCGGGCATGGAGGCTCTAGTACCCTGTTGTATCACCTCTAGTTTGGATACAAGATGTGATATGAGCAGGCATAAAGGCTCTAGTACCCTGTTGTACCGCCTCTAGCTTGGATATAAAATGTGATAGGGGCGGGCATGGGGGCTCTAGTACCCTGTTGTACCGCCTCTAGCTTGGATACTCGATGTGATACTGGAGGGCATGGAGGCTCTAATACCCTGTTATACTGCCTCTAGCTTAGAGACAAAAAGTGATAGGGGTGGGCATGGAGGCTCTAGTACCCTATTGTACTGCCTCTAGCTTAAATATAAGATGTGATACGGGCGGGCATGGGGGCTTTTGTACCCTGTTGTACCGCCTCTAGCTTGGATACTAGATGTGATATGGATGGGCATGGAAGCTCTAATACCCTATTGTACCACCTCTAGCTTGGATACAAGATGTGATATGGGTAGGCATGGAGGCTCTAGTACCCTGTTTGGCCACCTCTAGCTTCGATACAAAATGTCATGCAGGTGGGCATGGAGGCTGTGGTACCCTGTTGTACTACCTCTAGCTTGGATACAAGATGTGTTGGGGGCGGGCATGGAGGCTCTAGAACCCTGTTGTACTGTCTCTAGCTTAGATATAAGATGTGATAGGGGCGGGCATGGGGGCTCTAGTACCCTGTTGTACCTCCTCTAGCTTGTATGCTAGATGTGATATGGATGGGCATGGAGGCTCTAGTACCCTATTGTACCACCTCTAGCTTGGATACAAGATGTGATATGGGTGGGCATGGAGGCTCTAGTACCCTGTTTGGCCACCTCCAGCTTGGATACAAGATGTCATGCAGGTGGGCATGGAGGCTGTAGTACTCTGTTGTACCACCTCTAGCTTGGATACAAGATGTGATATGGGCAGACATGGAGGCTGTAGTACCCTGTTGTACCACCTCTAGCCTGGATGTAAGATATGACACAGGCGGGCATGGAGGCTCTAGTACCCTGTTGGGCCACCTCTAGCTTGGATACAAGATATGATACTGGCGGACATGGAGGCATACAGGTTCTGTATGGTATCCTGCGGCATATCAGTCGGCATTTGCTGTAAGTGAGCCTCTAGACCACACAAACTAGTAGGGTGTTGAAGTTGGCATCCCAGATAGTCCCAAACATGTTAAACCTGGTGACCAAGCAGCCATAGAAGTGTGACAATGTTGTGGGGACATTCCCTTGTGTGTGCAGCCAAGCATTATCCTCCTGGAAAATCCATCTAAGAAGCCACCATGAGAGGAACACATGTGGCTGCAGGATGTCCTGAACATATCGCTGAGCTGTCATTGTCTGGCTGGAAAACTGTTATAAGAGTTACACATAGGCGCTGTGCAGCACACATAGAATGGCAACTGGGCGGAGTTTGTGACTAGCACAGTATAGGACTGGATACAGTGTAAGAGAAATTTTCAAGAGACTTTGCCATAAATATATTGTAGACTGCACTTCCATTACAAAACTTACCACTTCTAAATCTTCCCTCACCGGCACAGAGTGACACTCCACCTGCGGCATCTTCCTTCATGTGTAAGGACAAAGCTTCCATTCATTTTGGCGGTGACTCCAGGAATACCCGTCTGCTCTCATTGTCTCCCTGTTGGATATTTTTAGTCATCTATTCTTGTCTCCTTTGTGTTCACAGCTGCAAATGTTCTCCCAATAATTCACAACTAATGAGTACGCCGTAATGTTTGCATCCGTGTGCGGCAGCAGAGCATGAACGCAGATCAGTTTGGGGGTGACCGAGAATAATAGGGGAAGTATGGTGTAAAGTGCCGCCTACATGGACCAAATGCTCATTCAGTGTGAATAGTGAATGATAAATGGAGGCTGTAATAACAATAATAGCCAAGAACTGTGATCGGTCACGGCGCTCATTACGTGCGTCCAAATCCAAAATTCATATATGATTGGCGGATCTGAAGATGCTGCATGTGAAGAGAAAAATGGGGAAAACATGCACAAACATTTTTGATCTTTTTTTCTCTGCTTGGCACAATTGGCTTAGCGGGAGGGATGGGACCTTCTGTGGCCCGGCAGAATTACTAGCACAAACTATAGAGAGATCTACGCCAACTCAAAGCTGCTGTAGATTAGATATTGAGGTGCATGGACAGGCAAAAGACGCGCAAAATTTATTAAGGGATGTGTGCTTCTCAATCAATTAGGTGCATCTCACCCCCACACACTTTATATTTAGACGGGCGTATGAAACTAAATCTGGGTCTCTGTGTTTAAATGTCATAAAATAATTGGAAAATCCTGAACACAGTAAAGAGAAAAGTGGGGAAAGAAATCTTTACCTCAGTCCGTTGGAGAATAGGACTGCTGGAAGAAGGATGGGGTGACGTTAGGAGGAGGAGGAGGTGAGGTCCTAGGTAGAGATGAGCGAACGTACTCGGATAAGCACTACTCGTCCGAGTAATGTGCTTTATCCGAGTATCGCTGTACTCGTCCTGAAAGATTCGGGGCGCTCCGCTACTGACAGGTGAGTCGCAGCGGGGAGCGGGGCAGAGCGGGCGGGAGAGAGGGAGAGAAAGATCTCCCCTCCGTTCCTCCCCGCTCTCCCCTGCAGCTCCCCGCTCCGCAGCGCGTCCCGAATCTTTCAGGACGAGCGGGGAGGTACTCGGATAAAGCACATTACTCGGACGAGTAGTGCTTATCCGAGTACGTTCGCTCATCTCTAGTCCTAGGCTTTTCATCTGTCAGGTTCCAATATAAATATGGTTACTCAAAGTCTTAGTGGTGAAGACATTAAAAATATCATTAAAATATTCTATTCCCACTCTCACTAATGCCCCGATTAGTTGGAACGAGTTCTTCAGAAAATCGTCCAAACGAATGAAAGTGAATGATATAATCGTTTAGTTTAAACGTGGGCAAACGACTAAACAACGAACTAGAATCGTGAGGTTCTCACTCGTTAATCAGTTTCAGCCGGCATAAAAAACAACGCCGGCTTGTGCAGTTATTGTGTCCTTTACACACTGATCATTCACTGAACAACGAGTCTAAATGGGCTGCCCAAGTGTGAACGCTCTGGGGATGACGTCACCAGCTCGTTCCATCAGGCAAACGAGAGACATTAGATTCTCGGCTCATGAAAGAGGGCCATGATGGAAACAATGCAGAGTATAGAGATCAAACTTTCTGTCTCCCTCCTTCACATTTTCTACATGGTGTAGAGATGTAATGTAATACATCACGGTTGCATCTCAGGAGTAAACAAAAGGAAGCTTTGGCGAAACACATGTCTGGGTGCAGGTTGTAAGGTGGGCTTTACACATTATGTACTGCTGCTTATATGCATAGAATTAATGCTTTGTATGCTTGATGTGTCATTTTGTACGATTAAATGTTTGTTGATATATAATTTTGCATACATGCACTCTTTGAGCCTATATTTAATTCTATGAACTTGATATGTTGCATGCCTTTCTTACACCTGTCTGCTGCACATTGGAGACTCATCTCTATTGTACTGTAACATCTTTTTAATTGTAATGGATAAAATATAGAAAAGTTTTTTTTATGGAAGCTTTGCGTGCTGACCTATTCATTTTGGATGGTGTAGAGATGTTAGTCATGGCCTAACCAACGACTGTTGTTCATATGCTTCAGCAATTTTTCTGAGCGACAATCTGAGCAATAGTTTGGTGTCAGGGACTAGAGACTTATTGGTGCAAGTTATTACCAAACTCTAACCCACTGCTGCCAGCTGTTACACACTGGTTAAAAATCTCACCAAATAGGTCGCAGTACCACTTTACCCCTGAATATTTGGCATATCCAAACCATATAACAGAGACTAATCACATTATTAGAGGTGGTTGCAGGATGCGCGTAGGTCCCTTCTCATATCTCTGTGTTGGAGCTGCACCGCCTGGTGATAACTTTTAAGATTTGCTCCTAATCTGAATGTAGAATTGTCCTTTAAGTAGGCTGAGTGACCCAACCCCTCCCTCGTTGTGCCTATTCTCCTCTATCTGTACAAGGATCTGATGGGAGTTCTCTTGAGGACTCGGCTCATTATTCTGCTGCTCTTTTCCTTTCAAGTGCTGAGTTCCAGTAAAGAGCTGTGGGCCGAGTCTTGCTTTATGTAGCTATAGTTAAACTTACAGCCTTTTACTTTGGTACAAAACATTTGTATAGAAGTAAGAAGCAGATGGTTGTAAATAAAAGGACAAATCCTTCGATGAAGGTGGCTGGAACAAATGTCCTCAGGTAAGAGCGTCCGCAGCTCTGCAGTGTTTACAGGGAAGAGTTCAACAATACGAATGGGAAATGTTCTAGAATATTACAGAGGGGAACAGATTACAGCAGGAACAAGTCCTTGAGTTAACATCCTGTATTATAGAGTGTTGAAGAGCTGTCTGCACTATTTTGGTGGTGTAGGCACTGTGTACATACACTTTAGGGCTTTTACCCACTAGCGTTTTTTTAATGCCGCGATATCGCTGCGTTTTTTAAAATGCAAATGTCAATGGGACTTTCTAATGTTAAAATTACATCGCACAAAAACTGCAAAGCACAAACTTGCGATTTTTTGCGATGCGATTTTAACATTAGAAAGTCCCATTGACATTTGCTTACCCAATACCATTACGTTTTCACTTAAAATTCGCAGCGGTTTTTTTTTCTCCAGGTGTCTATGGGACTTGTCAATGTTAAAATTGCAACACGTCAAAATCGCAATTTACCGCGAAATCGTGATTTTGCCGCGTCGCGATTTTAACATCAACAAGTCCCATAGACACCTGCAGAAAAAAAAGCTGCGAATTTCGCTGTGTGAAAAGAACTGTAGTGGGTAGGCACCCTTATAATGAAAAAAGTTTAGTTCCGTGTTAGCCAGTAGAGTAAAATATGATTGTTCCCAGCAACAGAAACCAAGTAACCTTGTAGATATGATACCTTTTAATAGCTAATAAAAATACATGATGTTAATGCGAGCTTTCGAACCTCTCAGGATTTTTCCTCAGAGCCTCAAAAGTGAACCTGCTTGCTTGTTAATATAGCATTAGGGAGGATGCACACAGGCGGAAATTCTGCTGCGAGATTTCCTGCAGAATTTTCACCAGTGCACACTGCCATAGGATTGCATAACTTTATGCAATCCTATACAGACGGACGCGATTTGACCGTGTGAAAATCTGCGCAGTAAACAAACCGCGCATGTCCTATGTCACCTCTGACGCACCGGCTCTGCGCATGCCGGCAGCTGGCGCATAGCAGAGCGGAGGAGACGCCAGAGGAGGTGAGCCGTGGGGGTCACTGCAGAGGCATGGCTCGCATCCCGCTGTGAGAATTCTTGCAGCGGGATCCGACCCGGTTGTCTGCATGAGGCCTTACTCATTTTTATTTCTTTGTTGATAAATAAATATTGTGTATTTGTTGTAACTCCTTCTGGTGCATTGTGTCCTGAATCTGCACTGCAATACCACCACCCACAACACACCCATGCTAAGCAATGAGTTAGAAGCTGTTTTTGCTCCGTGTTAATTCCGCAGCATTTACATTACAAGTCATGTGGATCTTTTCCACAACGAATCCTGAGCGTTTTTTTTTTTTTAAACACTGCGGATTCTAATTCCACAGCATGTCTATTTATGCTGCAGAATCGCGCTGCAGAATTTAACTTTTGCAATACAAGGGTTAAATTCCGCAACAGTTCCTCAAGTAAAAAAAACAGCCAAATCCGCATCATTGAGGAATGACCACAGCGATTCCGTCATGTGAGAAGGCGGCCTTAGTCAATGACCTTTGTCTGCGCTGATGAGCTATAACGATCAGCAAGGAGGAGAACATCCTACAATAATGTGGAGACCTGGCACAGATCCAGAACAATTCTCATCGCAGATAAAGTTTAATCACCTAGAGAGTGTAAAACGCGACATAAAAGGAAACAAATAATCTTCATTACCGGCGCCGGGGAGCGACTGAGCTGCGATAACATTATCTGCTGCTCAGATTTATCATCCTCTGGACACGAATTGCGCAGAGAAGAATAATGTTTTATAAAAGGATATAAAGAGAGGAAGCAACATACAGACTCCAAAAATCCGGCATCCGTTGGTCCAGACTGGAGTTTGCACACATCAAATACAAGAAAAGTCCTTTAATTTTCTGTTATGAAGATATGATAAATGCTGGATTATCAGATAATGTGGATTATTGGACAATCATACAAAGGAACATAAAAGACCAAGTCCAATATCACCTGCAACGTGCTTTGTCTTATCATCTCTTCTGCTTTTAGTTTCATGAACCCCATATTATTTCACAGTTCAGTATCTGAACCCAGTGCCGGACTATCAAGATCTCAGATGTTACCCCCACTGTAGAGGTGACTCTTTACAAATCCTGAATTTTAAAACTTGGATGGTAAAGACTTACAATAGGGGTTCACATGACAGAATTTGACTCAGATTTTTCGTCTGGATTGTGCTTCTAAAATCTGCACCTGCTTCGGCTCTCCAAATGTATGGCTGCAAACCTGCATGTGGATTTAGCAGTTTTCAACGGGCAAATTTGCATGCAGAATTCCAAACACAGATTCCATGCAGAAGTAGTCCAGAATCCGCGTCAAGAAGTGACATGTCACTGTTTTTGCCTCATGGATTTGAAATCTGTGTACAGAAAAATGTATGTCATATAGACAATGGTGCAGATCATAGAATAGTAGAGTTGGAAGGGACCTCCAGGGTCATCGGGACCAACCCCCTGCTGAATGCAAGATCACTAAATCATCCCAGAGAGATGTCTGTCCTGCCTCTGTTTGAAGACTTCCATTGAGGGGGAACTCGCCTCCTCCCGTGGTAACCTGTTCCATTCATTGATCACCCTCACTGTCTAATATTTAATCTGTGTCTCCTCCCTTTCCGTTTCATCCCATTGCTTCTAGTATTTCCTTGTGCAAATGAGAATAGGGCTGATCCCTCTGCAGTGTGACAGCCCTTCAGATATTTGTAGACAGCTATTAAGTCTCCTCTCAGCCTTCTTTTTTGCAAGCTAAACATTCCCAGATCCTTTAACTATTCATCATAGGACATGATTTACAGACTGTTTATCCTCCTGGTAGCTCTTCCCTGAACCTCCTCCAGTTTGTCTATGTCTTTTTTAAATTGCAGTGCCCGGAACTGGACACAGTAATACAGATGAGGCCTGACTAAGGAAGAGTAGAGGGGGAGAATGACCTCATGTGATCTTGACTCTATGCTTCTCTTAATACATCCAAGAATTGTGTTTGTTTTTTTGCTGCTGCATCACACTGTTGACTCATGTTCAGTGATCTGTTCATGATCGGTTAGTATACCTAAGTATTTCTCTCATGTGCTGCTGCTTAGCTCAATTCCTCCCACTCTGTATGTGCGTGTTACATATTTTTTTGGCCAGATGTAGGGCCTTGCATTTCTCCTTGTTAAATACCATTCTGTTACTGTCCAAGCTTTTCTAGATCTTTTTGAATTCTCTGTCTCTTCTCTAGTGTTAGTTATCCCTCCTAGCTTTGTGTCATCGGCAAATTTGTTCAGTTTCCCATCAATTCCCTCCTCCATATCATTTCTAAAAATGTTGAACAACACTGGGCCCAGGACAGAGCCTTGTGGTACCCCACTTAATACATTCTTCCAACTGGATATTCAGCCATTTATGACCACTCTTTGAGTTTGATCACTCAGACAGTTGTGAATCCACCTAACAATTGCCTTGTCAATCCCATATTTGGTCATTTTTTTCAATAAGGATGGTATGAGATACTTTGTCAATTGTTTTACTAAAGTCAAGATTTACTATATCTACCTCCTTTCCCTGATCAACCCAGTTGGTGATTCTGTCATAGAAGGAAATTAGACTTGTTTGTTACAAACCCATGCTGGCTCAGGTTAATTTCATGCTGGTTAATAATTTGTTCAAAGATCTTTCTCGGTATAGAAGTCAGGCTCACTGGCCTTTAGTTTCCTGGGTCCACCTTATTCCCTTTTTTGAAGATGGGGACGACATTTTCCCTTCTCCAATCTTCTGTGACTTCTCCTGTTCTCCATGAATTTTCAGAGATTCAGGCAAGTGTTTCAGCAGTTACATCTGCTGCTTCGTTCAGTATCCTAGGATGTAATTCATCTGAACCTGGAAACTTAAATTCATTTAAGTTAGCTAAGTGTACCCTCACCATCTCTCTACTTATAGAGAGCCTCCATTCTTTTATTCCCCCAATAGCACAGGGAAGATCAGCTGATGTTACATTTACTTTCTGAGAGAAAACAGATATGAAATAGGAATTAAAAAATTTGGCCTTCTCAACATCATTTTTAATCAATTCCCCATTTTCATCCTGTAAACGTCTTATAGCAACTTTGACTTTTCTTTTGCTTCTTACATACCGCAAAATCCTTTTTTATTACTTTTGGCCCCTCTTGCAAGCCTCAATTCATTATTAGCTTTAGCTTTTCTGACACTTGCTATACAGACTGCATTATCTTCTTTTTCAGATATTCCCACCTCTTTGATAAATATATTTTTCTTCCTTTTTAGCATGTGTGCAAATTCTATGTTCATGCCTCCTGGTCTCTTTAAATGCTTCCCATTCTTCCTTCTTTTAGGGATTGTTAATGATCGTGCTTTGAGAATCTCATTTTGCAATATTTCCTAACCTTCTGAAAGTAATAGGCTACAGATTTGCCACTGAATGTGTGCCAAAATTCTGCCGTGTGAACATATATTGATGTGATGAGACCAACAGTCAGCAACAATCACCACAGTTCATGAAACTCAACAGGGGTTCTCTCATTATCCTAATAAGCATATCGTTCAGAGCAGTGAGTCCCATCCGGGGTGCTGTGGCACCCTAGTGTGCTTGGGAACCCGTCAGCTGGTAATTCTGCCTAAAGGCCTGTGCAGGTAATTATTTTTTACCGGCCATTAATATTAATATTAATGGTTGGTAAAAAATAATTAAAGGGGTTGTCTCGCGAAATCAAGTGGGGTTATACACTTCTGTATGGCCATATTAATGCACTTTGTAATATACATCGTGCATTAAATATGAGCCATACAGAAGTTATTCACTTACCTGCTCCGTTGCTAGCGTCCTCGTCTCCATGGTTCCGTCTAAATTCGCTGGCAGCTTGCTTTTTTAGACGCGCTTGCGCAGTTCGGTCTTCTGCTCTCAGCACGAGCCGCTTCAGCCTGCTAGCCGCTACAGCTCTTCTGCGCATGCGCAGAAGAGCTGTCACTTCTCGGGAGTGCGCTGGAGCGGCCATTCTGTACCATCCTCTCTTAGAGAGGGGTGCAGAAACTTGAGCCGCCCAGCTGTCCCGAGAAGCCGCCCAGCCGCCCAGCTGTCCCGAGAAGCCGCCCAGCCGTCCCGAGAAGCAGCCCTGCCGCCCAGGTAAGTGATGGGTCGGGGGTGATGTGTCACTAACAGGCGTGGGCCCCTCCGGCTGTCCTAGCGCTGGGCTCCGGAACCTAGCGCTGGGCTCCGGAACCTAGCGCTGGTCTCCGGAGCCTAGCGCTGGGCTCCGGAGCCTAGCGCTGGGCTCCGGAGCCTAGCGCTGGGCTCCGGAACCTACCGCTGTGGCCCGGGACCTTCACCTGTCTTGAGGGGACTGCCGCTGGGCCGAGGGGCCTTCGTCTGTTGTCAGGGTCTAGCGCGGGGGAGCCGGGTCTAGCGCGGGGGGGCCGGGGCCTAGCGCCGGTTACCTGCTGCCTGGCGGTGGGTGACTGTGTGCCGTGGTCGGCCGCGTTCAATCCCGGGGTCCGGTCGGTGGCTGCGGGGTGTCTGGTTGTCAGGGAGACACAGCTGGTAGCGTCTCGGGAGCGTGCACGTCGGGCTACAGCAAGCGACGGGAAAAGAGCCGGCGGCCATCTTGGGAAACTTTTTATAAGTTGCTGAAACGCTGGAACTGTAAGTACAAACCAGCTAGAAAAGTCATTTACAGGGGGGCTTAGTAATGTATGCTTAATTAGGGAGACTGGGCAAAAAAAAAAAATTCACTGCTTCCTCGAGACAACCCCTTTAAGACAGCCTATGGAACCTGTATCCCTACAAGCCTGCTAAACTATTCCAACTCACTCATATAAACAGTGTGCTGAAGCGATCAGCTGACTCCTTCCCACCCGGATTTGTATGCGCTATGTGAGTAGACCTATTAGCAGTAGGACAGGATCGAGGAGAGCAGTCATCCAATTGCTTCAACGTGCCACCTGGAGCATCTGTAATGATTGAGTTGGAACAGTTCAGCAGACTTGTAGGGGTGCTGTTTGGCAAGAGCACAGATGGGGTCATCATTTATGGGGAGTATCTGAGACTGGCACTATAGGTGATTCTGAGGCAGGCGCTACGGGGGAATATGAGGTTGAGGCCCTTTAGGGCATCTATATCAGGCAGTATGGGAGCATATGAAAAAAGATGTGGCAGTCTGTGGCAGGCACTATGAGGGCATTTTAGACCTTGAGGCCTGGGTCCTTCATAGGCATCTGTGATATGCTATGCCACTAAAAGGGGTGCTATTACTATTGGGGCCATTGGAATAACGGACATAAAATTATACATTGTGATAAGCTAGGCACTTAGCCACACCCTCTGATCACATCCCCTTCTTACTAGTGGGGCCCTGTGTTAAAGAATTTTTCCCAGTGGTTCTCCAAGGCTGAAAAGGTTGGGAAACACTGGTCCACAGAAAGGTAATATACCATGGACATAATTTTAACAAAATCTTCAATTTAGGCCATATTCACATAGGGTAAATTAGCTGCAGATTTTCTGCTAAATTTGCAATAGTGGAGTCCACACACTGTAGGAAAACCTCCACCCCAAATCTGTGCAGAAATCAATCTATGGAGTCGATTTTGGATCCCCAGCATGTCAATTCAAGCAGCGGATTTGCGGTGCAGATTCTACCACTGCAAATGAGGAGGGAAATTTCACACCAAAAACATTGTTAAAAATCTGCACCCAATGTTGTGGATTTTGATGCACATTTTGTGCTGCGGCTTTGCTGCAGAATGTCCATTGCAAACATTCTGCAGCAAATTCCACCCTGTGTGAACATAGCCTAAGGCCGGGCTCACACGGCCTTAAGCGTAAAATGCTGCGAGTCATGCAGCAATTTACTGCTGTGGAGCTGCCAGTGACCCAGCCTATTGACGTATATGGCAGCGAAGTTGTACTGCGCATAATAGCCTGTCTTACACACGCTGTCATGCGCAGGCCACCTGCTGTTGCTCTGCAATGGACTCTCATGTGTAATACGCTGCAAAACAGAACATTCTGCGCTCACCATTTAAAAATCCCTGCAGTACTGGCACCACATTGTTATATTATGTACTCCAGGATATACAGTGATGTGCAAAAGTATTTGCTTCTCACTAGAGATGAGCGAACGCGTTCGTCCGAGCTTGATATTCGTGCGAATATTAGGGTGTTCGGGATGTTCGTTATTCGTGACGAACACCATGCGGTGTTCTGGTTACTTTCACTTCCTTCCCTGAGACGTTAGCGCGCTTTTCTGGCCAATTGAAAGACAGGGAAGGCATTACAACTTCCCCCTGCAACGTTTAAGCCCTATACCACCCCCCTGCTGTGAGTGGCTGGCGAGATCAGGTGTTCGCCTAATATAAAAGTCGGCCCCTCCCGCGGCTCGCCTCAGATGCGGTGTGAGTTAGATGAGGGACAGTGCTGTTTATACCGGAGCTGCTGTAGGGAAAGAATTGGTAGTTAGTGTAGGCTTCAAGACCCCCCAAAGGTCCTTATTAGGGCCACTGATAGCTGTGTGTTGGCTGCTGTTAGCAGTGGGATTTTTTTTTTTCTCAAAGTCGCCTCTGCAGACCGTTGCACCTGGCATTAGGGACAGAAGTGCTGCATAGGCAGGGAGAGTGTTAGGAGTGAGTGTAGCCTTCAAGAACCTCAACGGTCCTTTCTAGGGCCATATTTATCCGTGTGCAGTACTGTCCAGGCTGCTGTTGGCTGTGCTGCATTTTTTTTGGGCTTCTCAAAATCGCCTCTGCAGAGCATTCCACCCTCCATTGATACTGCAGGGAAAGAATTGTATAGGCAGGGCCACAACACAGTTATTATTCATAGAATATACGCAGTGCTGCCTGTTGGTGGGAAAAACCTGAAAACAAATCTATTTGTCCAGCCTCTGTCCGTCCTAACGCCTGTGGACACGTGTGAGCTGCGTGAAAAACATTGCTAAATCATACGCACCCAGCTACGCTTTACTGCTGGCTTCGCCATTTGCTTTCCTTAATTGGGAAAAAAAATACCTGCTCTGCCACAGTTAATAACTCTGCTACCCTCACGTTCTGTGACACATAAGCAGGGACACAGCGCAGTTATTAAACTTCTCAGGTTCATTGAATATACGCAGTGCTGCCTGTTGGTGGGAAAAAACTGAAAAGAAATCTATTTGTCCAGCCTGTGTCCGTCCTTACGCCTGTGGAGACGTGTGAGCTGCGTGAACAACATTGCTAAATCATACGCAGCCAGCTACGGTTTACTGCTGGGTTCGCCATTTGCTTTCCTTAATTGGGAAAAAAAATACCTGCTCTCCAAGAGTTATAATAACTCTGCTACCCTCACGTTCTGTGACACATAAGCAGGGACACAGCGCAGTTATTAAACTTCGCAGGTTCATTGAATATACGCAGTGCTGCCTGTTGGTGGGAAAAAACTGAAAAGAAATCTATTTGTCCAGCCTGTGTCCGTCCTTACGCCTGTGGAGACGTGTGAGCTGCGTGAAAAACATTGCTAAATCATACGCAGCCAGCTACGCTTTACTGCTGGCTTCGCCATTTGCTTTCCTTAATTGGGAAAAAAAATACCTGCTCTGCCACAGTTAATAACTCTGCTACCCTCACGTTCTGTGACACATAAGCAGGGACACAGCGCAGTTATTAAACTTCGCAGGTTCATTGAATATACGCAGTGCTGCCTGTTGGTGGGAAAAAACTGAAAAGAAATCTATTTGTCCAGCCTGTGTCCGTCCTTACGCCTGTGGAGACGTGTGAGCTGCGTGAAAAACATTGCTAAATCATACGCAGCCAGCTACGCTTTACTGCTGGCTTCGCCATTTGCTTTCCTTAATTGGGAAAAAAAATACCTGCTCTGCCACAGTTAATAACTCTGCTACCCTCACGTTCTGTGACACATAAGCAGGGACACAGCGCAGTTATTAAACTTCGCAGGTTCATTGAATATACGCAGTGCTGCCTGTTGGTGGGAAAAAACTGAAAAGAAATCTATTTGTCCAGCCTGTGTCCGTCCTTACGCCTGTGGAGACGTGTGAGCTGCGTGAACAACATTGCTAAATCATACGCAGCCAGCTACGGTTTACTGCTGGGTTCGCCATTTGCTTTCCTTAATTGGGAAAAAAAATACCTGCTCTCCAAGAGTTATAATAACTCTGCTACCCTCACGTTCTGTGACACATAAGCAGGGACACAGCGCAGTTATTAAACTTCGCAGGTTCATTGAATATACGCAGTGCTGCCTGTTGGTGGGAAAAAACTGAAAAGAAATCTATTTGTCCAGCCTGTGTCCGTCCTTACGCCTGTGGAGACGTGTGAGCTGCGTGAAAAACATTGCTAAATCATACGCAGCCAGCTACGCTTTACTGCTGGCTTCGCCATTTGCTTTCCTTAATTGGGAAAAAAAATACCTGCTCTGCCACAGTTAATAACTCTGCTACCCTCACGTTCTGTGACACATAAGCAGGGACACAGCGCAGTTATTAAACTTCGCAGGTTCATTGAATATACGCAGTGCTGCCTGTTGGTGGGAAAAAACTGAAAACAAATCTATTTGTCCAGCCTGTGTCCGTCCTTACGCCTGTGGAGACGTGTGAGCTGCGTGAAAAACATTGCTAAATCATACGCAGCCAGCTACGCTTTACTGCTGGCTTCGCCATTTGCTTTCCTTAATTGGGAAAAAAAATACCTGCTCTGCCACAGTTAATAACTCTGCTACCCTCACGTTCTGTGACACATAAGCAGGGACACAGCGCAGTTATTAAACTTCGCAGGTTCATTGAATATACGCAGTGCTGCCTGTTGGTGGGAAAAAACTGAAAACAAATCTATTTGTCCAGCCTGTGTCCGTCCTTACGCCTGTGGAGACGTGTGAGCTGCGTGAAAAACATTGCTAAATCATACGCAGCCAGCTACGCTTTACTGCTGGCTTCGCCATTTGCTTTCCTTAATTGGGAAAAAAAATACCTGCTCTGCCACAGTTAATAACTCTGCTACCCTCACGTTCTGTGACACATAAGCAGGGACACAGCGCAGTTATTAAACTTCTCAGGTTCATTGAATATACGCAGTGCTGCCTGTTGGTGGGAAAAAACTGAAAAGAAATCTATTTGTCCAGCCTGTGTCCGTCCTTACGCCTGTGGAGACGTGTGAGCTGCGTGAAAAACATTGCTAAATCATACGCAGCCAGCTACGGTTTACTGCTGGCTTCGCCATTTGCTTTCCTTAATTGGGAAAAAAAATACCTGCTCTGCCACAGTTAATAACTCTGCTACCCTCACGTTCTGTGACACATAAGCAGGGACACAGCGCAGTTATTAAACTTCTCAGGTTCATTGAATATACGCAGTGCTGCCTGTTGGTGGGAAAAAACTGAAAAGAAATCTATTTGTCCAGCCTGTGTCCGTCCTTACGCCTGTGGAGACGTGTGAGCTGCGTGAAAAACATTGCTAAATCATACGCAGCCAGCTACGGTTTACTGCTGGCTTCGCCATTTGCTTTCCTTAATTGGGAAAAAAAATACCTGCTCTGCCACAGTTAATAACTCTGCTACCCTCACGTTCTGTGACACATAAGCAGGGACACAGCGCAGTTATTAAACTTAGATAATTCATTCACTAGAGGCAGTGGGGCCTTTCGTTTTCCAAAAAGGGCAAAAATTATATTTGGCCTGCAGTCTTGCGCCAATTTATTTCCTGCCTGGGAAATCTAATCACTGGTAATACAGCATGCTGAGGGGTAGGGGTAAGCCTAGAGGACGTGGACGTGGACGTGGCCGAGGACGCGGAGGGCCAAGTGAGGGTGTGGGCACAGGCCAAGCTCCTGATCCAGGTGTGTCGCAGCTGTCTGCTGCGCGATTAGGAGAGAGGCACGTTTCTGGCGTCCCCACATTCATCGCCCAATTAATGGGTCCACGCGGGAGACGGTTATTAGAAAATGAGCAGTGTGAGCAGGTCCTGTCCTGGATGGCAGAAAGTGCTTCGAGCAACCTATCGTCTACCCGCAGTTCTGCGCCGTCCACTGCTGCCAATCCGAATCCTCTGTCTGCTGCTCCTCCTTCCTCCCAGCCTCCTCACTCCACTACAATGACACCTGCTCAGGAGCGGGAACACTCCCAGGAACTGTTCTCGGGCCCCTGCTTAGATTGGGCAGCAGCGGTTCCTCTCCCACCAGAGGAGTTTATCGTCACTGATGCCCAACCATTCGAAAGTTCCCGGGGTCCGGGGGAAGAGGCTGGGGACTTCCGCCAACTGTCTCAACAACTTTCTGTGGGTGAGGAGGACGATGACGATCAGACACAGTTGTCTTGCAGTGAGGTAGTAGTAAGGGCAGTAAGTCCCAGGGAGCAGCGCACAGAGGATTCGGAGGAAGAGCAGCAGGACGATGAGGTGACTGACCCCACCTGGTGTGCAACGCTTACTCAGGAGGACAGGTCTTCAGAGGGGGAGTCAAGGGCATCAGCAGGGCAGGTTGCAAGAGGCAGTGCGGTGGCCAGGGCCAGGGGTAGAGGCAGGGCCAGACCGAATAATCCACCAAGTGTTTCCCAAAGCGCCCCCCCGCGCCATGCCACCCTGCAGAGGCCGAGGTGCTCTAAGGTCTGGCAGTTTTTCACAGAGACGCCTGACGACCGACGAACAGTGGTGTGCAACCTTTGTTGCGCAAAGCTCAGCCGGGGAGCCAACACCAACAGCCTCACCACCACCACCATGCGCAGACATATGATGGCCAAGCACCCCACAAGGTGGGACGAAGGCCGTTCACCGCCTCCGGTTTGCACCCCTGCCTCTCCCCCTGTGCCCCAACCTGCCACTGAGATGCAACCCCCCTCTCAGGACACAGGCACTACCGCCTCATGGCCTGCACCCACACCCTCATCTCCGCTGTCCTCGGCCCCATCCAGCAGTGTAGTTCAGCGCACCGTTCAGCCGTCGCTTGCGCAAGTGTTCGAGCGCAAGCGCAAGTACGCCGCCACGCACCCGCACGCTCAAACGTTAACCGTCCGCATCGCAAAATTCATCAGCCTTGAGATGCTGCCGTATAGGGTTGTGGAAACGGAGTCCTTCAAAAGTATCATGGAGGCGGCGGCCCCGCGCTACTCAGTTCCCAGTCGCCACTACTTTTCCCGATGTGCCGTCCCAGCCCTGCACGACCACGTCTCCCGCAACATTGTGCGCGCCCTCACCAACGCGGTTACTGCCACGGTCCACTTAACTACGGACACGTGGACAAGCACAGGCGGGCAGGGCCACTACATCTCCCTGACGGCACATTGGGTGAATTTAGTGGAGGCTGGGACAGAGTCAGAGCCTGGGACCGCTCACGTCCTACCCACCCCCAGAATTGCGGGCCCCAGCTCGGTGGTGGTATCTGCGGAGGTGTATGCTTCCTCCACTAAAGCACCCTCCTCCTCCTCCTCCTCCTCCTCTGTCTCACAATCAAGATGTGTTAGCAGCAGCATGTCGCCAGCAGTCGGTGTCGCGCGGTGTGGCAGCACAGCGGTGGGCAAGCGTCAGCAGGCCGTGCTGAAACTACTCAGCTTAGGCGATAAGAGGCACACGGCCCACGAACTGCTGCAGGGTCTGACACAGCAGACCGACCGCTGGCTTGCGCCGCTGAGCCTCCAACCGGGCATGGTCGTGTGTGACAACGGCCGTAACCTGGTGGCGGCTCTGCAGCTCGGCAGCCTCACGCACGTGCCATGCCTGGCCCACGTCTTTAATTTGGTGGTTCAGCGGTTTCTGAAAAGCTACCCACGCTTGTCAGACCTGCTCGTAAAGGCGCGCCGGCTCTGCGCACATTTCCGCAAGTCCCACACGGACGCTGCCACCCTGCGCACCCTGCAACATCACTTTAAGCTGCCAGTGCACCGACTGCTGTGCGACGTGCCCACACGGTGGAACTCTACGCTCCACATGTTGGCCAGGCTCTATGAACAGCGTAGAGCTATAGTCGAATACCAACTCCAACATGGGCGGCGCAGTGGGAGTCAGCCTCCTCAATTCCTTTCAGAAGAGTGGGCCTGGTTGGCAGACATCTGCCATGTCCTTGGTAATTTTGAGGAGTCTACCCAGGTGGTGAGCGGCGATGCTACAATCATTAGCGTCACCATTCCTCTGCTATGCATCTTGAGAAATTCCCTGCAAACCATAAAGGCAGCTGCTTTGCGCTCGGAAACGGGGGCGGGGGAAGACAGTATGCCGCTGGATAGTCAGGGCACCCTCCTGTCTATTTCACAGCGCGTACAGGAGGAGGAGGAGGATGAGGAGGAGGGGGAAGAGACAGCTTGGCCCGCTGCTGACGGTACACCGGCTGATTGCCTGTCATCCTTTCAGCGTGTATGGCCTGAGGAGGAGGAGGAGGAGGAGGATCCTGAAAGTGATCTTCCTAGTGAAGACAGCCATGTGTTGCGTACAGGTACCCTGGCACACATGGCTGACTTCATGTTAGGATGCCTTTCTCGTGACCCTCGCGTTGCACGCATTCTGGCCACTACGGATTACTGGGTGTACACACTGCTCGATCCACGGTATAAGGAGAACCTGCCCACTCTGATTCCCGAAGAGGAAAGGGGTTCGAGAGTGTTGCTATACCACAGGACCCTTGCGGACAAGCTGATGGTAAAATTCCCAGCCGACAGCGCTAGTGGCAGAAGGCGCAGTTCCGAGGGCCATGTTGCAGGGGATGTGCGTAGATCGAGCAGCATGTACATCCCAGGCAGTGCAACAGTCTTTAAGGGCCTGGCCAGCTTTATGGCTCCCCACCAAGACTGTGTCACCGCTCCCCAGTCACGGCTGAGTCGGCGGGAGCACTGCAAAAGGATGGTGAGGGAGTACGTAGCGGATCGCACGACCATCCTTGGTGACGCCTCTGCCCCCTACAACTACTGGGTGTCGAAGCTGGACACGTGGCCTGAACTAGCCCTGTATGCCCTTGAGGTGCTTGCTTGTCCTGCGGCTAGCGTGTTGTCGGAGAGGGTGTTTAGTGCGGCTGGGGGAATCATCACCGATAAGCGTAGCCGCTTGTCAACCGACAGTGCCGACAGGCTAACACTCATCAAGATGAACAAAGGCTGGATTTCGCCAGACTTCTGTTCTCCACCAGCGGACAGCAGCGATACGTAAGCAATACGTAGGCTGCACCCGCGGATGGAAGCTACGTTCTCTCTCACCATCCAAAACGGGGACATTTGTGCTTCATCAATCTGTGTCTAATATTCCTCCTCCTCCTCCTGCTGCTCCTCCTCCTGAAACCTCACGTAATCACGCTGAACGGGCAATTTTTCTTAGGGCCACAAGGCTCACTCAAATAATGTTTTCAGAACAATTTTTATAAGTTTCAATTAGCTTAAAAGCGTTGGAACTTTAACTTGAACCAATTTTTCGTTACACTGGGCTGCCTCCAGGCCTAGTTACCACTTAAGCCACATTAACCAAAGCGATTAATGGGTTTCACCTGCCCTCTTGGCTGGCCATGGCCAATTTTTGGGATGTACATTAGTACTGTTGATACAGCAATTTTTGTGGGCCCTCGCCTACAGTGTAATCAAATTAATTTTTAGGCCACCTGCATTACAGCTGACGTTACCTCAGCTGTGTTGGGCAATGCAATGGGATATTTCTATGTACCGCCGGTGGCTTCCTGGCACCCACCCAGGCAGTGGGTCCACAGGGAGTTAAACCTACATGTGTCCACTTGTAAAGAACCCCAGTCTGACTGGGGCATGCAGTGTGGGCCGAAGCCCACCTGTATTACGCACGACATTACTACCTCAGCTGTGTTGGGCAATGCAATGGGATATTTTTGTGTACCGCCGGTGGGTTCCAGGGAGCCACCCATGCTGTAGGTGCACACTGAGTTTTTAATACATCTGTACACTTCTAAAGAACCCGTCTGACTGGGGCATGCAGTGTGGGCCGAAGCCCACCTGTATTACGCACGACATTACTACCTCAGCTGTGTTGGGCAATGCAATGGGATATTTCTATGTACCGCCGGTGGCTTCCTGGCACCCACCCAGGCAGTGGGTCCACAGGGAGTTAAACCTACATGTGTCCACTTGTAAAGAACCCCAGTCTGACTGGGGCATGCAGTGTGGGCCGAAGCCCACCTGTATTACGCACGACATTACTACCTCAGCTGTGTTGGGCAATGCAATGGGATATTTTTGTGTACCGCCGGTGGGTTCCAGGGAGCCACCCATGCTGTAGGTGCACACTGAGTTTTTAATACATCTGTACACTTCTAAAGAACCCGTCTGACTGGGGCATGCAGTGTGGGCCGAAGCCCACCTGTATTACGCACGACATTACTACCTCAGCTGTGTTGGGCAATGCAATGGGATATTTCTATGTACCGCCGGTGGCTTCCTGGCACCCACCCAGGCAGTGGGTCCACAGGGAGTTAAACCTACATGTGTCCACTTGTAAAGAACCCCAGTCTGACTGGGGCATGCAGTGTGGGCCGAAGCCCACCTGCATTAAGCACGACATTACTACCTCAGCTGTGTTGGGCAATGCAATGGGATATTTCTGTGTACCGCCGGTGGGTTCCAGGGAGCCACCCATGCTGTGGGTCGACAGGGACTTCACAATAGGGAGTTGTACCTGCCTGTGTCTATGAATTAAAAAGCCCGGTCTGACTGGGGCATGCAGACACCTTGACAGAATGAATAGTGTGTGGCACATAGGTTCCCCATTGCTATGCCCACGTGTGCAGCTCCTGATGGCGGTGGCACAGGATTCTATTTCTCATTGCTTCTGTACAGCATTGTGGGCTATCGCTCCGCCACTTTTAAAGAGGGTCGCTGCCTAGCCGTGCCAACCTCTGCAGTGTATGCCTGAGGTCCCTCGTCATGGCAGACGCAATTCTAAATAGACATGAGCGTGGTGTGGCATGAGGGCAGCTGAAGGCTGCGCAGGGACACTTTGGTGTGCGCTGTGGGGGGGAGGGGGTGCGGTTGGGCAGCATGTAACTCAGGAGAAGTGTCAGTGGAGTGTCATGCAGGCAGTGATTGTGCTTTGTTGGAGGTAGTGTGGTGCTTAGCAAAGGTATGCCATGCTAATGAGGGCTTTTCAGAAGTAAAAGTTGTTGGGAGGGGGGGGGGGCCCACTCTTGCCGCTATTGTGGCTTAATAGTGGGACCTGTGAACTTAGGATGCAGCCCAACATGTAGCCCCTCGCCTGCCCTATCCGTCACTGTGTCATTCCCATCACTTTCCTGAATTGCCCAGATTTTCACACATGAAAACCTTAGCGAGCATCGGCGAAATACAAAAATGTTCTGGTCGCCCATTGACTTCAATGGGGTTCGTTGTTCGAAACGAACCCTCGAGCATCACGGGAAGTTCGTTACGAATAACGAACACCCGAACATTTTGGTGTTCGCTCATCTCTACTTCTCACCTGTTTTCTTCTGTTTTTGCTAATTTGTCATATGTTGCAGATCATTCAACTAATTTTAACATAAAATAACAAAATACAAAATGCAGCCTTAAATAATGATTCCATTTTCTTATTGTGGACTTTCTAGCTGAGTCACCATGGAGGTGTCCTTATCCCTTTCTGTGCTAGTCTCATCACTGGCTGCAGTGACTTCCCTATATAATAAGTGGTACAGGACCCCCTGGTTGTATATAATATGCATCATAGTACATGGGGCACAATTCACCAAAGTATCATTCATGTCCCCTGACTCTCCACCAAATGTCTCTCCCGCTCTCTATACTGTCTCTCTCCTCTCCCATTTCTTTCCTCTGCTTTCTCTGATGTCTCTCTGCTCTCTATATTCTCTTATTCCAGGTATGTCAGTCTATTTATTCTCTCTGTCTCATTCCAGTCATGTTTCTCTTTTCTGCTCTCTTTCTGCCATGTCTCTCTCCTCTCTCATTCCTCATGTCTATCTCTCCTCTGCTCTCTCTTTCCTGTCACCTCTTTTTTGTCTCTGTCTCACTTGTCATGTCTCTCTTCAGTCATGTTTTTGTCTTCTGCAATTTCTTTCCTGTCATGTCTCTCTCTTCCTTATCATCTCTCTCTCTCTTCTGTCATATCTCTCTCTACTCTCTCCTTTGCTCTCTCTTCTGTCTCCTGTTTCTTAGCCATCATGTTTCTTTCCTCTGTTCTCTCTCCTGTCCTGTTTCCTTTGTCTCTTCCCTGCCATGTTGCTTTCCTCTGCTGTCTCTATTTTGTCATGGTTCTCTCATTTGCTGTCTCTCTCCTGTCATATCTCTGTTTGCAGTCTCTTTCCTGTCATGTCTCTCTCATGTTATATTTCTCTTATGTCTCTCTCTCCTTTCCTGCCATGTTGCTTTCCTCTGCTGTCTGAATTTCTCTGCAGTCTCTTTCCTGTCATGTCTCAATCTGCAGTCTCTTTTCTGTCATGTTTCTCTCGTGTTATATTTCTGTACTGTCTCTCTCCGGTCATGTTTCTTTCCTCTGTCTCTTCCCTGCTATCTTGCTGTCCTCTGCGGTCTGTCTTCCTCTGTCGTCTCTTTCCTGTCATGGTTCTCTCCTCTTCTATCTGTCTTGGTAGTCTCTTTCCTGTCATGTCTCTCCCATGTTATATTTCCCTGCAGTCTCTTTCCTGTCATGTTTCTTTCCTCTGCTCTCTCTACTGTCTCTCTTTCCTATGTCTCTTCCCTGCAGTTTCTTTCCCGTTATGTCTCTTCTCTGCTGTCCTCTAAAGGTCAGTTGGCAAGTGGCTCCTTCTCTTTTTTTGGCCTTACCTTAGTAACTAAACCACCAAGAGGGGATGGCAACAATGTAAGAAAAGAAGAGGAGGGATTAAACACGACCGGAAACGAAAAAGGAGGAATGCTGATGAAAACGAGATCCACAAATCGCCAATTACCACTAACTTTCAAGAAGAACTAAATGAATGATGAACTGGAGGTAAATATTTCATCTAGACCACTGATGGCGAGTCAAACATCTGTGCTGTCAAAGGGCCTATCCTTTTGTTCTACTAACGATATTGATTGTTACAACCAGACTTAAGGCCCATTTACACGGAGCAATGATCGCTCAAAATTCACCTAAATGACAGTTTGAGTGACAGTTTTGAGCAATCATTTTTGCACAACTCTATGTAGCCAATTAGCTACTTGAGAGTTATGCAGGCGGAGTGGGACACTGATGCTCAGAGAACAATGTAGCTGTTTTGTATATGCAAACAGCTTGTTTGTTCTCGCAGTGTCCTGCTGAGCTGCTAGCTCCGAGAAACAGCAGGAGCACTGACAGCTCCTTTGTTCACCTGGTATCCCACAGGCTAGAAATGAGAGATGAATGAACAGTGCAGGATAGCAGAGCATTTAGCCAGAACAATTCGCTCAAAAGATGGTTTTGAGTGAATTTTTAATGATAATCGTTGTATCTAAATGGGCCTTTATTAGAAATGAGCGAGCATGCTCGTTTGAGCATTAGCATACTCGAAAGTACTTGTTACTCGAGCGAACACCACATGGCGCTCCAGAAAATTTCACCCTCTCCTCCCCACATGTTTAGTGACTTTTTTTAGCCAATGAACATGCAGGGAAGGCTTTGGCAACTCCTGCTATGACGTGCCAACCCTGTGCACGTCTATAGCAGTGAATGGCTGGACGGATCAGGTGACCTAGGATCATTAAATCTCAGGTCACCTGATGCTCGCCTGACACCGAGGCTGGATTAGCTGAGGGACAGAGCTGCTGTGCATGAGGGATAGCGATAGTGTAGGTTGGAAGGAGCGTTTAGGCAGGGATCCATCCCCAGAGAACCCAACAGTCCTTTTTAGGACTACAACTCCTCTAATTTTTCTTTTTTAATTTGTTTTTGTACAAGTCTATACAAATTTTTCACAGTCTATTTTGGGTTTACAACATACGCAAAATAGCGCTGTATGTGTCCTGTTGATCCACACTATATTCCAAGACTGTATGCAGTTTATAAAGTATTTTTGGGCTCACAACGTATGCAAAATAGCCCTGTGTGTGTCCTGTCGATCCACACTATATCACAAGACTGTACGCAGTTTACACTGTTCTTTGGGGGCTTACAGCATACGCAAAATAGCCCTGTGTATGTCCTATCAATCCACACTATATAACAAGACTATACCCAGTTTACACTGTCTATTTTTGGCTTAAAGCATACGCTAAATACCTCGCAGTTTGCATAGCATTTTGACGCAGTGCATTATACAACATGATGAAGACTAGGGGTAAGGGTCGAGGACGAGGAAGTGGACGTGGGAATCCAAATAAGGGTGTGGGCAGAGGCTGAGGTCCTGGGTGGGGGAAACAGTGCCTGCTGCTGAGGGAGAAGTAGAACGCCGCGTATGTACGCTCCCTAGCTTTGCAGAGCATGGGTCACCTTGAAAAATGCTCGAGTCTCCCATTGACTTCAATGGGGTTCGTTACTTGAAACGAACTCTCGAGCGTTATGAAAAGCTTGACTCTAGTAACGAGCACCCGAGCATTTTGGTGCTCGCTCATCTCTATCCTTTATAACTAGAGAGATTTTCTTGAAATTTACTCCTGACAGCTATGTTCTCTTGGGAATTGGCGGTGTGTGCTGCTGGGGTGCAGTCAAACCCTCGTGAAGGTTTTTCCTTGATGGGGGTTGGACTGCATAACAGAAGTCACTTTCAACCGCCCGCTGCCAATCACAGTATAGAGACATATATCGATTTTGTCAGAAAAGATGTCTATAAAATTAGAGCATTACATGAGACTAATAGAATTAAGCGAAAGGAGAATTTGAAAAGGGATGAGAGAACAGCCCCGAAGTCGTTAGTGAATGATAAAAGTATCATTATTAAACCAGCTGACAAGGGGGGAGCGGTGGTGATTATGGATGAGAGTACATATTATGCTGAAGTTATGAGGCAATTGAATGACCAAAGTATCTATGAGAGACTTCATTTGGATCTGACAACTAGATTTCAACCTAGTTTGAGGATCATGTTTAATGAGGCGCTTGTTGATGGGATCATGGATGAGGGCCTTCTGGGATTTTCGGATGTGGAATATACTAAAATTCCCACTATGTACATCCTTCCAAAGATTCATAAGGATCTAGTGAATTTGCCTGCGAGACCTATTGTCTCCCGGGTGTGAATCACTATTCAGTCATATTTCAGTCTTTTTGTTAATGTGACGTCTTATGTTCGGGATACAAGTCACTTTCTGAACACAATTGCTGACTCGGAGGTTAATGAATCTATGATACTAGCTACATTTGATGTTGTAGCTTTATATACATCCATTAAACATGCCTTAGGATTGAAAGCTGTGGGCACGGCGATGGGATCAAATGTAGCACCTACGTACGTGAATATTTTCATGCGACGGTTCGAGGAGTGTCATATATATACCTCAGGGCATTATTGCAAGATCAAAACCTAACTTAGACATATAGACGACATCTTTGTTGTATGGGGCAGTTCTGAAAATGATCTCCTTGAGTTTAGCAACTTTCTAAACGGTATTGATCTCAATTTGCAATTTACCCTAAAGTATTCTTTGAATAACATACCATTTCTAGATGTGATGGTTATCAAACATCTGGGCAGACTTTCCACTGACCTTTTTGTTAAACCAACTGACAAGAACAACCTACTCCTATGATAGTAATCATCCAAAAAAGCTGTTGAGTCATTGCCCATTAGTCAACTATTAAGAGTGAGAAGGATAGCTGACGATGAGAGGGTTGAGGTGAGGCTCACACCTATGTGTAGTTAATTTGAATTAAGAGGTTATTCAGAAAATCTGGCTAAGTCTTTAGTGAGATCTAAACACCGAGAAGAACTATTAATACATAGAACCAATAAGAAAAAGTTAAATAGAATTCCGTTTGTGTCTACTTTTGGACAGTTGAATGGGAGGATTGGAGGTGTACTGAGGAGACATTGGACCATTCTATTTAGAGGTAATCCGAATATTTCGGAGTTTAAAAACAATCCTTTGATGTCATTCTGTAGAAGTCCAAAGGTCCAGGATGAATTAGTGAGCCCCCTATACAAACCTTTGAGTATACCATCACAACGTACTTTCTTTCCTCCGAAACATGGTAACTACCCTTGCCTAAACTGCTCTTGTTGTGGTGATCTAGTTAAGGGCAATAGCTTTAGGCATCCTCTAACGGGAAAAAAATTCTATATTAATGACAGATATACCTGCACTACATAGTTCGTTGTCTACCTTATTACATGCCCTTGGTTCCGTGGGTGAGATAACGATGGAAGTGCGCTCACGCATGATTAAACACAAGAGCACTATTCGAACGATAGACTTGCCAATCCCTAAACACTTCATTAAAATGAATCACTCAATCAGCCAGTTTAGATATAAAATTATTGACTATGTCCCACCATTAATAAGAGGAGGAGATCATGTAAAATTATGAAAAAGGAAAGAACTATAATGGATACATACCCTGGACACATTAGCCCCAAAAGGCCTTAACTTAGATTATCATTTTAAGCCCCATGTTTGATTCTTCATTCCTTCTCTATTGGTTATTGCTGAACGTATCAATTTTCTGCAGAAAATACTAATATATGGTATTTGTTTGCTTTATTTACAGGACTTTGATTGTTGGGCTCCGGATGTGCTGCTTCTTGTTGAATCTTATTTATATACATTAAAGAACTCCAATATTCGATGTATTCATTATTTTGTTAATAAAATTAATGCGCATTGTGAAATTATAATAAAATATTTGTGAATGCATCATCATGTCGTTCAGGTTTTTTCATTATTATCCCTTTTTTAAGTGATACTTTTAATATGGCAGTATTTGTCTTCTTAAAAGCTCTGTCTTTAGTATTTTTTGTGACAACTGGCAAACTTCCACTGATTAACCCTTTGCAATCCAATTTTGGATTCAGGGTTTCCTAGGGGGCTTTCTCTTTCTGCCATTATACAATGGCGCCATCTGCTGCCTAGAACCAGCACTGCGGTATGGGACATACTAGAGAGGCCCCCGACAACAGAGCGGCCGGTAATCTATAGTAAAATTACCCTGCCGGACGTCTTTCGACATTGGAGCTGTACAGCCTTCAATCAGAATGTCTTTAGAGGTCAGACAGTGGATTGGAAAGGGTTAAATGCTACATGAATGATGGATGATGAGCGGATCGTTGATCGCTCAATGTAAATAGCAGCCACTCAGCATTGAATGGCCGCTATGTTATGTCAATAGAGAAGAGCAAGGGAGAGCGAGGAGAGAAATCTCCTCCAGCCACCCCGCTGTGAGTTGGCGATACTAGCTCCCGTGCAGCAGCAGTGAGTATGTGCGGGGACACTCGTCCCGTCTAAATAGGCCTTTACTTACTAAATTAGATTATGAGACATTGGTTATATAATCCAGCTAAGCTGTTCTCTACATCAGTGTTCCCCAACTCCAGTCCTCAGGGACCACCAACAGATCATGTTTTCAGGATTTCCTCAGTATTGCACAGGTGATGTAATTATGGTCAGTGCCTCAGACGTTGCCACAGGAGTTCCTACTATAGGATATCCTGAAAACATGACCTGTTGGTGGTCCCTGAGGACTGGAGTTGGGGACCTCTGCTCTACATAGTAGCTTACAATATGGGATGATTTACAATGGCTCCCCAGCTGGTTGCTCACTGACTTTGCAGGATACTTTATACAGCGCCTCTATATGTCGCGCTGGTCAGTGCGCCTGCGCATGTTTGCCGTAGTAATATGAACGCCTATTTATATGTAGTGCTGGGTTGCCATGGAGACATGAATGTATTTCTGCGTATCGTTGGTTAGTGCTGGTCAATGAGTTTGCACAGGGTTGCCATAGAGATATGAACACATGATGATGTAGTTCAGAGAGTCTCTCACGTGACAATTGCCATTTGATTACGATGACGCATAGGGAGTTCCGGTCATGTGCAGTTTGCAATGAGGAAAGCTCAAAGTGATTAACAAATTGAGGAACAACAGAGGGTGTGTTGGCTACGCCCTGGAGCGCTTCAATGTCCTGTATTTTGGTACTTGTTAATATTGTAATTTCCTTGGTGACTACGGATGTGATTGGTGGGTTTACCATCCTCACACCTGGTGTTACTTGGAGACCATTTTAGACTTCATGTGTATATATATGTATGTATATATATATACATGTGTGTGTGTACTCAGTGTCATTGAGGAGCTGGAATAGAAAAAAAACAGCACCTGGTCAAAACGTTGCAGATTTGACGTTTATGGAGAAATAAACTTTGTGTTTATTTGCAGCTTATCTGCTGCCATACCTTTCTTTATTTGGACTCCCCTCTGCTGTCCGTCTCTCTCCTGTCATGTCTTCTCATTAGAGATGAGCGAACCTACTCGTTTCGAGTAATTACTCGATTGAGCACCGCGATTTTCGAGTACTTCCGTACTCGGGTGAAAAGATTCGGGGGGCGCCGGGGGGCGGGGGGAGGCGTGGCGGAGCGGGGGTAGCAGCGGGGAACAGGGGGGAGCCCTCTCTCTCTCCCTCTCCCCCCCACTCCCCGCTGCAACCCCCCACTCACCCACGGCGCCCCCCGAATCTTTTCGCCCGAGTACGGAAGTACTCGAAAATCGCGGCACTCGGGCGAAAAAGGGGCATGGCCGAGTACGCTCCCTCATCTCTACTTCTCATGTTATATTTCTCAACTGTTTCTCTCCCCTTCATATCTCTGTCTGCAGTCTCTTTCCTGTCATGTTTCTCTCCTTGGCTGTCTCTAATATCCTGTCATTTCTATTTCTCTGCTATCTCTCCCCTCAGCCATCTCTCTCCTGTCAGTCTCCCTCTGTCTGCGGCAGGGCAGCTCCGTTCTGCTCTCAGGGAGGCTCCTCTGTGCCTCACTCCTCCTCCGATCTTTGGGATGGCTCCTTACGTTGTTCGCTGAGTGCTGCTGAGGCTGCGGTGAGGAGGGGAAAAGTACAGTGGTGGGCAGGACGACAGCTGAGCTGTCACTCCCCTCACTGATTATATATATGCGCGAAAGTCCTCACTGACTAACTCGCTACTAATTCTCTAACTTCCCAGTGTCGTACAAACGTGAAATTTTGCAGAAGCATTCTTTAGATCCCAAATAGTGAAAGTAACATCGTTACAACTCAATCATTAAATTCTAATTGCAGAAGTAAGTGCACCCCTATGTAATGTAACTCCCCGGTATTGTACAAGCGTAAAATTTGGCACAAGCATTCTTTAGATCCTAAATAGGAAAAGTAAATGGGTCACAACTAGAGATGAGCGAGCGTACTCGGCCACGCCCGTTTTTCGCCCGAGCGCCGCGATTTTCGAGTACTTCCGTACTCGGGCGAAAAGATTCCGGGGGCGCCATGGGTGAGTGGAGGGTTGCAGCGGGGAGTGGGGGGGAGAGGTTGAGAGAGAGGGCTCCCCCCTGTTCCCTGCTGCTACCCCCCGCTCCGCCCTGACTCCCCCCGCCCCCCGGCGCCCCCCGAATCTTTTCACCCGAGTACGAAAGTACTTGAAAATCGCGGTGCTCGATCAAGTAATTACTCGAAACGAGTAGGTTCGCTCATCTCTAGTCACAACTTGATTATTCAATGCTGATTGCAAAAGTAAGTGAACTGCTATGTAATGTAACTTCCCGGTGTGGTACAAGCGTGAAATTTGGCACAACAATCTAACTGACTCTGTATGCTGTGAGACACTGAAGGGGTTATTTCTGTAGGGGGCAACAGACAATCAGTCTGGTGCCTGAAGCAAGAGGGAAAACACCCACAGGTGTGGCGAGTGAGATAAAAAGGCTTGTTCCTGCTGAAGAGATGGAGAGTGT